>NW_027040710.1:1200000-1800000 GCF_037179485.1 Ochlerotatus camptorhynchus | reverse complement strand
TCAAACGTCGTTTGAGAGGATATCCTCGTTACACTTAATACGCACCAACAAACTCAACAGGAGCACACAGTTTGATATTCTGCCTTCGAAAGCACTGCCGGAAAACGTGATCTTAATTGATAAACCGAACAAAACCGCGGTTGAGTGCTTCACACATTACCCATCCGACATACATTCACACTACTCTTGTACACGGATATGAAAAGGACGAGAAAGCCCATGTTCGAAGAAGCGTAACAAGGGTCTAGATAATGCACCATCCGTCGTAACTCTCGCTGCATGTAATAGGTCGACCGGTGCCACTCGAGTCTACATCCGGAACTACATATATCTAGGAACTACGCCGGCCGCCTTCAGGAGCAACAAGAAGAACATGACAGAGAGAGATGGGGATTAATTAAAGCTGGGGATTAATTAAAGCAATCGCAAGCAGGCACATTCTGGCCATCCACGCAATAAGCTCTGAAACGTATTATGGTTTGCAAATGAACGCTTCGTATGATGGCTGGCACGGAAACAGCGCGTCTAACTTGCTACATGAATACATAGCGCTTTGCTTCTTTTCATTTAGGCCTTTCGTTACTGGGTAATGCTTGTTGTTGTATGGTAGTGGTAGCGGATTATTAGCGAAATTTTACCAAGATTGATGGTTACGCAATTTATTGGAAGCTTGTGTGAGAATTTCAGTAGACTACTATAATAAATCATAAATCAAAATCATTTCCACTCAATAAATCCAATAAGTGCCTGAATTGGATTAACAATTGAATCCTTCATTATACTACCACTCAACAAGCCCCAGTCTTATAGTTTCGCCTCGCTATTCACAACGTTAAATCGCAGATCGCAAGTGTAAATAATTGTACAGAAAAGCCATTTAAAACAAATCAAAAAAATAAAGCTCTTATAGTGCAACTCAAAAGTCTTATGTAACTATTCAACACTAACGAAACCATTCTCCTGCAAACCCCTCAGGCACTAAGCGCCAAACATCGCAACAATCGTCCAGCGGTCAGCGAAGTGGAAGTGACCGAAGCAGAACCGTCCCGCACACCGGAGGACTCGGTGTGCAGCGTGGAGGGCCCAACCGAAACCGGGCCCGAGATTTCGGGCATCTCCAGCTCGAAATAGCCATCAACCACCACCACCACCACCTGTAGTGGCAGCAATCACCACCAGCAACAGCATAATCATCGCAATAATCATTCTCATCATCAGCTAAAACAGCAGTCGCAAAAGTCACGCTACCGAGAGTACAATTTTTAAATGCAAAAGATAAGCAACAAATAATAGAAAGCAGACATTTTTAGAAGCATTCGTTTATTGGACGCTTGCCAGAGCTGCCCCGCCCGGCGTGGAACGGAAACCGTAGGTTAATCGAGCCATGTTTTCAGGTGGTACGTGGCGCTCTGTGGTATGTTATTATACGGATATTATTATTATTATTATTATTATTGTTATTACCGGGAAAAAAGCTATTTACCATCATCGATGACAGTTTTTGAAACACTGACAGTTTTGTAATTTGTACGACATTTGCGCAGACTCAAAATATCACGACATCTTGACAGGTAACGTTACAGCTTCAGCGGTGGGCGTGGAAGGGTTTTGGATGGGTTGTACCTCCTGTGCATCAACTACCAATGCTTTGGTTGGTTCAATTTACTAGGACACTTTTATCAATTTTACACATATTGGGATAAACTACATACACCCAAACATGAAAAGGCGATTTTTGGAAAATTAAAGTCAAATACAAGAGCAAATTTTCATTATGTCGTAAGTAACATTCGCACCAATCCGAGAAAAATAAAGTTTTGTTTTGATGACCGAAAAGTTATTCCTATTTTCAATTAAACTCGTATAATCTCATAGTGATAGCAATTTTTAACATATATAGCAGGGTTCTAATCATACAAATGCAAATCGCTAGCTTTCATGTTAAAAAATACTGGTTTTTAAGTCAAAAGTTATTATACGTCGTTTGGTGGCCCCTATTGTTACTTAAGTCAAAGTGTATTTACCAGGATATTCGGGAGAATTATCAATTACGTCTCCTTACGTGCAGCCCATTCATCATTTTAGGACCACCGAAATCATCTTAACAACAAACAGTTCGATTTATTCACTTTAATTATGAGAAAGCGAAACGACGAAAGTACACTTTTCACGGGTCTCTCAGCGCTGTTACTTAAGTATCTCCATAGAAATCGGGTGACTTAAGTAACATTGAAAACTATTTTGATCGGAAGGTGATTACGTCAAAAAGCAATTTGACTGGTAAATAAATTTAAAAATGGGATGTGATCCTATATTCGGACAGTATATAGTGTAATAGCAGGAGCATCGTTTGACACTGATAGCTCGACTTTGTTTACCTTTGTTACTTTCGACGTAATGAAATTTTGCTCTTGAATTTGCATGAAAGTTTGTAAGTATCTGAATGAGACCAAGAGGATCTCACGAGTGCTTCTTAGTGAGGTTAGGGTCGTTTCCTAGGGCGAAAAAACTTCCCAACCTACGGGGAGAAAAGACGGGATATAGGGGAAATGGCTCTAATATTGGCATATGGATCTAAGATTGGGGTCATCGCTAAAAATCTGCTATTTATCGATTTTATTGGGACGGTACGAATGTATATTTTTGGTCGCTATTGAAAATTTAGTCGATTGCTGAATTTATGTATGGCCCCAAATTAGGGGCATTTAGGCCGACATTACATCCATTTCCCCTATACAATGGAAGTTGGCGGACAGAAAACAAAGATCTTTCTTTAGAAGCTTAGAAAGAGTAGGATTTGACTTCAGATTGGTTTATTTAAGAAACAGTTTCAGGTGGGGCTCTCCGTTACGTTCGTTACGCGGTCGTTCGATGCTACTGCATCATGAATGTAGAATATGTATGAATATTTCTGTTTGATTTGAAATAAAATAAAAAGCATGTTTAGAATAAACATAGGACTTAGTTCTAATTTTGGGCCTACTAAGCAGAACCCGCTCTTTGCCTCTATTTTTCGAGTGGTTTTTTTTTTTCACAAAATGGAATGTTTTCACTGCAGATGATTTCTAAATTTATTTACCTTTCCGTACGTTCCGTAAGATTTGCTAAAAAGAAACAAATTTTTGAGATATTGTTAAAAATCTAACACTGTTTCTTGACCCCAAAGTCGGTCTACGGATTCTAAATTAGGCCAAATGCATTGGAACGCCTTTCAAACGCCATTGAATTCACTTCGGCTTATCGGATTAAGATAAAAATTGATTCGCGTTCTCATTGACTTCGTTCGGTAGCTTTTGAGCTAAAGTATCGTACCAAACGCATAATTGACTTGTTAACTCTGAAACAATGGATGTATTTGATGTTTTCTGCTCGATAGGCCAAAATGGGCGATTAGGCCTAAGTAGTGCTCTACCCTACTGTACCAGGGAGGCAGCTTCAAAATCATCGTTTGAAGTGCTTTTTTCCTGGTAGGGTAAACGCTCCTATAGTTGCGGTACGTTAGAAGCGTTAGGTTCCTATAGTTGTGTATGCAGACTCCATACACAACTATAGGAACCTAACGCTTCTAACGTACCGCAACTATAGGAGCGTTTCCTCTAGTGCAAAAACTAGACCATATTGGCACAGCATAAAGCATGGCCAGTCTTGTAAACTTGTTTAAATATTAGAAATTTATTCTTCAGGCAAAGTTTGGATTTCCTGTTTATAAGAGGATACAAACATTTTATATAGGGGAAATGGCTCTAATGTTGGCCTATGGATCTAAGATTGGGCCCATCGCTAAAAATCTGCTATTTATCAATGTTATTTTTGGTCGCTATTAAAACTTTTGTCGATTGCTGAATTTATGTAGGGCCCAAATAAGGGGCATTTAGGCCGACATTACATCCATTTCCCCTATTTATTACATTTGACTTGAATGCCCTCAATGTGATCTTTAAAAGTTAATTTTTGGTCAAGTACTAATCCATGATATTTCACTTGGCTTGTCAAGAAATTGGAGCTCCGTTCATAGCGAGGGGGGCGACACATCTAAATCTCAATTCTAGATGCTCAAAAAATCCCACACTAGCGAATAAATCTTCGAAAAATCTTCTTTAATTTCTCGCATCTACTTGCATCGCGCATCATCTTCTTGCAAGAAATCTTCAAAATCGTGATAAATCTTCTTTCTATCTACTCAGCGTACGCGCAGCTAGCCAAAGCAAAACACAATATTTCCTGCATCGTAGATAGAGTCGTCCCCCTCGGTTCATAGTGACTATGTGACTACTACTAGACTCAAAAAGGAAGCTCTAGGCTTATTGTTATTGTTATTGCTCAGCTCCAGTGATGGAAAAGTTCGCGAAAACTCACTATGACTCGCGAACTTTTCCCTTGGTGAACTTCGTGAAATATCGCGAACTTTTCCAACACTGCTCAGCTCACACCCTGACCGACTATCACCCGCCCATCTGCACTTAAACTAGGTGTGAACTTACGGAAATTTTGGTCGTGGCTTATGCTAGACCGTATAGCATAACGACTTTCTTCCACCAGCAGGCCTGTTGCTCCCGTAGGCAGTCCCACTAGCTTCAGATTTGTAGGGGATAGTAAGGGAATAAAAGAATAGAGAAGAGCGATAGAGTATTTGTTGTTTTTCTGAAAACAGAAGAACAAAAACAGCTCGCCGACTTGTTGTGCTGAATGAGCTATCTCCGCTTTCATTCCCGCTCCTGCGGGTTACGTCCCTCTTCACGTGCTCACTCACTCAAGTATCCTGGGAACCTCCAGAGGTGCAGAGGGCCAACATGAGAAACCTTTATTCTGAGCGGTTGCTTGACCTGGGCCCAGGTCAAATTCCTATTGGATTGCTTGATTTCCTTGTTGGGGTTTTGCTACCATAAGCCCCTGTACGTACTGATGAATTTGATTCACATGCTTCACACGCTTGCCTGCAGTGATATTGTAAAATGCAGAATTAGATGCCGTCGCGATTGAATGCGCATGTTTAAACAACGTTGATCCAGGTACCTATCATATAAATTTGCATATCATCTAGTTATGATTATTGTCAATAATACCTACATCTCGATAAAGATGCTGCTACCTATTTTACCTTTTATGTAATATCCACCATTACAGAATCCAACCTTGAATCGCAGATCAGGTCCACTTACAAAACACTCGTTCCGCGAAGGGGCTCATGGTTATCTTCTTCTTCTACAGGTTCGCTCACCACCAGGAATGAAGGCTCGGTGCGGTTAGTAAAACAGTGTTACATGCAAACGAAAAAGAGATACAACCAGGATTAGTTTTTTTAAAGTAATAGTTTCATATGAATACTCAACTAACTATATCTCAGTGGCATTGTCTCACTCTGAACCCACACCTAAAGCTATTTTGTGATTATATGGTTACTTTGGTACTGACATGAAATGTTGTGCAAGTACCACATGTTCAACAACGCCCAACTATGGACAGCTCAATGTTAATACCATTTCCTTTTTGAATCAGCGTACACCAACATGATAATCTTCTAAGAAACACCTAAGAATGTATAGAGATAAAGCTCAAAATACAGTTTTAACTGATGGTACTTTAAAACATCAAACTGTCCAATATTGGACCCTGCCAACACACGGCGCCTGCACGGTAAGTAGGCCGTCAGAATGGTTAATCGGTTGCGAAGTGAAGTGCTTCTCAAACTCTAAGAGAAGAGGTGACAATACGGGGCGAAAATGAACCAATGACGTTTATATAAGGTCTGGGTCAAAGGGCTTATTGGTGTTGTGAAATGTGCAAATGGTTAGTGGTGTTCGTATTATATTGCAATGTTTATCTTTTTACACGAAACAGCTGTTGGCAGTGACGTATATCTATCTGTTCTCAGTATGTTGGTAGTGACGTATATATATATCTGTTCGCAGATGTTCAGCAATGTTTACAACATTTTTGCTTCTAACACCAGCAAGCTGCCTGTTGGCCCAGACCTTATATAAATGTCATTGAAAATGAACCACTTTTCTGTCAAACGTGAACCAGCCGATTTCATGTGCGTAAGATAGAGATAGAGATACATAAAGATAGAGATAGAGATAGAAATAAAAGAGGAAGAAGTCAACTGTCACATTTTCCTCTTAGCTCAAACTGAAGCGAAACAATTCTCAATTTTTCAATGTTATCCATCATGTTGCTAATATTATCACCCATCCACCACACAAAAACAAATAAAAATGTTTCTGAATGGCAAACACGTCCAGGCATAAACGAGAATTTGGATGTATATCTTCACTATAACAACTACGGGTAATCATACTTGCATTTTACTCAGGCACTTTTGAGCAAACTGCAATCACTCTCTCATACTCGAAATGTGCCACGACCAAATTGGCACAACGACGCCCTATACGCTATCTGACCAAAGTGCAGGGAAAAAAGGAAGCTCTAGGCTTATGTGGAGTTTTGGAAGCGGTGGGAGAAATCTTCCATTTTTGTAAATAAGAAGAGAAAATATCTAAACTTTTCTGCAGTCTGCTGCAAATAACACGAAGACTTCTTCCTTTAGCCGAAATGCCTATGTCATCAACGAACAAAGATTTGTGGAACTCTGAGGCAATTCAGGGAGGTCCTAAGTGAAAATGCTCCCAAGTAACCAACAAGCCCGATAAGGGCCCTTCTTGATGATGATGATGATGATGGTCCCACCTCTTACCCCTACAAAGGTTTGAGCTGGACGAGTTATCTTTAACATAATTTAATATAAACATTTTAACCAGGTTTGCAAACCAAATCGAGCTGGTTACAATTACAGATATAAATGTCCTGTTAAATATGATATAGGCATCAACCAAAAACATTCAAAGGTGTAACTAGTTATCAAGAGTCCAAGTATAGTCCTCGACAATACTTCCATTTACACGTGACCTGGGATTTACACGTTTAAGCTTCGGAAGTGCCAGGACTATATCCAGGGAAACGACTTCCAGCCAACCCTTCACTAATTCAAGGCTTTTGCCACAATTTCCATGTATTAGTCATTTATACCTGTACTCCGCGAGCGAGGCTCAAATCAAAGCTATTTTTACTATTACTACTACAAATTCAAAAAACTAAAAATCCATCATCACCATCGAGGCAAACAATGTAGTTTTTTGTATATGCTACACAAATTACTAAAATGTCTTTATGACAGTCTCCATACAAAATAATCCGTTAGAGATAACTTTGTCAAGATACATGATTTATCAATTCATAAAAATTTAACTGCTCAATAAACAGCTTTAACATGTGAAATGCAGTGTATCTTAAATTCTGTAAGTGTAGTTGCACGCTTGACGTGTCTATGCATCGAATTGAAAACATTTATTCCTTTGAAAAATAATGAATTTTGTGAAGCATTATTCAAAAGATTGCAATATAAAGCTGATATACGACTGATATAAAACTTGGAAGCCCCATATTAACCTTATATCTTATCAGGATATTAGCGAGCTTCGTGGTTACTTGGCTTATACAATATAGGCCCAAGAATGCTACCCTTAGGAGCTCCAACTCTGACGTTTGATAACTTACCTGCATAGGTCTGTCAGTTAAATAATTTTGAACTAATTTCGTAATGTAGAGTGAAAAATTAAACTTTTTCAATTAAGCATTCAAACCTCCATTCCAAACCATGTCAAATGCTTTTTCTACGTCTAGAAGAGTAACTCCAGTTGAGCAGCGTTCAGATTTGTTTGAACGAATTAAATTGGTAACTCTTAAGAGTTGATAAGTAGTTGAATGCCCATGGCGAAATCCAAACTGCGCATCTGCAAAAATTGAGTTCGTATTGATGTGAAGCATCATTCTACAGCTTTCCCCCGAGGGACGCGTTACCCACTGAGTTACACCAACCGTTTTGTCTCAGTGGGTTGTCAACCAAGCGCTCTGATTTTCTGCAAGTGACTAGTTCTCCATTGACCCTACTCACATGCAAAAAATCAGACCGACTGGTTGAAACCCCACCGAGAAAAAGCGGTGGGTGCAACTCAGTAGGTAACGCGTTCTTTGGGGGATAGCTGTATTTAAAAAAATATCTTTTCAAAAAGTTTACTTGTTGAAGAAAGAAACCCAATTGGGCCGTAAATAGAAGCTTCAGCTGGATTTTTATCCGGCTTCAAAAATTGGAACAACTTTTGCATTTTTCCATTTATCAGGAAAGTATGCCAAATGGAAACATCTGTTAAATAATTTTACCAAGAAAGACAAGGTACTCTCTGGGAGTTTTTTGATGAGGATATAGAAAATTCCATCATCACCTGGAGCTTTCATATTTTGAAACTTTTTAATTATAGACCTTACTTCGTCCAAATCAGTCCCCCAGGAATCATCAAAAATATTTTCCCAAGAGAAAATATTCAGAAAATCCCGAGCAACTTGATCCTCAATAGGACTAGTAAGACCCGAACTGGCCCCGTAACGTGGGTAGATCACCTTTTCGTGGTACGTTACGGGCTGTAAGATCTACCACCGATTCCTAGTCCTGACTACTTCAAACTAGGGGAACAGGATTTTTCAGTAATCAAAGGAACACATCTTAGTCCTTGTTATTTTTTATGCCTTGCTGAAAGTGACAAGACTCGGCTTTATCCACCGAAGATGATCTTGAAACAAGGAAAAAATGAGTTAGTTAATCTTCATCTATATGATTCTTAATCTTCTATTCGTTGTTCCCTAGTTTAAAGTGATTAAGTCTAGGGTTTTGATGCATGGTCATTAGTGTCATTCCTTAATTTGTTGCTAAGGAATCCTATTTTGACTGACAAAGGGGCGTGCCTTTGGTGGGTGTTTCAACACTCCGACGGGTATAAATAGCGGAACCTTTCAAATAGAGTCGGATCCTTGCGATAAATGCAAGAATGACAACTGTAAAAAAAATCGAATACTTCATCATTTCTCAATAGTAATGGAGTAATACGACATGCACTAAACTAACGACACGGGATATACTACAATAGATCATATTTCTGGTCGCAGTGGTATTAGGTCCCGAACAGAAGAAAAAAAAAGACCCTAACTGAAATTATGGGAACTCTTGAATTGCTTAGCAAGATTTTGAGCTTCTTCAGAATTTTTTTTCAAAATTTTACCACCTTCTTTAAGCGCTGGAATAGGCATTTTAGATTTTCTTAAAAAAAATGAGAGCGCTAAAGGGTTTGGAGCTCGAGTCTAATTTCGAAACATTATTTTCAAAGGTATTGTTCCTCAGGGCAGAGAATCGCTTTTTAATTTGTTTTTGCAAATCCTGCTAGATAACTTTCATGGCAGGATCGCGTGTTCTTTGATTCTGTCTGCTACGGACATTTTTCAGACGGAACAAGAGCTGAAGATCGTCGTAAATGAATCGAATTTAACCTCGCATTTTGGTACTGAGGCAGCTCTTGCTTCAACTATAGAAGTAGTCAGACATTCAAGAGCACAATTAACATCATCTTTGGTTTGCAAAGGAATGTTTGGATCGAAGCTATATTCCATAAATGTTCGATATTGCTCCCTATCAGCTCTATGGTAATTGAAAGTAAAGCTGTTGGGATTAGAAATTATTTTTTGGGATATTTCAAAAGTTACTGGAAGGTGATCAGAACCGAAGTCAGCATGGGTAACACATTGGCTGCAAAGTTGATATGAATCAGTTAAGACCAAATCAATAGTTGAGGGATTTCTTGCAGAAGAAAAGCATGTTGGGTTGTTGGATATTGAATAGTGTAATAACCTGCAGAACAATCAGCAAACAGAATATTACCATTGGAATTACTTTGAGCATTATTCCATGAGTGGTGTTTTGCATTAAAATCACCAATAATGAAGAATTTAGACCTATGACGGGTAAGTCTCTGAAGGTCACCCTTGAGAAAATTCTTCTGCTGGCTAACGCATTGGAATGGCAAATAGCCGTTTATAGTTGATCAAATTTTGTTTCAATAGCAACTCCTAAAGTTTCAAAAACTTCGGTTTCAAATGAAGAAAAAATTTGATGTTTGATTCGTCTGTGAACAAAGATGGCAACGTCACCACCGGCTCCATTACGACGATCATTTTGATAAATGAAATAATTTGCGTCCCTTTTTACCTTATGGTCAGGTTTAAGGAACGTTTCAGTTATAACGCCGATACGCACGTTATGAACTCTCAGAAAGTTAAATAGCTCGTCTTCATTATCTTAAAGAAATCGAGCATTCCAATTCAAAGTAGGGGAAATGACAGCTTCGGCATGACAGACTATTTTCGGCAACCCAAATTGAAACACTATTATCACTGGATTTTCTTACGAAAACACTTCGCTGAATGCATGCAAACGATTCTTTATGCTTTCAGCTTCAATTTGACTATATTTTAACCACTGAGAAAAAGCAATCTAGCAGGGTTTCCTTGAAATGAAACACCGCACTACAAATTGTAGCTGATTTCGAGTTGCCGATAATAGAACAGCAGATTTACATGCAGTTCAAATGGAACGGTTGCCGAAGAAAATTTGGTTGCCGACAATACTCGCTCTCACTAGAGAAGATTGGAGCTTTGTAAATGCGTTTGAAAACAGTTTTTGACAATTCTTTCGACTGAAATTGTTAGAGCAGCTGGCAGCAAAAGATTGTAAACAAACCAATACTGCAGATGTGTGCGTTCCATAGAGAAAAAGGCTATAGAAAGAAGGTCGCTGCTTAGGTTGCCGAGAATACGTAAATTCCCCTATTTAATGATTTCCCGAACGCATCTGGTGTTTTTGCTACCGTCGCTCTGATGAAAGTTGAATGTGGTGTTGATTTGTTAAGCTGAAAGTGTGCCCATTCCATCTGCTGGCCAGATGCCTGCTGCCAGTTCGGGGTGTGGGTGATTACTGCCTCAAGTCTTCCGTTGTTTTGCTTCCACTTTCTCACTCGATTTAATATAGGGGAAATGCAGGTAAAGTCGGCCTAAGTGTCCCTAATTTGGGCACATACATAAATTCAGCAATGGACAAAATTTTCAATAGCAATCAAAAATATCCATTAGTAACGTCCCAATAACGCGTTCATCTAGATACAATTGATAAATAGCAGAATTTTCAGCGATGGGCCCAATCTTAGATCCAACATTAGAGACATTTCCCCTATATGAATCATGTTCCCGTTTTCGAGAACAGGTTCATGATATCAAGCATAACTTATGAACATAAATCCCTTTTACCAGAACTAGATCATGATTTTCAGAACAAAGTTCACGATTCTATGACTTTCGCTGTATTTGCTGGTACCCGGTACACCATAACGCAAGCGTTACGTTTATTTTTTGGAACAATGTTCACGATTTCATGATTTTATTCATAGTGTACTTTCGTAAACGAAAAATTATTCCGAAATTCGTGATTTGAGTAGTTGTATTTAAAATAACTGAATGTTCGTTTAGGTGTGTAATAGTTTATGTGATTTACAGTTTATTGTTATTTAAGTTTTGAAGACTTTTGAATTCTTTAGTCATTCTAAAATACAAAATTTACCATGCATGTTTTTCATAAAAAAGACCCAACAACTTTGTCTCAGACGTCATTACGATTAGAAGTGTTCGTGCAACGATGTATTAAAAAAAAAATCGGATACGCTATATTGAAAAAAAAAAGATTAAAAATGGTCGAAATTTAGCACAAATGTGATTGGCCATAACAAAAAGTAATGCAAAACTTTCATGTAAATCTGCATCTAAATTTTTTTATATTGTTTGCTATTTGGGTTGAAACTGCTCTGAAGTACAAAACCGAAGTTCGCCTGTATGGATTAGCGAAGCATTTTACCAGCGAAACGTTACAGTTTTTATCTTAACACCCAATATTATGTGGAACTGCGGAAGTCCTTAAAAATACACACTTCTTAAGTTGCAAAAGAAGAAAGAAAAGAAGCTGATGATAAATCAAATTTCAAAAATACCACATTATATCTGAAATGTCTTCTTCTGATAGAGCTGTTCGACAACAACCGGCAAAACCGTTTACCAGTCAAACAAACTGCAGACCGGCATATGATAAACTTTGCGTCGTGGGCTTTTCTCAAATCGAAACGAAAAACCTGGGTACTGCGGAGTCGATCGGTTTTATTTTGCAAGCCAATGGAAAACTGCATGAATTTTTTTGACGTAGGATTACGTCTTTCGGCAACATATTGGGTGTGCAATTTCAAAAAACCAAAATCGACCGCCTTACGAAAAGTGGTCAGATTTTGACCACACATAACTCTGTCAAAAGTGGATGGATTTTTAATCTAAATAAAAAATTAAGTTTATCAATTTTCAATAGGTCAGTTTTGAAAATTACACAAATGTCCAACTGTTCCACTGACGATCAAAATTAACACCGCTTTCCTGCAAAAAGCGCTTTCCCTAACACAGTCACCGAATATTGATACCGAGCACGTAATCCTGCGTCAAATCTACGGTCGTATCTTGGATACAAGCTCTTACTTTTTGGTTTTTTTTTTTCAATGTTGGAAGGAAATGCTATATTAATATCAACATGAAGCTTTAGTGCTTTTAGATTTTTGTTAAGAAGTAACAAAACACTTTGATTGAATATAATAACCCAAGGTGGGAGTAACCGTCAACAATGCTGATGATGGTACAGCACGCAACACCACCCTAGTGCTTTTCTCTCTGCACTCAAAAAATTTTAAAATCTAAATAGATTAAAAGTTACACTAAATCGCAACTCTCCTGACCGACGCATAGATGGGAATAAAGAGAGAGAATACGAACTTAGTATAAAATTGGTTTATATGTGAAAAAGCATAAAACAGCAATATCCGTGAAATGCATACACATGATTTATTTGGAGAAATGCATTTTTGTCTTCTTTTACATTTCCTTGTTTCAATTTATTGTTTACAAATCAAAATAAAAGCATTTGATCAAGAATAATTAGTTCATAGCAAAATAGCTGATACATTTTACAGTTGTTTTTATTAAAATGAAAAATTCAACTAAATTCCTTTGCCCCTAGAACTATGCTACCTACAAACTAGCAGCACGATATGAAGAAAGGTCAGCTACAGAGGCAAGGTGAGGTTTTCGGTGAAGAAATCTGACCAATTCCCGACCAGGCCAATCTAGGTGCAAGCGATCGAGTCTTGGAACGATAACTGGCTACCGTGGAATTGCAGAACTCGGTGGTACTCTTACAGAGGTCCATTTCGCAGTGTAAGTTTTAATTCATCTAGGATTTGGCTCGGGATTTGGGGTGTAGGGAAATTGAAGTTGATGAGCCAAGCTGTGGGCAGATAAGAGGGAATTTTGAAATAGGGTTCTTTTAGCAATGTTAAGGGACTGAAAACTTACGTCCGTATAATTTCTCCTGGTGCAGATCCTATGGCAGTTGAGATACCATTTGTAGATTCTTTGATGACGCTCATCGTGTTGATCCGCACGACTTACGAGGGAAGCTCGTCGGGCATCTGTGGTGACATCACATTGTACAGGACATTCGGTCCCGGTTACGTGGGTTAGTTTTCCATTTTGGGAGATCCAATCTGCTCGGTGGTGGCTAGCTTGTTATTTGTGAAAATGAAATAACTTGAAACCTGAATTCCAAACTGAGGTTAATGAAAACTATAATATTAACTGTTGAACTTTGAGCCGGCGCCGGTGGTGTAATGGTAAGCGTGACTGCTTTCTAACACCCCAATGCGTCTATGTTCAATCCCAGGCGAGGTCGGTGGGATTTTTCTGAGGCATAAAAATCTCTGGTCACGTCTTCCTTCGGAAGGGAAGTAAAGCCGTTGGTCCCGGCCCATGTGTGTTGAATGGGTGCGATATCCTACGCAGGTGTGGAAGCTGCCTTCCTGCACATTCGATTGCCGTCAATGGATGGCAATCGATGTCCGTCGGTGATTGGCACTAGATTGCGGAACAGAGACCGACGTTAAATAAACGAAAGAAAAAACTGTTGAACTTTCAGCTTTCTTTTTAATGTTATTCAAATTACTAATCTTTTTCCACCCAAAAACAAACATGATCGACTACATGAGCCATTGCGATTGAATTATAATTTTCATTATGAAATTTATATATCCTCGGTACACACTGTAGGAATCTCACGGCGTTATTCTGACTTAGTATATTTTTGAAGAGAATTTTAATCCGATCAATGTATAAAATTTGCATATCCCAAAAATGATTAGATTTAAATCTATCTTTGCTTAGTAACATTTTTGAGTGTGCAATGACTACGTCGCAGCGTTGCCAGATTATTTTAAAGCTTATCCGTTTCAAATGTTTGAAAAATCGGTATTTATCGGTATTCACTATTTTAATTAATTTTATATTTTTGCCTATTTCGCCTAGATTCAAACTTTTGGACTAAAAACGAAGTAGTAAGTCGGAAGAAATTTCCGGGAATATTTGAATTAGTCTCTTAATGATACCGAAAAAACTTCCAAAGAAAGAATAAAGAAGATCTTGTGATGGAAGTTTGCAGGACATTCTAAGAAATGTCGCAAAAACATCCGATGAGGATCTTCCAAGACAAATATTGAGAAACTTCTGGCGAAAACTTAAGAAACTTTCGGAAAAAAAATCAGATAACATACCCAGAGGAAACCAGAAAAGTTTTGGACATTGGAAGGCAATTCCAGGGGAAGTCATAAGAAGCTCGGAAAAACCTTCCACTAGAAGTCGGAAAAAAACCTACAGAGTAAGTCAGTAAGGAGAAACTTCCAGAAGACGAAAAAACTTCCTGTAGACGATAGAAGAAATTTTTTGAAGGCGCTGGGAGAAAGGTGGATTGCAAGAAACTTATGGAAAAAGTCGGAAGCTGGGGGCTTACGGAACAGTCGCAAGCAGTCTTGTAAGCGGTCACGGTAGTCGACACATTTTCTGTGATAATTGACTGCCTTTGCCTCCGACACTTGCAAAACAATCTATCATAGTACAGTACCAAACTAAAATGTCATATGAAAGGCTCTGTCATACGACACTGTCGCCGAAGACCGTCACGAATGTATGTATTTTAGTTTTTCTCATAATAAGAGCTGCTGATGGTGTGCTTGTGTGAATTCCTAAAATGGCAAGCAATGATGTCCTAGTAATAATATTTCTGATCAGAAATGGTTTGATTTACACCAAATTTAGGAATTACAACGAAATCACACACGTCATATGATAGCTATTTTGATAATTTTCTTTTAGCTCGAATGTTATTCTACCGCTCGTGTTGTGTGAGAGAGACGACGGTAGAGCATGAGTGTTCGAATACAAACAGACTGTCTCGCACGACAACGAAGCAGATGTAGTAAAAAACGTTAACTGTTTCAACCCCTGGTCGCAAGATACTTCAAGGAGAAGTTGGGGAAAAATCTGCAAGAAATAGCTTTCTGGGCGATGTTAGAAACATTCTCTGAAGCTCCTTACATGCTTAAATGATCCAGCAATATTCCTGATATTTATAAAACACCCCTGAAACCCCACAATTTCTCTGAAATTTTCAGAACATTCCTGAACTGCACTTCGGAATATCCCTTAATTGGAACTCCTTGAAAGTTCTCGCAATTTTCCTAAAGTTAATGGTGCTGTTTTGAAGTTTATAAAGTTTTCATGAACCTCTCGGAACTTTACTGAAGTTTTTGAAAATTCCCTGAGCTTCTCGAAACTCCTTTAAAGGATCAGAAATTTTCATGAATTGATGTGTCCTACTGTTCTCAGAGCTTCCCTAAAGTTATCACAATTCTCCTGAAACAAATGGAAGTGTCCTGAAAACCAATAAATTTCTATAAAGTATTTTGGAGTTGTGAAGTTTTCAAAATATTTCAGATGTTTCCTTAAGTTTACTAGAGTTCTCTGGACTTTCCTGAAATTCCCGGGTTCTCGAATTTTACAGCAGTTAATGAAACTGTCTTTAATTTATCGGAACTTACCCTTACATATATTTAAACTTACTCAAAAGTCCGAACTATTTCTGAACAGTTCCTGCAGTTTTCCTGAAGCTAATGGAACCTTCACACAGCAGAGGACAACAAAGCGTGATAGGTAACGTAAGCGAGAAGACGAAAGAACCTTTCAAGGGAAGCCAGAAGAAGCTTCCAAGGGAAGTCGAAATAGGTTGTAAAATAACTTACAGGGTAAGGTGGACGAAAATTCCTAGGAAAAGTTGGAAGAAACTTCGAAGGGAATATTAGAGAAATTTCAGGAAATTGAGAAATTAACATTTTGATGGATTTATTTGATCACTGAATAAAAGTATCTCCCGATTTCCAGAAATTACTGGGTGCACATCAGTTGTTTCTCGATCCCTTGGAGCCAAAAAGGCGATAAAATGGAAGCATTAGTCAAAAGAGTATCAAGGTTAAGACATTTTCAAAGAAGATTTTTTTTAATCTGGCTCAAAAATTTGAATGTTTTAAATGATAAAAGCCTCTCATAATAGTTTCAGATTCAAATCGGTATAAATCAGTATTAAAACTCAAAAATCGGTATTCTGAGAAACCTTATCTGTACATCGGTAAACAGTTTGAAAATCGGTATATCTGGCAACGCTGCTACGTTGGTCATGACGAGAGAAGCAAAACAATAAGTGGGTAAAGAAGAGTTGCCATGGCCTGGAAATGCTTTCGGAACGTAGAGCTTTAGGTAGTGTAAACGTCGCTAGAACTATTCCACAGCCGCAGACAGTATATGAGCAAGTCAAGCGCACACTCTTTTGCCTGTGTATTTGAGGACATACCTAAAATCCCCTCATCGATCAATGTATGAGCTAGGTACACGGTAACCGCAAAATACCCAATACCGTGGAGGCACACAATATTCGAAGCGGTTCCTAAATCGACGCACTCAATAATAATGTTCGACTATTTTCAATCTTCATTTTTAGAATGTTACTTCTGCAAATATCAGTTCCTGTGCTCTAGGGATGATGGTGTACCAAAGTTTAAAAAATATCTTGTCAAAATCAAGATGCGATCAAAAATAGACTAGTGCGCCATCATTAGGAACGCGTCAAATCTGATGCTGGCACGGTATTGCATATTTTGCCCCCAATTAGATTCCCAGCAGAATAATTTTGTCACATCGCAAAATGTTCACACCGTTTTCAGCATACATTGGTTCAACTCGCACTTGCGGCCCATGTTTTAATCGGTTTTAAACAAACAATGTTTTGCTAACAACAATTTTGAAATTTATGATAAGATGACGTCTGCCGGTCATCGACGTTGATGGGCAGCAACAACAGCGCAACCACTTTAGGAGTTTGACTTGGATGTCTGTTCTCTGTGGTTTTACTGCCATTGAAAACTCTGCTGTGTCATAAAAAAAAATATGCTGGTTTGTATACTTCTGTAACGTCGGTAGATCACCTTTTACGGGATGTAAGATCTACCACATCGAGCTCTGGCCCGAAGCTCGTCTTGTTGACGGATATGAAACTCGCTTTTGAGATTGGATAAGAGAAAAGGTTTGGACCAGGGTTCCGATACATGATCAAATATCAGTATTATCGCTTGTTTTTTCTCACTAAGAACCTAAGAATACCAATTTTTATTGCTGAGAAGGTGCATATTTGAAGAGATCCCACAATTTTTCAAATGATGTGGAACATCACAATTGAATGAGGATTCATGTAAGATCCATTTTTACTGATGAGAGTGAGCGTCTTTGGAAATGTTCTAGAATGCTTCGAATATTGCGAAACATCACAAATGCATGAGGCTTCTTGTGAAATGACCAAGTATGTATGATTTAACTGTATCGAAAACGAACACTTCATTACACTTTTCCATAGTAATGAGGTACTACAACATGCACTAAGCAAAGGACACGGACATATCACAAAAGACACAGAATAAAAGTGGAACTTCGGATCAGAAAGTGGCTCCACTTTTCTTTGCGAACACTAACGCATTTAGCGGTAGAAGACATCTTCTGATAATTACCCGAACAAAGGGAGAAAAGAAAATACTTTCCTCACTGAGTCTGTTGGTTTTTGCCTTTGAGCTTAAAATTTAGAATGTGCCAGTATGGATAACTTGTATGAGGCTGCAATGCTTGACGATAGATAAGAACAGTAGCAGCATATATTGACTCCTGTTTGACAGTTCACACTGGCTCCCAAGTGTCGATCACATTGAGTGAGTCCGCAGTACCCAGCGAAAAACCACTTGCTAGTCGACGCATCGTGCTCTCTTGCCGTGCGGATCTATTTGCTTTTTGCTGAAGGAAGTGTTACTACTACCTAAAGCTACAACAAATTTAAACAGCACTTTTCAGTGCTCAACCTGTAAAAAATTTTCTACCTTGTTCAACTCTTATTCCTCTTCGATCCTTGTTTGGACCCTACCCGAGGTAATCCTTCTTGGATATCGATTTGGAAAATTCCTCTTCGATCCTTCAGATTCTTATAGTAATCTGCTTGGAAGTCGATTTGGATAAAAATTTACTGCCGCCATGGCGCCTAAACGCAAAAGAAAGGGGCAAACTCTTGACCCCCCTTCTGATGAAATTAATTTGAGTAATCAATTTGATTTGCTCACGGATGATGAGAATGATCCATCATCCAAGAAAAATTCTAGTAAACTTTCCCGGCTTAATGCCAAGAAGGAAAAGATTCCCCCTATTGTGATAACCACTACCGATTTCCATGCTCTTCGCATGGAACTTTTGAATTTCGTGAAAGTTAAGTTTTCACTACAAATTGGACGTCGGGGTGAATGCCGTGTATTGGCTGAAACCTTGGACGGATTTAAATGTCTTCTCAAGTATCTTACTGAGAAGAAGCACAAATTTTTTACTTACGACACCAAAACTGAACGTGTGTTCAAGGTTGTCATGAAAGGACTGCCCAGTGGTGAATCCCTGGATCAGATCAAAGATGAACTGGCAAAATTACTTGGAGTTGTGCCACTCCAAGTAATCAAAATGAAAATGAAATCCCGTCCTGGCGATTCACGCAACGGGATTTCTAATGATTTTTATTTAGTTCACTTCAAGTCTAGTGAACTAAACAACCTTAAGGCCTTAGAAAAAGCTAGCCTTATGCTCCATGTCCGAGTGAAGTGGGAACACTTCAGGAAGACTGGAGGAAATTTCCAAAACCTCACCCAGTGCCGTAAGTGCCAGGGATGGGGTCACGGAACTAAAAATTGCTACATGCCAGCTAAATGCATGAATTGTGGTGATTCCTCTCACGCAAAGGACGACTGTCCTGTGAAGGAAGATCCTAAGAAATTTAAATGTTCAAATTGTGGTGAAAACCACAAATCCAATTTTTGGGAATGTAAGACTCGCAAAGCGATCCTACAATCTCGTTCTAACCGTCAGGTAGGAAACGCTCCACGTTTCCGACCAGGTACAAATTCCTCTGCTGTTAACAACGGTCAGCGAGGAACAAATTCTACATTCGTACCCGTAGGTACAAATATCTCCCCTGCTTCAAATGTTTCATCTGTACCTACTCCCCTCGCTGCTAACAATGTTCAGCGAGTTAATGGAGCTACCTATGCTGCTATTGCAGCGGGTAGAAATCAAAATACTAACCAACGTTCTAACGGAAATTTTGACAATTTTGACTTAGGAAGCATTACTGCCCCCAAAATGGAATTTTTACAGAATTCATTAATTGACATGATTTCTGATATGCTTAAATCTAACTCCATGTTTGATGCTATTCAAACTGGAGTAAAATTTGCAAATAATATTGTCATGACTTTAAAATTCAGTAATGGATTTTAAAGCATTAAAAATTGTAAATTGGAATGCTCGATCTCTTAAAGATAATGAAGACGAGCTATTTAATTTTTTGAGAGTACATAACGTGCATATTGCCGTTATAACTGAAACGTTCCTTAAACCTGGCCATAAGGTTAAGAAGGACGCAAATTACTTGATTTATAGAAATGATCGTCTTGATGGACCCTGTGGTGGCGTTGCCATCATTATTCATAGACGAATCAAACACAAAATACTTTCTTCATTTGAAACCAAAGTTTTTGAAACTTTGGGAGTTTCTGTTGAAACAAAATTTGGACAACTTACGTTTATAGCTGCCTATTTGCCATTCCAATGCGTAGGCCAGCAAAAGAATTTTCTCAAGGGTGACCTCCAGAAACTTACCCGTCATAGGTCTAAATTCTTCATTATTGGTGATTTTAATGCAAAACACCGCTCATGGAATAATGCTCAAAGCAATTCCAATGGTAATATTCTGTTTGATGATTGTTCTGCAGGTTATTACACTATTCAATATCCAAACAGCCCAACATGCTTTTCTTCTGCAAGAAATCCCTCCACTATTGATTTGGTCTTAACTGATTCATGTCAACTTTGTAGCCAATTGGTTACCCATGCTGACTTCGGTTCTGATCACCTTCCAGTAACTTTTGAAATATCCCAAGAAATAATTTCTAATCCCAACAGCTCTACTTTCAATTACCATAGAGCTAATTGGGAGCGGTATCGAACATTTATGGAATATAACTTCGATCCAAACATTCCTTTGCAAACCAAAGATGAAATTAATTATGCTCTTGAATCTCTGACTACTTCTATAGTTGAAGCAAGAGCTGCCTCAGTACCAAAATGCGAGATTAAATTCGATTCAATTATAATAGACGATGATCTTCAGCTCTTGATCCGTCTTAAAAATGTCCGTAGGAGACAATATCAAAGAACACGCGATCCTGCCATGAAAGTTATCTGGCGGGATTTGCAAAAACAAATTAAAAAGCGACTCTCTGCCCTGAGGAACAAAACTTTTGAAAATAATATTTCTAAATTAGACCCGAGTTCCAAACCCTTTTGGAAACTCACAAAAATTTTGAAAAAACCTCAAAAGCCTATTCCAGCGCTTAAAGAAGGTGGTAAAATTTTGATCACAAATTTGGAAAAAGCTCAGAAACTTGCTAAGCAATTCGAGAGTTCCCATAATTTCAGTTTGGGTCTTACTAGTCCTATTGAGAATCAGGTTGCTCGGGATTTTCGGAATATTTTCTCTCGGGAAAATATTTTTGATGATTCCTGGGGGACTGATTTGGACGAAGTAAGGTCTATAACTAAAAATTTTCAAAATATGAAAGCTCCAGGTGATGATGGAATTTTCTATATCCTCATCAAAAAACTCCCAGAGAGTACCTTGTCTTTCTTGGTAAAATTATTTAACAGATGTTTCCATTTGGCATACTTTCCTGATAAATGGAAAAATGCAAAAGTTGTTCCAATTTTGAAGCCGGATAAAAATCCAGCTGAAGCTTCTAGCTACCGTCCAATAAGTTTGCTTTCTTCAATAAGTAAACTTTTTGAAAAAATAATTTTGAATAGAATGATGCTTCACATCAATACGAACTCAATTTTTGCAGATGAGCAGTTTGGATTTCGCCACGGGCATTCAACTACTCATCAACTCTTAAGAGTTAACAATTTAATTCGTTCAAACAAATCTGAAGGCCACTCAACTGGAGTTGCTCTTCTAGACATAGAAAAAGCATTCGACAGTGTTTGGCATGAAGGTTTGATTGCTAAATTGAAAAAGTTTAATTTTCCACTTTATATTATGAAATTAGTTCAAAATTATTTAACTGACAGAACTCTTCAAGTAAATTATCAAAATTCCAAATCTAATCGACTACCTGTTAGGGCAGGAGTTCCTCAGGGTAGTATTCTTGGGCCTATATTGTATAACATTTTCACTTCGGACCTCCCTGATTTGCCTCAGGGTTGCCACAAATCTTTGTTCGCTGATGACACAGGCATTTCCGCTAAAGGAAGAAGTCTTCGTGTTATTTGCAGCAGACTGCAGAAAAGTTTAGATATTTTCTCTTCTTATTTACAAAAATGGAAGATTTCTCCCAACGCTTCCAAAACTCAACTTATAATATTTCCACACAAGCCTAGAGCTTCGTTTTTGAAACCTAGTAGTAGTCACATAGTCACTATGAACGGAGTTCCAATTTCCTGGTCAAACCAAGTGAAATATCTTGGATTAATACTTGACCAAAAATTAACTTTTAAAGATCACATTGAGGGCATTCAAGCCAAATGTAACAAATATATAAAATGTTTGTATCCTCTTATAAACAGGAAATCCAAACTTTGCCTGACGAATAAACTTCTAATATTTAAACAAGTTTTTAGACCGGCCATGCTTTACGCTGTGCCAATATGGTCTAGTTGCTGCACTACCAGGAAAAAAGCACTTCAAAGGATTCAGAACAAAATTCTGAAAATGATTTTGAAGTTGCCTCCCTGGTACAGTACAACCGAAGTACATAGAATTTCGAATGTTGAGACTTTAGCACAAATGTCCAACAAAATAATTAATAATTTCAGGCAAAAATCGTTGCAATCCTCAATTGCAACGATTAATTCCCTTTATACTTAGATAAGATTTAGTTTTAGTTTTTAGTTTTAAGATATCAATTGTTATACTGACATGCAGGTTAAAAAACCTGTTTAAAATACTGAATTGCCAAGACATGAACAATGTAAAAACACTTAGATATATATCATAACAATTAAGGCTGGTACGTTACTGCAGTAACTGGAGCACCTAGGTTAAAATGAAATGTAATTTATTTTGAATTTGGAACAAATAAAGAGTTAAAAAAAAAAAAAAAAAAACTTGCTAGTCGTATAACTCTACTTCTCTAGCAACTGAGTCACCACAACAGAGACAGACCAATGTGGAGACAAAAAGTTTTTACGTTGAACCAACAGAATGAGAAAAAAGAAAGCATCGAAAAGTCAAACAATGCAAAAGAAACAAATCTCATTTCATTCAGTTTCGTTATTTATACAACAGAGAGAGAGAAAAAAGTCGCATTCATGGGAAATGTCCCCCACTGATTGAAGTCTTCGACGTCGTCCTCCGTCGAATATTTCTCTATTTCCATGGATGTTGAAGGCGACGAAAACTCACTCCACTCACTCCATCGCACAATGGTCGGATAAATACGAAACGCGGCCAAAATTATTTGAATAGTTCCAGATCGATAGTTTACTTTTGAGGAGTAGTAAAGAACAAGAATTTGAGAAAAAGCAGCTGTATTTTATATACACTGGAGGAAATTTTAACCTGACTTTTGTTAAAGCAAGACCATCCCAACAAACAATCGCCTATTGAAGAAACGACTTCTTGACGATTTTATTCAACTGCATGCTTAATAATACTTGTACTATTTTTAATAATAACTTCTGTTCAGGCTTTGTTCACACAAATCTGAAGAATTTATTCAACCACAACATTAAACTACTTGGTGTTGAATAAAGTATGTCGAGAAGCTATTATTTGACTTACATGAGTTGTAACAGAGCCTATTAGATCAATTTTTTTATTATTCAGCGTTTATTATACATTATTGCTTCCTTAAACAGCGATGGTATAAAGGTGTATATACGCTTGATTCTCACGTGAAATAATGTTTAATTAGAAACTATTATACATTCATTAAACGATTATTCAACTACGGGATAATTAATCCGAAAATAAGAACGGGACAGAGCAGGGTGGTTGTTTCTCGTTAGTGATTGTTGGCATTATTTCCGTCGAAGCACGCACCCACCACACAGATACTTGAAAATTTATTACATACAAACACATGTCGTTGTTGCATGAGATTCGAACCATGATTACCAGCCGCTTGCCTTGCCATCTGAACTAATCAATAAGAGCTATATTCTGAATACCTATCAGCAATCTCAGTTGCAGCTCTAGCTAATTCAAGGACTTGTAGGAATGATTAATTCATTCATCATTGTTTTACATGAGACCAATGTTGCCTCTTCACCTCTACAATTTCGATGGAAAGGGTGATGGGCTATTTTTTTCACTAGCGGTTAGTATTGAACTCGCTACCAATTTCATCTTGTTGTTAGCCTGAAACAGTGTTGTGAAATACAGGATAAATACGTCGTTTGTAAAGCATTTACAAAGCATGCAGTTAAAACATGGACGCATAGTTGTATAGAGCTATTATGCTGACTGTATTCACCTTTATTCAGCAATATTGTTAAGCAATGCAATGGAATCTAATAATGCAGCTAGAAAACAATTATTAGACGTCTTATAAAGCATGTTATTAAATGAATTGAAAACAGTCGAAATAAAGCGTCGATGTATGTGCAAATTACACTTATTCAGTATGTTATTCGATCAATCTTCTGGTGTTGAATCAGGAAGATAGTCAACATTTATATCTAGATAGAGCTGGAATTAGGGCGTAAAAAGCTTTTGTAAACAATGACTTCTCTCATTGATTTCTAGCAACTCAAGGCACGCCTACACAAACCAACATATCCATCGGGTGGGGGAAGTCTTCCCCTATTCGATGGTAATGTTGATTTGCCAGGGAGAGTCATGCCTTTCGAGAAATCATCGAGAGAAGCCATTGTTTACAAAAGCTGTTACGCTCTAATTCCAGCTCTATCTAGATATAGCTTTTAATAAGTAAATTGATCAGATCAGAGCAAACAGCGGAATATCTCAATAAGGTTTTTTCTGCACATAATTCGACAACCCGTTTTATTCAGCATTGTACACTGTTATACAGCATTTATTCAATATACATGCTTATTTGTGACTCTGAATTGTTTGTTGGGATGCTGAGTTCGATTCCCGGTTCGGACTAGGAATTTTTCGGGTTGTAAAATTTCTCGACTTCCCTGGACATAGAGTATGTTTGTACTTGCCACACAATTTATACTAATGCAAAAATGGTACAGGCATCGAAAGCCCTCAATTAATAACTGTGGAAGTGAATCTAGTCGAGAGTACGCAATAAGCTAAATATGCTATTAACAATAAGCTTGAAATGCGAGTAAGAAGAAGAAGCATTTGAAATAGCTGATTTTCACGTTTCTGCAACTTTCCGAAAATTTTAGATGTATATTTTGTAAGATCACATCTGAGACTTAAAAGTCCACTATCGTGAACTGCGGCGACAAAAGTTGTTTTATAAGTCGTTATTTATATTACTGGCTCTATTGCGTTTAAATTTATCATTTCTGCAATTTCTGAAAAGCCAACATATTAGCTTTAAAATGGTGTACAACAATAATATAAACAACAGTTCTTATTGTTTCATTAAATAACTGTTCTTGAACGACTTCTATTTTGATTTTCTGCAATGCACCTTTGGAGACACGATTAATTATGGTACAATTTTCTGTTGAAATGTTTTTCATGGATCCTGAAAATATAACACACAAACACACATTCAAAACAATGCTAATCGAACATTGCATTTTGACAATTTTGGCCACCCCATAAATGGAGCCCTTCTGATGTGCAGCCCATCGCCGTTTTTCACCGAATTCGGAAATGTGAAAAAACACTTACCTCTTCAGGCAGTTTCCTGCTGCCTCCGAAGATGGAAAGCAATTGCTAGCATACCGACAGATGGCAGGCACTGCGCCTATGAGCGTCTGCTGCTGGTGAGAAAGTTGTTCTTTTTGCCAATCCGATTCCTTTGATTTGTACGGAGAGTGACCTCACTAGCGGTCACTTTTGTCAGCAGCCATCGAGTCACCTCACCTCACTCACGGCGCAGAATAGATCTCGATGTATTAGTTTTTAAACTGATTTTTTTTTATAACAGACCAAGTTGTATCATATCATCATATTGAATCACCTTTAAAGTTATTTTAAATATGCGCGTATATACGCTCCACTTTTATATTTGCAAGAAGATACAAGCTATTTGTTTACATTATACACTTCTTTAAAGATATGTATTAGGGTGGTTCATCATGATCATTTTTTTTTTTCAGAAACAACGTTTTTTTTGGTTCCATTCCATTGGGGTCCGAAACAACTGTGAAACATTTGGGGTCGATAAGTTGTATGGAAATTATAATGAGAAAACCTACTTTTTCGCATTTTCATCCCTAGGGACCACAATTTTATTTGATCCATGCATCTAATCATCTAATAATGTACGGATGTACGGTGCTAGAATGCCTCTAAAAAAAAGTTATAGCTGTTGAAATATCGAAGTTGTTGAATACATCTGAACACACCAACTTGAAGCTTTACTTACATGTATATTAGTGTGAGGGCGGTTATAGTAAGCCCCTCCATGCTTTCTAACTATGCGTATGGGATTGAGGAATTGTTTTTGAATAATTCATCTGAAAACTTAAACTTTACACTGAACCAAAACATCATCCTGGCATCTAATGATTATTGCCTCACTCAAGCCCTATAACTATTATCAGATGATTTTGAGAGGATCTTCATTCGATTTATCATCTGTTGGAGTATGAACAAATCAAATGACAATCATCCATATAATGAATGATTTTAGATTGATTTGCGAAAACCAAAGTAGGGGAACTATGGGGCAAGAAGGTCATCCTAACGATAGCGCGTTTTTATATGTGATTCCGTGAATATTTATAGGAGTTTGTTAATCGAATTGTAAGTTTATAACCTTGTCTCCATGTATCATCATTGAAATTAAAACTAAACCCCATCAAAAAATGTTAATGATTTTATCAAAATGTCATGTCGAACCTGCTCTAAAAATGCTACGGGGCAAGAGGGCCACTCTTATGGGGCAAAAAGACTATATGTCTAAAATTAAGTGAAACTGATAAATTTTCATTTCTAAACAACAAATTACTATTCTTAGGTATAACAGCAACTGCTTTTATTGTTTATTCCACTAAAATATTGACTTAACGATATATTTTTTATATCTAAAACATATAAACCATGTGCGTCAAAGATTCAAATGGAAACTATTTTTGATACTATTTTATACAGTTTGTTTTCCAAAATTTCACGAAAACAATGTATATTGGAAACATAAATGCCTAATTGTGTTAATTTCTGAATTATTTTGTACAATTTAATACATAAATGTAGGGGTGGCGCTCTTGCCCCGTATAAAGTTTGTTTTTAGGAATATATTTTTTGATTAATTAAACAAAATATTTAATAATTTATTGTAATTAATGTATCAAACAACCATCAATAGTGATGTCTCAATGCAGAAATTGTGAAAAAAATAAATTGGAAATTCCGAAAACCTTATTTTATGATGCCTTATTCTTATAAAAAACTAGCTTTTCAATGCATCAACACAAAATGATTTTTTGCATTTTTTTTTTTACGACTTCGATTCGGACAGAACTTTTTAGAATACTTCATAGGAATACCGTGCATAGGTTCATCCTGAAATAAAATGGAAATGATTTCATTTTCATAATATATTGAGGGTGGCACTCTTGCCCCGGGTGACATTCTTGCCCCTAGTTCCCCTAGACATAAATCAAACATAAAATCATAGGATAATCGTATTATTTTCAACTAATTATTACATTGAAATTATATGATCGATTTTCGGATGAAAATCAGGTGCACAACATCAAGTCATTTTACAATTTATTTATGATTATATTATTTACAAGTTGTGATTAAAACTGAGCTGGCAGGTCCTTGAGAGACGAATGATGATGGCGAGGTAGAGCCAGTTGATGGGCAAATATGTGTTTATACAGCAGATTGATGTCAACGATGTCATTACAGGAGCGATTGCTCTGACTCTTGGGAAACGTATCCGTAGGTTGCTATAGGGCCTGGGAAATAATGGGAAAACTTCAATAGTCTCATCGTGCATATGCATCTGGAAGGAAACTTATCTTCTGGCCTCGATGATCCAGTAGCGCTGACCGTTCCGAATGCTGACATTCTTGAACATTAAATGTATGTGGGTTAGCAAAATGATACGTATACTTACATCTGAGCATTTCAATTATCTTAAGACCTTTGAAAATATATAGCAACTTTACACTCAAGCTTTCACATAACGTGTGTTGCCATTTTTCTTCGGTTATAAAAGATTTTATAGTTGAAATCAAAACGATTTTATTTATGGGACTATCTCAAATGATATTGCATTCGTTTCCATACTGAATGTTTTTCATTATATCTAACATATTTCGTTAGGAAATACATACAAAAACATGTCAATATTCATTCACCAATCAAAAGAGCATCACATGTTTCCGAATAGAAAATCATCCGACTGATTTTGTCATACGGTTTTCAGAAACATTGATATTGGATGCAACTGAATGATGTTTCAATCTATAAATGGAGGGTGATTTGGTTCAGTGTACTTCAATTGATATGAGTGCGGAGGGCGGGAGGTGTATTAAGCCCCCCCCCCCCTCCCCCGCCCTTCTCCAACAACGCAAATAAGATAGAGCAATTATTTTTGAATAATGCATCTCAACAAACCAAATCGATAAGATAAGAAATTCCGAAATTATTTCAGTTTGGAATCTGACTTCTATTGGTACACCGGTAGTGTTGGCAGAAAATGTGGTTTTTGACATCTACTTCAAACCATAAATATTTGAACAGTTGCAACTCGTTTTAAGATATATTCTAGCACCGTAATTTCTTCGGTAAAGTTTTTTTTTTTTAATTTTAGAGGCTTTTAGCCAGAGGCTGCTTCACCTCTTTGGCTTTGACAAAGTTGTTACGCACTTCCTGGATTACATTTGTACATGATTTGTTGCATGGTTCAAGCAAAATTGTGGTCTCTAAGGATAAAAACGCAAAAACGTAGGTTTTCCCATACTAATTTCCATACAAATTTCAAACGCAATGCGGAAAGCCGGGTTACAATCAATCGTCTGAAAATTTTGAAAGTTTTTTTGGGACCCAAAATTGAACTAAAAAAATGTTGTTCTCGCTTGGTGAGGTAAAGTTTGCGTTTTTTTTTCATATAACGGTAACCCACCCTAATATATCTAGATAGAGCTGGAATTAGGGCGAAACAGCTTTTGTAAACAATGTATTATCTCCAGGATTTCTACACACTAAGATTTTGGTTCCGTGTTCGGTAAATTTTACCGAAATCAGAACAGCTGAATGTTCGGTAAAACTTTGACCTTCATTTTAAAGGCTATTGAATTTGAAAATAATTTTAAAACATGTTCAACCTTGTTTAAATGATTAAATCTTGTCATTTAAGTGGAGATTTAGTTTCAAAGTAGCTGAAAAGCAATTGAATTGAATTGCATACATTTTACCGAACAGTTCAGCTGTTCAGATTGCGGTACAAATTACCGAAGTCGGCGATAATTTCTAAGTGTGTAGGAAGTCAAGGCACGCCCAGGTTAATCAACAGCACCATCGGGTAGGGGGAAGACTTCCATTACCTGATGGTTATGTTGGCTTGCGTGGGTGTGCCTTGAAGTCGCAGAAATCATTGAGAGAAGTCATTGTTTACCAAAGCTGTTACGCTCTAATTTTTTTTTTTTTTTTTTTTTGTAGTGATCCAGTGGCAGCAACTTGCTAAAACTCTACACTGGACCCCTTTTATTGATAAATTTTGCTTCTATGAGCCTCTATTTTAAATCAACACACAGACGTTCCTAGGCTATGGTGCCCGTTTGGTCACTGTTGTTTTTGTGCTGATCCAAATAGTTTTGATAATATAATTGCGCATTCTTGTTTTTTTAAAAGGTTGATTTTCGTCCCAGTCTTGTCTTCTGTCGTCACTTATTTTGTCATTTTGTATTGTGTATTAACCCCCACTTGTCTTGTTTATTGTGTCAACTTGTGTCTATTGTCCTTCCCCATCTGTTACTCTGTCATGACTAATTTCATTGATATATAAAAATAGTAATATCAATTGCAGGATAATATGGTGATTTCTCGATTACTTTCTCAAAGGGAAGCACCAGCTTCTGCAAACAATGCATCCGATCGTCGATCCGGCGCAACCGGCAGCTCGCACACGCTTATCAACACCACCAGCAGGTAGAGGAAAATTTCCCCTATCTGATGATAGTGCCAGCACGCGCGGGCGAGCCACCAGTTACGCCAAATCGACGACCAAACGCACCGCCTACAAAAGCCGATACGCTCCCTTGAAAAAGTTATCGAGATTTCTACTAATTAATGAATTATTGACAATTACCTCTCATGATCCTTGGCTCTGATTTTAACTTACCACTTTTTGATTATTTATCAAATACCTCTCCCAGAATATATAACTCCCCGATGCCTTGTTGGTTTCTGGTCTCATTTGGATTGGTCCTGAATTTGTTTGACATCCTGTTCGAAGTAATTCTTTGAGTTCCAGCTTGTACGTGTCTCACGTCATATGATTCGCCATTCATAAAGATAATGGGTTAAAAGGGAGTAAAACATACATAAAGGTAGATTAGTATTAGTTGTACTTGATCCAAACAATAGAAAGAAGCATAGATGACTTAGTAGAAAAATAAAACTAATATATAACTAAAAGTGCAATGGATAAGTGTTAGTTCCGGGATCATTTTAGTGTTAGTAGTTATGTTAGTTTTGATCCGTATTCAGCCCTGCCGGCCCCTCCAGCACTATTTGCAGCAATTGTGATAAGATTATGCGACACTGCTACTACTACTATGTTAGATGTATGACTTGTCAATTTTCGCAACGCAATGTATTTCAATAAATCACTCAATCAATTTGATGTTTGAAAATTTGCTCAAAAGGGCTTTGTTGACACATCATACCTTACCGAAAACTAAAACACAACAATCCTAATTCTTATTTCAAACTATCAACATATTTAACACATCTTTCCTAAAACTTCACTTGTTCGTAAGCGCCTGGTTGAAGATATAACTTTCGCTATTGACATTGTCTGTAATTAACAAATACACTAAATAGGAAGATTTATTATACAACTTCATAGGCTAGTCGCCTCCCTAAGCGGACCCTCCGCGTCCTATCTCTTATGTTAATTAACTTTCTGAATTCTATAATTGAAGTTTATTTAATAAATAACTGAAATCTCTAATCTACCTACACAATCATAACCCATGCTTTTAAACTACAATTTAACGTGTTTCAAGTACTTCTGGCTTTTACATATATTAATTATATCTTTGTTCGTCCCAGATGACACCTTCAAGTGACTCAAATGCTTCACATTGAAGTTAGTTTCCAAGCTAATTTTAAATTGTATATTGTATAGGGTAAATGTTCCAACTACGCTCTCACGCTTCCACTATGTGGCACCACAAAAATACATATGGGTATGTTTCAATAGAAGCACACCACAGTGGAAATCCCGAGCCATAGTTCAAACACTTATCCCAAATCAAAATGAAGCACATATAAGATTAGTTACAATACCATGTACAAAAATGATGTTTAACATTGTTTCCTGAGTAATAATTCAATGAAAACAACAATGAAAGCTTGTCACGCAAATAGAAGGAGCACTGTTGGGCACTTTCTGAAATATTTCAATAGTATAATTCCCTTGCAAACCCAAATGAATCTATCTGCGTAAAAATAAATAAAATAAGAGTGATTTGCGGCAAAACCCGCCAGTATCACACCCAACGTCAGTGCCTATACGTAAGCGTACTACGACGCGGCTCTCAATAAAAGGAGTAACAAGTGTGATACTATCAATGCTAGACTAGATCTTTGGTTCTCTCATGCAGTGGTTTATCAGAGAGGGGAAGCTCAGTAATCTCCATTGCCTACCCATGACGCCATTCTATCGCGGCATGAGCCAGCAACACCGACCATAAACCCACCGTCTCCAACACTCCACTAGCATGAAATTAAGCCCGCCCACCAACAGCAAGGTGCAAAAACTAGCCAAGGGGAGGGGTTTACCAAAGCTGTTACGCTCTAATTCCAGCTTTATCTAGATATATGCTTGCATACCCTAAAAAAACAACGAATGACCAACTTCCTGGTATGTCTAAGGTGTAGAATTCGAACTTATTCCAACTGGTTCTAGCCCTTCTGTTATTCACGTCATGATGATGCATTAGTGATGTATGATATCTAAATAGGGAAAGTGTGTCATTTATGACAGTAGTGCTCCCATAATTGGTCATACAGCCTCACTCATGTTAAAAATAAGTTTTTCCATATTTTTAAACATAGGCATAAAGAACAGCATTGAGACTAAATGTCTGCGTAAGAAATTTTTATTTTTATTGTAGTTTTGAGGTTTTAGGCCGTATGACCAATTAGACGACCACTAGTGCCATAACTGGAACACTTTCCCTACTATTTTCACTTAATATACAACGGTTTTTCGCGCACTTCATCGAGCGCTGTACACTGTACTAAACCACCTAAACCCTGTTTGAATGAAACCTCAGACCATTCAAATCGAAACATCGAAATCGCCTTTTCGAATGATAGCTGCAACCGGATGGCGGTTGTTTTGAAATCAGATGATTTTCCTCTAGAATACAGTATGAACATTTTTTTGAGAAAGGATAGGGCCTTCAGTTGGAATGCATAATGCTCTCTTCAGAATGATATTCATCTTAATCATTTTGTCAAGCCTCTGCATTCATGTTCCATCAGATGTCACTGCTGTTGTTTGCGGTGACATCTATCGGAAACTACGCACATTATGTTTTCCGTTAATTGTTCACAGAGGACACTGCAGTGCAAAACATGTCTGGTACCTCTATATATGCATTTAGATTTACATCCGAAGTCCCTCCGTTTTTACACATTCTGCACACAAAATAGCTCACCCCTCACAGGATTTTCCGTGGATGGGGCGAGGCAGAAAGTATCTTTTGTACAGAATATGTAAAAAGGGAAGGACACTATCATTTTCTTTATCCTACCGATTCGATTGTGATGGAGTGAATTCTACTCCAACAAATTCAGGGAGATTGATGCGCCCTTCTTAACAAACCATCCTATAGAAAGCTTAATAAGTATTGCGAATTGCGTTATTCGATTTGTTGGATCGTATCGTTGTAAGGAGATTCTTAAATACCCGTGGATTTCGCGTAAGTGTCTCTGCTTTCGGGTCCGCACCTCCGTTGTTGGCCCTTCATACAGCGATATTGTGAATTCAGATCGGTAGCTCAAATTGATCTCGCTTGAAGACAAGATCTTCGAAGGGATAGTGGCTACCTTACATACATACATAATATGTAAAAAAGGAAGGACTTCGAATCATAATCTAAATGCATATATAGAGGTACCAGACATGTTTTGTAGAGTCAGGTACTCTATTTTGTAATCCGTGAAAGGGAAACCACAAATCGAGTGTCATCAAAATACATGGCATGTTGAGAGATTGAGCTCGTGAGTTTGTCTCTCTGAGGACTGGTAGTACAGCATGTAAAACTGTATGGGGAAAAATCAATTTTATTTAATTGTAACTTGTTCAACAGTAATTTCCGGGAAAAACTGAACGACAAAGTCCCTGACTAATTTCTTCAGGTTGTCGTTCACTTTTTTTGACCTGAATATGCACCCAAAGCCAATTATTCCCACTTTTCTCAAATTCTATATGGGGATTTTTATCACTTCCTACCAGCGGAACAGCGCCATCTCTGTGGAAAATGGCCGGACGATATGATTAATTAACAAAAAAATGGCGGGAAAATCTGTGAGGGGTGAGCTATTTTGTGTGCAGAATGTGTAAAAAGGGAGGGACTTCGAATATTAATCTAAATGCATTTATAGAGGTACCAGACATGTCCTCTGTGAACAATTAACGTAAAACAGATTATGAGTAGTTTTCGATAGATGTCACCGCAAACAACAGCAGTGACATCTAATGGAACATGTATGCAGAAGCTTGACATAATGATTAATTCTATCGAACGTTATTTGCTGCTCTGAGCTGAGAAACGAGGTGAAAGCATAGCCATCGCTTTCAGATGTGGTACGAGCATTGCCAAAGCGTGGAAACCGTAAATTCTAGATAGAACTGGAATTAGGGCGTAACAGCTTTTGTAAACAATGATTCCTCTTGATGATTTCTAGAAATTTTAGGCTCGCCCACGCAAACTAACATCCTCATCGGGTAGGGAAAGACTTCCCCTATCCGATGGTTAGGTTGGTCTGCGTGGACGTGCCTTGAATTCCTAGAAATCATCGATAGAAGTCATTGTTTACAAAAGCTGTTACGCCCTAATTCCTGCTCTATCTAGAATTGTCTATTTCGTACACGGATAGAAATCTCCTTATACCTTTTGGCAAATTTCCATTGCTGATTATTCATAAAATTTATAAGGCAACTAATAAGCAGACGCCTTGCAAAAAGTTAATAAAGATCATGTGTCACATGAAATGTATAAGCGGTCACACATACCTTTTATGCATTCTAATAGGACCTATGTGGTTTGTCTTATGGAATGTATAAGGCTGATGCTTTGGCAAAAATGCATAAGTGAAACACATGAATTAAATAATTGATTTTCGTTTCGTGTAGTGGAGGAAGTTTTCTCTACCAACCAACAAGGAATTTTTGTATCCCTGATGAATGGCTGTTCTTGGCTCTTCAATATGGAAATGTAAACAATCGAATTAATAATCTGATCTAAAGCATTTGCAAGTCATCCTATCCTTAAATTGTTGTCCTCTGAGCCCTGTATGATTTACAGCCAATTTTCAAATAAATATCCTCCTTGAGCAATACAATAATCAGTCGAAGCATTGCGGATGTTTTCGTTCAGTGTATTCTTCAAGGAAGATCCTATCGTACACGCTAACTTTAAAGTACCCATAAATGAGTATCATCCATTTTTAAGAAGATTCTTAACACATTAATAAGTAACAGATGCCTCCCTTAGCTCAGTCGGTAAAGGCTCAGCTACAAAGCAAGACCATGCTGGAGGTGGCTGGGTTCGATTCCCGGTCCGGTCTAGGAAATTTTCGGGTTGGGCAATAGAAGTATGATTGGACTTGCCACACAATTATACCAATGCAAAAATGGTACAGGCATCGAAAGCTCTCAATTAATAACTGTGGAAGTGCATCTAGAACACTAAGTTGAGAGCACGCAATAAGCAAATATGCGATATGCAATAAGCTTGAAATGCGAAGAAGAAGAAGAAGAAGAAGAAGAAGAAGATGCTGTTTATATGGGTAATTACTCATTACTGAGTTAAGCCACTTTTCTTCAACATTTGGTAAAATTTCACTCATTAATGGGGAAATCATATAACGACACTGAAATGAATGGCACGTTGTAAATCAAAACAATAATAAAATTACAATGTGGGAGATGCTTATCGTAAATATCAGTCTTAAAGTGAACATTTTACGAGGGGGGCGACTCTATCTACGATGCAGGAAAGATTTTTTTTTCGTTGTGATTAGCTGTGCACACGCTTAGTAGATAGAAGATTCATCACGATTCTGAAGATTTCCTGCAAAACAAAAATGATGCGCGACCCTAATAAAAAATTACCATAACCGAATGACAACCCGAATGATTGAACTATTCTACATATGGTTTGGATGATACCCGGAACACGTCGTTAAGCAAAATAACCATAACAATTTTATTAGGGGATGCAAGTAAATGCGAGAAATGAAAGAAGATTTTTCGAAGATTGATTCGCTAGTGTGAGATTTTTCGAGCATCTAGAATTGAGCTTCAGATGTGACGCCCGCTTCGACATTTTATGTGACAGATGAGATGAAAGTATAAAATTGATAGTTCCGTTATAGTACGGCAGTGTTAAAAATGTATATAGAAGGTACACAGCGAATGAGAACTACCAAAATTTGAGTTTAGCTTACTCATAATCGCCAAAAATGCGGAACTCAGCGATGAGGGAATTTGGAAAACTTCAAAAATCTGCCGGAAAATGAGGAAAATTTATGAAAATTTTACTCAGTCTAGAAGTAGTATCAAACCTGGACAAACCTGGCCAAACCTTGGAAATCATTAGGCAAATTTACTCGTCGCTGAGTTCCTGCACTTTATGTGATTTATGAGTAAACTAAACTCAAATTTGAGTCGTTCTCATTCGCCGTGTAGAAGCGAGCAAAGAAAATCCCAAACACTCCCTACCGCCCCTCATCGACGGATGAGTTTGGTAAAGAGAATGCTTGATCCGATTCGTAGCTTCCACAAACTGTGGAGTTTTGACGTTTTCAGAAGAGTTGTTTATTTTATCAAGATAAACAACTTTGCCTGAGACGTCAAGTATTCAAAACGCCATTTCAATGCATTAAAAAAAATTGTAGAAAAAAAAAGTTCCACTAAAATGAAGTAATCTCAAAAACACCAAAATATACCTCTCTCAAATTTTGATATTTTGTTTATCGAGTATTACTTAATTTTTGCTGAAAATGTCAGGTTGCGAGTTTTTGCACTTTGGGAGATATTTAAGTTAAAAAATTGCTGTTTTTTTTTTTGTTTTTTCAACAATATCTTTAAAATTTGAAGCTCAAACCAGTATGTTTCTTCACTAAAGTTCTTAATTTAATGCATCTGCATAAAATAAAAATATAACATCATATGGTTGTAAGCAAAAATAAAACCGCAATAGAAGGAGAAAACCATATTTTTGCCATTTTTTTTAACTCCCTAAATCTCGGAACCAGTAGGCTGTGGAAATTTTACGTCTTCAAAAGAGTTGTTTATTTTGCCAAGATAAACAACTTTTCCAGAGACACCAAGTCTCCAAAACGTCAGAGAAAGAAGTTAGATTGTGGCGCCATCTTTGCGGAAGAGTTTTGAACTATTTGTTTATGTCAATAGATGGTCCTTATTATAAAGAGAAACATTGCCCAAGACATCAAGTCACGGAAATATTTCGTTTCGGAGTTATTAATTTTGATCCTCTAGATTGCATTTCTGGCGCAGTGTGCAATGCCTTGATCTATTGTGGTGTATCCTCTTTTCACTGTTTGCCGTGTGTTTGATGATCAACCACCATTGATTATCGGCATTATCCCAACACCGAAATGCACTTCGAATGAAGCTTACAACTTTATTGGGCATACTAGTCCTGATTTCTCCAAGTACGGTGAGTGCTTTATCGAAAAATCTGCATCATTTATTGAATAATGCAGCCAAGGTTACTGATTATCGCACTGAAGCGAAGATCGGATTATTTTCCCATCGCGGTAGAAGAACATCAGCAATGTGTGTGCAGTTCATTCTACGTGTGCGATCGCTTATATTGACAAAGCAATTCGTGTTATTTTGTTTCTCCCACCCTTCCCTTCACGCTGAATGACCACATGCACCCATGGGTCACTCATTCTCAAATTTCCAGCATCACGATCCCAACAATCGTTCGTCGCGAGCGATGCCACTCGTAGAAGAATACACCCGGATTGATCCTCTTCATGAAGAGCATCATTGCTATTATCGTTCATGAACGAGGCTTTGTGTGGTTGCTTGTGATGATGAGTGTCTTGATTTTGTTAGGCTGTGAACCATTTGCCGAGTTAAATTTAACTCGTGGTTAAAAGTGACATTTCGAAAGTTATTTTCTATGTTCGAAAATCCCCGTGCTATCGATCGACCGGTTTTCGAGCCACGGTTGTCAAAGTTTAACTTCTTGTCTGTCAGAAATAACCATGCTCGGATAGCAGGGTTAATCAATAACTTTCCATCTGTCAAATTTTAACCAAAAGTTAAAAAAATTCGCCAAATGGTTCAGAGCCTTAGTGGGTTTACGTGAGCTAGTGGAAAAAGGAATATTTTTTGTTTCATTTCCACAAACATTAATGAGAAACATCGTTAGAGAAAAAATAGCTTCTCAATGGAGAGCATATTCAAATATTCTTCGTGAGGATCAAAGCGTTCGTTGGTGCCGAAAAATCATTCGCATCGTCATGAAGACTAAAGCATACGAAGAACGCTCTCCACCGCTCGCGATGCGAACGACGAAGAGAAGAAGAGCACGCAGCCCGAAGGTTACCCCTCCCCTCACTCACCGAACGTTCTTTACGATTTGCTTTTATGTGGGCATCCACATCATTCAAGAGTTTTGCTGAGATACCGATGTTTCGAGTACCGTCGCACACGATGAATGAATATAATAGCGAATTTGTTTATTATTCAGTTCCAACCTGGATCGGGTATCAAGATCGGCTCTGCTTGTTTTCCGACAAACGTCAGCTTGATCGTTTGTTTTTAAAACCTACCTCAGGTTCAGGTTCGCACTGACAAAAAGTTCGGTTTCACACTGGGTTGGAACTGGTTCCAACCCCGATAATAAACAAATTCGCTATAAGAGAAATGAAACGAATATCAGTAACCTTCAATGCAACGCAATCACACAATAAATATTCAGAGTTTTCCACTCTCCAAATTACAAAAACGGCATCTATCATCACTAACCTTTCCAACATTTTTTAAATGGTGTTTACTAGGACAATGTCCTGTTACTAACCCAGTGTAGGTGCTTAAATCTTTTTTTGGAATCATTTAGATTGCCGGGCTGCTGAGGTGTTAATCCAACTGGATTGTACCTTGATTGTTTTCCCAGTTCTTAAATTCAATGTTCAGATTAGAAGGCGATAGAACAATAAACGGTTCTGGACCAATAAATTGCTGGGATGAGCCAACCTTTGCTAATTGATCAGCTTTTTGCAATGACCAGGAACCGAATAAAGATTAACCTTGTTGCGACAGTACAATTTCTGAAGCTGATTATAGTATTCCCACACTAACTTTGAAGTTTAGATCATTCAGGGCATTCAGTTCAGCTTGACTATCTGAAAAAAATGAATATATATTGTTTAAGCGAATATCTACACATTCTAGAATCGCCATTTACCCATTGCTACAGAACAGTCGATTCCAGGACCTATCATTCCGCCCCTACCCTTTTATCCTGTTTTGAGCCATCTGTGTAGAATGTTATGGACCCAGGACGAATCAAAGGCCCTCCAGTCTCCCAGTCGGCGCGTGTTGTATTAAATACATTAAATAGATGATTGAATTTCAGTGTTTTTATCCTAAAATCTCCATTCTTTAATATTAGCGGACTTAATTGCATCTCTTTCAAAATACTTATATGATTTTTAAAATCTCCTTCAAAGAGCTCTTTTGTTCATTTGTGTATGAGAGCATTCTTCATTGCATCCAGTTGAATAAATTGGGTTCTTTAATTTTGAAAAATGTATCGGTTTTTAAACATCATCTGAAAGAGCTTCGTTTTCTGAGCACAGCGATAATTTTTTCGAACCCACACACTTTCATCTCGATTTTCAAATCAAGATTTAAAGCAAAATAATCGCTTCACTGTTTGACACTAAACCAACAAACTGGCAGCTCACTCCCATGCAAAGTGACACCGAGGGGCGCTAATAAGGTGATTTTGCAAATGTAATCGTACTTATTTCAAATAGTTCCAGTGTACCAAAATGGATGAAATTTTGGATTTGGGATCCATTTTTAATGCAGATTACGAATATGCATTTACCTCAATACCCTTAAAGAACCCAATTGATGTAAAGGAAGAAGGTTAAGTAAAGCTTCTAACGCTTTAGATGGAGTACTGCGCATTGCTCCAGTTATGAAGGTAGTAGCCAGCCTCTGCAGTTTATCAAGCCTCCGTTGAGCATTGTTTTTGGCAGAGCTTAAAATTATTGACTGCCTAAGCTGACTGTGAAAGCACTGCACTATTCAATCCATTGCTCTGTGCAGACCGTTTGTACCAAGCGGTAAAGGACAAGGCAATGAAAGAGCCAACAAAAACATTCAGTCACTCACGAGCAGGCGACGCACACCGCTTGCCTTCGCTCACACCGCATGCAATTGAGTCATTTTTCCATAGAAAATGTACGCTCAGTCATTCAAACCAAATATTGGTTACCTTTTTTTTTTTTTTTTTAATTCTTTATTAAAGAGATTTTTAGCCTTAGGCTAGTTCATCTCTAAATATTGGTTACCATCACGGCAGAATAAACGTGTTGACTGAGCTACTGACTGAGTGCTCGGCTGTCAGTGACTCGTTTACCTCTGAATCATTCAGACTCTCACGAGGCAGTGAATGATGAGGCAGATGGCAGTTCATATTCATATCAAAATGACTCAATAAACCTGACTGTCTTGCGCACTGGTTTTTGGCCACCAAGCTAGTGATGCATAAATAATTCTTGGTTTAACTATAGCCGAATAGGGGAAAAGGTAAATAATAAATTAATAAACATAACACCTGTCCAAATCCTTCCACTCCACTTGACTGAAAATCCGTACTCATTGGTTTGACAAAGACAAAGATAAGTTCAAAGTTAGGGGCTAGCTTATTGTACATATAACGAGAAAATCCGTTGAGCATTTTATGCGTGCTGAATCAGTCTACACGGAAAAATAAACGATATTCCATTGAGGACAATTTCCCTTCCCACAACCGCACAAAGCTTCCTTCTCTACAGTACAAGCCCATGGGTCTGTAAACCAAAGCTCTTCTCAGATAAATGTTTCGTTTATGCTAAGCATTTATTATCGTTAAAAAAAGCCGGCATCCACTCAGTAGCTGTACAATATTAGTGTTCTACAAATCGCCGACAGCAAATCGACGTCGCTTTAAAAAAAAAACAATCCAAGAGCTTAGGTACTAATACTACGAATAGAATGGTATCATATTTTAATCGGTAAAACATCTTACACAAGCAAAAACCATCTTGACTTCAATGTCAATATTGATTCTCAAAAACGTTGTGTAGCGAAATCACGTAAGACTTTGTGAATGCTCCTTTATCTACATATTACACATAAATACGCTATTGATAAACACTAGAACTTGGCACACATTAGTTGTTCTCCTCTTGTTCCCCCATTTCAACGATGCGATAAAAAAAAACGTTATGAGATGCTAAGCAAAACACACACAAACACATTTTTAGCATGCATAGATTTAAAACAAATCAAAACAAAAACAAACTCACAATGAAAACAAACTCTATAAGCTCTTGTGTTACTGTTTATCAATTGTGTTTGCCTTTATTCATTCTTTGGATAACGATAACGACATCCAAAAACAAGTTGTAAACAAACGCCAAAGGAGTATTTAAGTTATTAAGTAAAACAAACAAACAAAAGCATGGTGAAACTTGTGCAATGCGAACGCGAACGGTGTGGAACACGAAACGGTAATTTTCTTTGAAGATGCACGGTAAAGTTTTTGTACCATATATTGTAGTAAACTGATGAACACCGTGAAGGAATGACGTGGTTATACCATAGAAACCAAGAGTTAGTGATAAATAGCTAAGTCAAAGTGAAATGAAACGAAAATATCCACCTAAAACGGAACAAAGCAAACCATTTTACAACGCTAGTCTGCTATAGAAACAAAGAAAAGGGATAAAACCATAGATGAAACCATACCGATTATATACAAGACCCGGGGGCCAAAATGTCCTAGTTGTTTACTTCTTCTGGATTGGGATGTGACTTATTAGCGAAGGTGAGTGAAGGAGGTATGGGTGACATTCGAAGCGAAGTTGAAATTTGAGATCGCGAAATGTAATCAAAACGGAAACTGAGGGCTGCCAGTGTGATTGCAGATACGTGTAGAAACCCATGGCCACCACTCCACTCAGATAGCATTTGCATGAAGAAGAAAAAAACCCATAAACCCCGTCAGCCAAAGACGGACCTGTGTTGGGGTGGGAATCTTATCCGAAAGAAATACAATAGTATAAATGTAAAAATGCGCTTATAGCGAAATAGATAACGGATGATAATAATGCTGAAACAAAAGAAAAACAAACCTAGAAAATAAAAATGGAAATAAAATCAAATGTAGAATAATGGGCATGATGAATATAAATAAAGAAAAAAAAGTATAAACTGAAAGCGAATCGGTGGGGTTGTTGATGGTTTCGAAAGAAAGTCCCTGTGGCACATGTAAGTAAGGTTGCTGAATTCCTTTTAGTTAAATCTAGTCTAGACTTCGCACCACTTCGTTGCAAAAACATGCAATATCTGAAATGAGCAACCTGTCTTAAGGGATCCACAATAGCTATTCTACTTTCAAATCCGATGTGTTGTGTGAAGTCCGCGTCAGCCTTTGAATCTTCTCTTGGTTTCGAACCAGATATTAAGTTTATATATTTGCCTGAATGTATGTATGCAGATGGCAGATTCTGAGCTAGGGAGTGGGGTTTCGTTGGTTCATCAGATCGTTATCGCCAGTATGAACGGTAGTGCGGTTCTAGGCTCGTCTGGAGTTCGACCGGCTACGGTGACCAGTGCACAGTGGTTCCCCTTAGAACAAAAGTTGGCCAAAACCTCAAAATTGTTGCTGATAGGCAGAAAACAGTTGAAATAGATGTTTTTTAGCTATACGAAGAAAACTTGACAATCAAGACGTCACAAAAAGAAGTATAGTAGAACCAAAACCAATGCACAATGGTCCCAGCCAGGGTTGAAAAAATCATGAAAAAATCACCAGCATTCACTATGAAATGAGTTTTTCGCCCATAGTGAACTTTGATGAATTTTAGTGATTTTTTCAGCCCTGGTCCCAGCCGTATTTACCTAGGAAGGCAAAAATGTTTGCGCCAAACTGTCAGTTTAAGGTATATGGTTTCTTAGGGAAAGTTGCTTCATATTTTTTGTTCAATCTTTTTATGTTCGTAAAATTAGGGTGGTCCATAAAATTGGAGAATTAAAAATACAAACTATTTATTATTTGAGATAGACCAAAGCAGTGTTCTAAACAGTTGTAGAACATTAAATTCAAAGCAACTTTGTAGAAGACATAACGTTTTTATCTCTTATGGTTCATGAGTTATGATTTTTTAAACAAGCAGGTTAGGGTGGCCACTAAAATCGATTTTCTTTGAATATCTTTTCATGCGTTAATTTCTTGCAAAAACATTGTTCTGATTACTCTTAGAACTTTTAATGACGCATATTTTTGCTCAAGCAACTAGGTTACTATCTTTTTTGATTAGAAAGTTAAGGGCTATTTTCTTCGAAAAAATGACTCTTTTCAATTGTCAATATCTCAAAATGGAGCAAACCGATTTTCAAAGATTTAACTTCATTGGAAACATCGTTTTTTTTTTCATTTTTGGTAAAAAAAAACTGCAAGAGCTTTTTGTGTTTAAAGCATTTAATTAAATTTAAAAAAAAGTAATATTTTTCAACAAAACAAGTCATAACTTTTCAAATAAAAGAGATAACAACTTAGCAAAAATATGCGTCATAAAAAGTTCTTAAAGTATATGGAATAAAAATTTCACGAGAAATGAACGTATAAAAAGATATTTAAAGAATGCCGATTGTCTAGGGGCCACCCTACCCAAGTAGCATTTCTTGTTTTCTTTCTTCTTCTTCGCATTTCAAGCTTATTGCATATCGCATATTAGCTTATTGCGTGCTCTCAACTTAGTGTTCTAGATGCACTTCCACAGTTATTAATTGAGAGCTTTCGATGCCTGTACCATTTTTGCATTTGTATAACTGTGTGGCAAGTCCAATCATACTTCTATGCCCAGGGAAGTCGAGAAATTTTCCAACCCGAAAAATTCCTAGACAGGACCGGGAATTGAACCCAGCTACCTCCAGCATGGTCTTGCTTTGTAGCTGCGCCTTTACCGACTGAGCAAAGCATTTCTTGTTTTATTGCACTCTATTAGTGGTTTTTGAGATCAATTTTATAAAACCGTAAATAAAATTAATAGCTCCAGCACAACCTTTTGATAACCGCTATAAGATCGTCAACCACCACGTGGACCACTCTTGATAAGGTTTATAAAGCATGTTTGAGAATCACAATAAAGCTGTCCTAAAACCTTTTGTCAGAAGGCCTCATACTCTATAAAAGGTTCTCATAGCCTCTATAAGAGTAATATTGTATCCAATCAGTTTTATTACACTTTGGTGAAAATCAGTTAATTTAATTTTTATTGGCTTCAAAGAAACCGCCATAAATTAGCTTGTTGTTGTTCTGTTCTGCTGAAACTTTTTTTTCCATATGGAAATCTTTATCGGTAAAAAAAGGTTTGAGTGTTGGTGTCAAGATCACACCATGTAATCAATTGTGTTTTATGGCGACATTAGTGAAAATCTTAAAGAAAATATATGACTTTTTGGAAGTTCCAAAACATAAGCGCTTGAAATGTTATTGTGTATATTGGGATAATACGAGCGTTAAATAAATGCGTCTCCAAAATAGTTCAAGTTAACAGAAATCAGATTAATTTGATGGAATCATCTTAATTTTACAGAAAATATATCTCAATAAATAAATTCATACTAATGCACACTGGAAATCATTTCGGATATCTAATTTAGCCATTATTTTATTGAAACTTCTTGGATTTTATTTCAAGGCTAATGGCATTTTCATAATGACAATATGGCGACAGGCAAGAAAAAAACCAAGCGCAATTTTTTAAAATGTCTAATGCTTACATTGCACACTGGGTCAGGAATGCAACCTAGCGGAGCAGATTTAATAACTCCGAAATGAAGCATTTCTGCGACTTGGTGCCTGGGGCAAAGTTTCTCATCATAATAAGGACCATCTATTGACATAAACAAATAGTTCAAAACTCTTCCGCAAAGATGGCGCCACAATCTAACTTCTTTCTCTGACGTTTTGGAGACTTGATGTCTTGGGCAAAGTTGTTTATCTTGACAAAATGAACAGCTCTTTCAAAGACGTGAAATTTCCACAGCCTACTGGTTCCAAGTTATATGGAGTTAAAAAAATGTCGAAAATATGGTTTTTTCTTTCTGTTTCGGTTTTTTGCTTACAACCATATAATGTTGTATTTTTCTCTTATGCAAATGCATTAAATAAATAATTTCTGTGAAGAAACATACTGGATTAAGCTTCAAATTTCAAAGATAACTGTTTCATGGCCAACTAGCTTTATTGCGCTTACTTATATAGCAATATTAGGGCTTCCCTTAGCTCAGTCGGTAAAGGCGCAGCTACAAAGCAAGACCATGCTGGAGGTGGCTGGGTTCGATTCCCGGTCCGGTCTAGGAATTTTTCGGGTTGGAAAATTTCTCGACTTCCCTGGGCATAGAAGTATAATTGGACTTGCCACACAATCATATCAATGCAAAAATGGTACAAGCATCGAAAGCTCTCAATTAATAACTGTAGAAGTGCATCTAGAACACTAAGTTGAGAGCACGCAATAAGCTAATAGCGATATGCAATAAGCTTGAAATGCGAAGAAGAAGAAGAAGTATATAGCAATATAAGGATTTATTTTTGGATCTTATAACGGCAATTCATATTGCTTTTTTTATACTTCAAGGCAATCATAAAACCTTTAATAAGTGAAAATAGCATAAGCATCAGTTGGTTTTTTTATAAGCTTTATAGGGGTTTTGTAGATAGCTATAAAATGTTCCATGACTTGCATTGTATATGACCGTCATAAAGCTGTAGGTTATGGATGCAGCTGCAATAAAACCTTTATAAATTTTGAATATAACCAAGCAGCTCTAGATTTGTTACTTGGGTAACCTGCTTGTTTAAAAAAATCATAACTCATGAACTATAAGAGATAGTTATATGGTGCGTGTATGTATGTGTGTGCGTATTGGTGTGCTTTGAAAAAGGCATTGTGAAGCTTGCTACGGTATACACCGCAGACTATATAACTTAGAAACAGATATTTTCAAAGAACACTTTACTTGTTATTCCTAATTTCAGCATGTTGCGCAAAAAATCGCAAAACACTTTAAAACCTATCTGAAAGCTAACTTTTCTAGCTATCTTTTGGTTACTAAATGATAGTGGGCGGATGTGTCCGTCATATGTTTTGCTTAGTCTAAATGTGAAAAAGTATATTTTTGCTAATTTTTATATCAGAAACTGTCACTTAAAACACTAAGACACTCTTTTTTACCATCTATTTGACGTGAAATAAGCCAAGAAACATTTCTTCTGAAGCAACCAAGTTTATAAACACATTATTTTTTGCTATATTTGAGCAAAACAGTAACAAGAAATATTACGATTTTTTTCAAAAAATTTTGATATCTCTACACTATAACAGCCATAAAAAATATTTAATCAACAGAACTGCACAAATCATTCAATTTAAGATACTCTTAACATGTAAAAATGATAAAAAAATATTGAAATAAAAATACATCAACTTTAATTTTTGAGGTTTTGGCCAGCCAGGAACCACTGTACAGTGGACGACGATGAGACTCATCGAGACGGGGGGACAAGACAACAAAAACTAATAAAGACAGACAAAAGACAAAGGAATTAAATTCTTATACTACACGCTATTCTGAATTTACCCAGTGACTGGGTGGATGGCACCAATTCTTGTATCCAGTAAGGAGTTGTCAAAATCTTGGTAAACTAGTATTGTTCTGATGAGGGTAAATGGTTCTAATCGAAATTTTCTCTAAGTAAAAGCTGGCACAGGTGTACCACACATGTTCCACAATACATGGCGGTTTGCACCACTAGTTGTAATTCAAGCTTTCAGAAGTCACGCGTCAAACGGGAGCAACTCGGAAACAGAAGTCTGGTACGTTTTGGACGTGTATGATACTTGCAGACCGGTATGAATGTGTGAGTTTAAATTAGAAAAACATTTGTGATGTATGGGTGCCTAAAGCGTGCATTTCTCGCTGTGCACTTGGATATCTGATTGCAGGCAAAAAAAAGTAATGGAGAAAGAGAGCGCAAAAACTCTCTTGTCAGTTGTAAATCTCTCAATTACTGATGGGTGCGCCGGTGCGCCTGTTAAAACTTATGAATAAAGAGTTGATTAGTAATTCAATAATCATGTTTGCTACCCAGGGAACTTCATGAATTATTTCTAGATTATGACACTGTGTTGTATCAAAAAATGTTTCGGAAGTGTTTGACGGATATTCTTTATTACACTTCAGTCGATAGAGTAAGCCTTGTGATAAAAACGAGAATTAGTTAAATTTTCCTCCTACTTCGGTTAGCGCGAAAAGGACCATAACGGGTGGCAACTAAAATTTTGGAATTTTTTCGAGGCCTCTATGCTCAACAACAAACGAGCTCAGAGTGTGTATGTGTTAGCTCTCTCTCCTCTTTCTGCTAGTATTTTCTGTTTTGTTTATGCTTGCCCAGTTTTGCTCAAAATGCCGTCGAAACAAGAAGTATTTCGCGAGCGCGTTGTACAGTTCTACGAACTGCACAGAAATCTCGGTAAAAAGTATACGGTACAACATTTTAAAAGCGAAAATGTTGCGGCTTCGACTGTTTACCATATCCTAAGATCCCCAACAACTGCTCGCAAGCAAGGTAGTGGAAGACCAGCCAAAATTATGGACGCAAAAATTTCCGAGAAAGGCATTTCTAAGCCATGGTTCAAGCCCTCTGGTTTGGCAATCAATCAATATGTGTACCAGAACGAATGTTTGAAGAAAATTTTGATCCCGTTTCTACAAAAACATCATGCTGATGGACAATACGTGTTTTGGCCGGATAAAGCGTCATCGCATTACGCCAAAAAAACACAATCGTTCCTGAATACCCATTCGATCCCATTTGTACCCAAAAACCACAACCCGACAAATCTGCCTCAGTGTCGCCCAATCGAAGATTTCTTCGGGGTTTTGAGCTCCTTGGTGTACAAAAATAACTGGAGAGCCACGAATTGCAAACAGTTGATTGGTAGAATCAAGAGATGCATTCGCAAAGTTGACATGAAGGCCGTACAACGCTCCTGTTCTGACATCAAACGGAAGCTTCGCCGAACATCCGATTACGGACCGTTTTCAAATGTTCACTATTTTTTTTTCAACAATGGACAATCTATCTTTAATTTCAATAAATCAGATCTTCTTCAAGTATGTTTGTCTTTTTTTTTTGACAGCTTGAGAAAGAAATTCCAAAATTTTAGTTGCCACCCGTTACATGTTTTGTTTACACAAGATGATAGGCCCTTCAAATGTTACGTTAGGTAGTGATTAATATAGTAATTGGGAATGTGTCCCTCGAATTCATGGAGCATTGAAAACAAAAACAAACACTAATATGTCGTGGTGAACTATAACGAACAATGTTTGGTGCACAGGTAAACAAATAAGGCACGCGACGCTTCTGCTGTAATGTGAACGGGGTATTAGGGGTATCCTCTGGGGTATCGACAAATTTAACGTGCATCTTCTTCTTATTCTTAAGCTCAAAGCAGTACTTTTTAGTGTGCCTTTTTATTGCAAAAGCTGCAAAAACATGGCTTCCTAGGAGTTGGAACTGACCTACTTCTACTCCTGCTATGGCTACTACTATGGCTTCCATTATTTCTGCCTCTTATTTCCTTGATTCTGGGCCGGTGAGAGCTGTAGACCTTCCGTCTGTTATCATCTACTTTTGCTACTATTGTAAAATTATTGCCATTCATCATTCTAGTCCTTACTCCCGCAGACTCTAGATTTACGATGATTTACTCTACCTTCACCAAAGTCAAATCCTCCTCTTTAAAATGCCTCTGTTGAACCTGTTTGTCTAAGACTCCCATTACCAGTTTGTCCCTTGAAGGCTCCAAATTCACAGAATTCCGCCTGAAGCTTACGTTTGAACATGAAATAAAATTATAGCGCTGAAACATATCGGTATCAGTCTTATCAAATCGGCGCTTCGACACTCGACTCATAGGTTTTCGTTGCCAAATCAACGCCAGGGTGCAAGAGCTTAAACTCACTGCAAGTTTCCTTACCGCACAGACCAATAATATATGCTAGCTTCTCTTCCGGTGGGATTTTATTAATCTTAAAAATCTTGTGTTTGGGGCCGCCATATTGGATTTTGGTCCACCATCTTGAATTCCAAAAGGGCAGTGGACATCAATTTTGCACTTCCACTTATGGAGCATATCCCCTGTTCAGAGGCCGCCATACTGGATTTTGGTCCACCATCTTTAATTCCAAAATGGCGGCGCATGTCATTTTTCCACTTCCCCTTATCGAACCTATTCCGCAGATACCTACATTGCATGGGTTTAGATGCATATTCCCTGTTCGGGGGCCGCCATACTGGATTTTGGTCCACCATCTTTAATTCCAAAATGGCGGCGGATGTCTTTTTTCCACTTCCCCTTATCGAGCCCATTCCGCAGATACCTACATTGCATGGGTTTAGATGCATATTCCCTGTCCAGGGGCCGCCATATTGGTTTTTGGCCCGCCGTCTTAGATTCCAAAATGGCGGCGGATGTCTTTTTTTCCACTTCCCCTTACCGAGCCCATTCCGTAGATACCCATATTGCATAGGTTTAGATGCATATTCCCTGCCGGATGCCGCCATAAGGGCTGTTCATAAACTACGTACACAGTTTTTTTGGGATTCTTGACCCCCCCCCCCTCCCCTTTGTAGACAATTGTCCATACAACAATTTTAAAATTTGTATGGGCCGTGGATAATTGTCAACCCCCCCCCCCCCCCTAAACAGGCTACGTAGTTTATGAACAGCCCCATATTGGATTTGGTCCACCATCTTGCATTTGTGGAAGCCATCTTGGGTTGAAATGCACCATTTTTCTTTCATCCGGAATTTTGACTTGAATTTCGGAAAGCCCCAAACTCTACAATTTAGCATATCTTCTAATCCTATGATTTTCGATGATTTTGATCTTGGTTGATATACACAGAAACAAAATCCATTGGCAAAAATACTATATTGATGGTTTAAATTAAATACTCCCACCAATAGATTTGTGCAGAAACGAAATTCATTTAATTTGACTAATTTTTCTATCGAAACTACTATACCGTTTGAGTCAGCATAGTAGTTTTGACAGAATGGTAGTAAATTTGATTATATTTATAGTCAACTATACTGAAATCCTGCTAGATTTAACGGTATTAAGCGTAGTTATACTGAAAATAAGTGTTTTCTGCAAAATAGTATTCCTAACTATTATCTTTGTTTCAGTGTAGGGGTAGTCGGGGCATAGTGGGCATGTTAAGCATTTCACCAAACATCTAATAAAGTAAGCAATATAATTGTACATTTGCAGCGTTAAATCTTGGAAAGGTATCTTATTATCATAAACTGACCGTGGAAATGTGAAAAAAATGAACAAGATGAAAAACCACATGTTTTTGGAACGTGTGAAATTGTGAATTTAAGATACCAGGTGGGGCATAGTGAGCACCCCCGGTGGGGCATAATGAGTAAGCCACGTTTTGTACAAATTGATTGTTTCATGTATACTCTAGAAAGGTTAAACCTTTGTCCAACAGTCTACGAGGTATGAGTGGATTGAAGGGTAGAATACATTCCGGAAACCCCTGAGCCAATATTTGCCAGCCAGTTGACTCTCGACGTTTAACGCCACCTGAAAAGCCAAGCTGCGGATGTCTCGAACAGTTATTCCGTAACAGGAAACTTCCAGCTTTACTATATACAACACCAGTTCGTTTTCCTCAGCGTTCGAAAAAACAGTAGCAAATGATCCGATATGCTTTTTTTCTGGAGTCACCGAAATAACGTAACGTCCTAGAGTTGCACGTGGAACACATTACTCACGAGACGTTTGATTCACGGATTCCCTACGGTTCACTGCTTCCACTGTCCTTTCCATGTTGTCCTTTGACCACTTTTACAGAACTGAACAACTCTTCTTGTAATTGCGGACCATATTACCGACACTTGCGATACGCATCAAAACAAAAACAAACCACTGTTAAATTAGTGAGGTTACTTTCTTTTCTCTGCTCACTCTACCCATCCGACGGTTGCTCACTATGCCCCACTAGACTGATGCAAAATTTGACTTTTTCGCTCCACAGTGCTTAAATGGTTTCAAGTCGGGTCCTGATTAGCCTCCCAAAGTTACAACTCATTTGGTTAGAAACAGACTTCGCACAAGCCATTTGAAGTTTACATGTAAATTACTATGGGAAATCTCAACTTTTTGTTCATTGCCTTCTAGTCTTTTTCCATATTGAGCTGCGAAACAGTTCGATAGCCATTCTAATAGAAAATTTTCTCAGCTACAACTTTGCCGAAGATCATTTCTATGTAAAACGAGACAGGAAAAAGCTAATAATTATTTAAGAGATTGGTAAACTTATGACATGATTAAGCAGCTGCTCTGTAGGCAACACTGTATTTTGCAGTGTGACATAGTAGCCATGATTGTTGTGTCCTATTCAACGCCCCAGAAACACCAATGTTGCCTGCTGAGCAGTTGATTGAGCATCATCATAAGACATCAGCGCATTGAACCATTGATAACTTTCTATCCTTGCATTTAATCAAAAAGTAGTCTTGGGCAAAGTTGTAGCTGGGAAAATTTTCTATAAGTACAGTTGTTTGCTTTTGAAGCAGACCGATATGGTGAATTATTAGATAGACATGAACAAAAATCTTGGTTTTACCATAGTAATTCCCATACAAACTTCAAATGGTTTGTGCCATCTCAGTTTCTCACCAAATGGGTTCAAATTTTGAGAGGTGAGTCAAGATCCGATTTGGAATCGTTTAAGTATTGTGGAGCGAAAATTTCAAATTTTGCATCACTCTAATGCCCCACCCTATGTAAAAAAAATCAAATGGTAGTTTTGACATCAAATTGAATACATATTATGTGTAATGTGATGCAAACAGTCTGCATATGCTTTGAAAACATGTTTAAGCTAAATAAATACCTACGACGCGGTATTCTGAGTTCTTAAAACCTTATTTAGGATCATCTGATTTTTATATTGCCTAGACAAGATATGCCTAACTTACACATGTTACGACATTTTTCAAAGTTTAAATGCGTTTTATACAATAATTTTCTAGAAATTAATTGTAGTGACGGTAATGAATTAATTTATTTTATTTTCTATTTTGAATAAATAGTAATTTATGGCATTATGCCCCACCTGTTCACTATGCCCCGCCTACCCCTAGATGCTGGTTGAATTTAGGAATCGAAAATCACGGCTGATATTGGTCGAAAATCACGTGTGATTTTCGTGGTGATGATGGCTTGTGATGTTGGTGCTTGTGATTTTAGGTGATATTGATCTTGAAAGATTGCTGATTTTGATTTTCTGATCTTGATTAGCCAACACTGATGGTGATGATGGATTTTAAAATTTTATGTAGATTTAAAAAAGTAGTCTACAAAGGTTTGAGCCTCGCGCGCGTATTACGGATATAGAGGACTGAATTGAACATTTGATAAAAAAAAATGCAATTTTGAAGCTTATTTGGAAGATACCTTGTGTTAGTAGCAATGTTGCTGATTGATGAGCCAAGCCGCGATTTGAAACCGACAATAATCTCCACGGGAGAGAACTACAAACCAAAACTGTCTCTGTTCATCAGTCACCTACCGCTTCAAGAGAAGAGCGAAAGAGTGCCCTTTACGTTTACGCCTTTATCCGTTCATTCTATGAAATGTACAAATCCAAGCCGATACCGAGGAAAATCGGGCACTGAGTGAGTGCCGCTCGAGTTTCAGGTGGCTTGTATCACTGATTGACTGAGTCAATGGTTGAGCAAGATTTTACTGGTTATTATGTACGGATACGGCAAAGAGAGAGAAAGAAAGTTTTTTTTCTGCTGCCTGCCGCAGTCCGCGTTCTGTTTTATTGGTGAAGCTTATTGTTTTTATTCTTACTGATGCAGATTTTGCTGTCTTCACCCACTAAGCAATGCTCACCTAAATTGTGCTGCGGGGAGGCGAAATATTTTGCAACAAATGGACGGTTTTGCGCTAATAGATGCCTCGGGCAGTGAGGGAAAGATAGACACTTTCTGTTTTAATCCAAAAAATAGTGTCCCACAAAATTAAATGTACTAAACTTAGTGCTTTAGCTCACGAAGTGCTTTGTTTTTAATTTATGAAATGTTTCCCACATGTAGAATTTATAGTTACCGGAAATCCTTATATGTCAAGATGCAAATCAGGGTTAGAGGTTGTTTTTGGATTTATAAACAATAATAATTAAATAGGGGCTTTTAATTAACTACATAGACTGTTAGGGGGTTCTACACAGTTTAATGTTTTTAGTGCATATTTTTATTGGAAATTGTATGAGCTGTGGACATTTGCCATATCTCTTGTCCCATAGATAACTACAGTAGTCTGGGGGCAAATTGATCACCGATGAACATCATAAAATATGAATGTTGAAATTCCCAAATATGTTTTTCTCCAATTTTTACTAAGGCACCGTTATAATTGATTAATTCGAACATCAAGATCAAACAATACTTTCTTATTTTATTAAACTGGTTTGTTTAAAGTCCACTTCTTGAAATTCAACCTTACATAGAGCAAGAATGCCACTCCTACATTAATAAACAAGTTAAAAAAAATTGTGCATCCGGCATAATTTTGGAATTTCAATCTCCGAAAGTTTGTTTAAAAATAGTTTTCATTTCGGTGGCACTCTTGTTCCATCTGGCCCTATATTCCCCGCCCATATGTAATAATAAGTAACGAAAAATCACCCTTTACCCACATACGTTACATTATTTGTAATGCAAATCACAAAAGATTATTTTATATTTCTTTTTCAGTTTTAAAAATAATTGTTTCTGTACTTACCCAAATGACTAATTTCAACATACTCATTCTCATCCTTGCATTGTGCGTTTATTTCAAAAATGTGGCGACCCCGACGTGACACTGAATCTGTTTTCAGGTTCAACAGTCGCCCCTTTGCACGCTTACTAATAAGTTGTTTTATTTCCATTGCCCCTTTATCAACGTACCCATGCATAACTGCTTCAACGAACAGGTAGACTCACTCTGACTCAATTTGTCTCTATCAACACACTCTGACTCAGACCTCGAGTTATGTAGACCGTACACGATTGCTTTTATTGACAATAATCGTATTGTCAATACATTCAATATTGACGTCAATACATCGGTATTGACAATATTTCTGTATTCACATCATCAATATTAATGTCAATAATTCCCCTTCGCGTCAATATATTGATACGTGTGGGGTTTGCTTTAGATACATGGTGAATCAGAACGACTAAGCTGATGACTGAGAGAGAGAAAGTCTGGTTAGATGAACACATTCTCAGCATTTGTCTGTTCTCCCGCTGAGTTGAGTCGGAATATTTTTGTTATTACCTCTGTCCTATTCGTAGTGAGAGCCTGGTTGGAAAATGAACATTGTGAGTTGTATCTCTCAAATACTGGTACTGAGTTTTCATTGATGCGAAAATTTGCAACATTGGTTAGTAGTAGGTTTTTCTGGCAATTGTCGGCGGTTCGTGAGTTGGCGCGCAGGGATAGTTTACTACATTACCCAAGAACCTTTGCATAATTCAAAGGTTCATTTATTACACAATCGTTTTTGATATTGAAGTGGATTGAAACCGCGTGTCCTGGCCTTTTAGGAAGTTGCTGTATTCGGAAAAAATTGTCCAGGTGACCAAATTATCCCTCTCTTACCCATGGTAGCAAAGGTGATCCACAACTTGTCGGTCGGTATCATGTTTGTGAATCTACTATTAAATAGTCAGTACTTGTTTAAGCTTCACCGTATACTCTTTATTCGCACCCATATGTGTTCTTGAGAATTCAACTTAGTAATATTAAAAAAAAACTATTGATTTTGAACAAAACCTTTTTACGGATTCGATCATTTTAGACTGTGTGGAACATCTTTTGTCTAGCATTTAAAAAAAACCATATTTGCATCTCAAAACAACGGAAAACCTTCTGGGAAGGAAAGGGTTAAGGGTTTAAGTAAAACTTACCACCATCGCTCGTTTTACTTAATGAACAGTTCTGAGCAGTGCTTTTATTTTTTTTTTCTTTCTTGTGCCAAACAGCCGTCGGATAGGAATTTCACAAACAATGAAAAACAACACAACACCTCTAAAATGGTTCACCCTTTATTCAATACTCAGTAGTCTGATTTGCAGATGTACACCAATTCAGTAATAATAGTTGTAGCAATAGAGTAATCTTAAATCGTATTCGCGAAAATTCTACCCTTAATAGCTAAAGCACGATCATTTAGTGGGATGTATGTATGTATAAATTGGGACTGTAATATGGTGAATTTGAATTACTTCTATTTATGTATTACAACATTACATTTGCGTTTGTGTGTCGAAATTAAATTTTCTCTTAAAGTACGACGACCAAAGCAACGGTTCCGAACCGTGCACCAACTAATCGCACTCGAACAAAAAAAAATACATTTACAAACAGCACAACAGAGCTTAGTCTGTGCCGTCGAGGTAGGTGAATTTTATCAGGAAATGAATGTTTAGTTCACACAGTAGAATTATAATATGCCATAAGTAGAGAAATCATAAAACGTAAATGAAAAGAAAAGCATTCTTACCGAAAGTCGAATTGGTTTCCTGATAGAACACACCGGGACGCTCGCGCCGTGAGAAACACTGTGTATGACACACTGATGAGCCGTGGAATAGCTAATCGTCCTCCTCGATCTTGACAAGCCTAGTGTACAGCTACATATCCACTTGCTTCGGTTTAGTTTATTTACGATAAAATTTCTACTAATTTGCTTAAATTGGATTTTCTTCTGTTTGTTAACTTTATGGGTAATTTACATACCCATACGGAATTTTATCATTCATTTCGCACTACATACACATAAAAAAAACACTTCATATTCTACAACTGTCGACACACCAGAAGAAAAGAGAATCGGAGAAACATTTAATCGGTTTAGATGCATTGAATGGGATATTGCTTACGGCTTTCCAGCTGAACCATCCTGGATCCGCACTGCTTGAAGTATCACCATGCTGCTTACTCCGCTTCTTCCGCTAAATTTGTGTGTCGGTGGTAGTAGTAGTAGTAGCTAAAGGTCAATGCTTACCGTCTGGATCTTTCCCTCGAGCGTGTACGGCGACGACGGTCACGATCCCGATCGCGGTCGCGATCACGGCGGTCACGGTCACGATCTCGTGAGTGACGATCGCGGCTCCGTGTCCGTCGTTCGCGGCTTTTCGAACGGCGACGTTCCGAACGGTCGGTACGTTCCGGTCGCTCCGACGATGGTTTTCGCTCACCGCGACTGTGGAAAATGCATCGATTTAATAAACTTATCAAACAGAAATTACAGCGGGAAATTGAAAACCTACTTGTCTCGCCGGTCGCGATCCTTGTCGCGAACAAGTGCCCTCGAACGTCTATCCAGCTCACGACTGCCAACGAACCGTGATCGGGCACGATCATCATCGAAGCTGCCGCCTTCGCGACGACCATTCCGCCGCAGCTCCTTCTGCCTTGGACCGGCAGTCTTTTCCAGCTCTATCAGCTTTTCTCGAATTGCCAAAAATCCTAGATGAAGCTTACCACCGAAATGATCCGCTAGCCGAACGTCGTTGTCGTGGATGCCCAGATAGGCCGAGCAAACCTCGCACACGCGTAACTTCTGCTGCTGGTAGCTACTGGCCGGTATGGCACTTCGATACTCCTGTTCGGCTTTGGCCTTCCGCGCCCGCAGCTCGTCGATCTCCGACATGAGCTTCATGCTTTCCTCGACTTGCCCTGCCTCACCTAAAGCTTCTGCCTTAGCAAGTTTCTTACCGATTTCCTCTGCCAGTTCGTGGACGGCGTTGGCTTTCGCAGCCACCTCCGCCGTCAGCTCTTCCTGCGTTTCGGCCAGCCGCTTCTTGGCCGCCTCCGTCCGCCGATCGCAATCGGCAATGAAGGCCTGCAGGTGTTCCATGGCCTGAAAAGTCAGATGAATTTAAATAAGACGAGTTGGTGCTTGCGGAATGAAAGGATGAAAACTTACGTCGACATCGTAGTAGTAGTCCTTACTTTTGGCAGCATTCTCGTAGTCGGCTCTCAGGGCAAGATCGTGCACTTTGGGACACTCTCCCAGGTCCATGCGCTAGATGAAACATAATGAGAGAAGAGAGAATGGGAATTCGTGGCGGATTAGCATCCGATATTGTACACAAAAATTACAGTCACTTTTTTGTTTGTTTCGAATTTCGGTTAGTTCTCAGGCGTGACGATTTTCCGATTCTGAACTCACTTGTTGTATTCTGTATTCGACCATATTAAATTTCAAAGGTAGTATTTTCGGTATTTCAATATTTCAGTTACTGCAGCATTGCTCGCTAGGAAGTTAACGTTTGTTAACTAATATATTCGCTACAATGATAAAAAGTAAAACAATAGCTATGAAGATTTCGCCGAAATGTTCAAGAAGTTTTGTTCAATAATTCGTTAAAATAAAAGTACTTTGCAAAAGTCTTAAGATTTAGGTATTGTAGTTATCCTTGCATGTTTATCTAACATGGAAATTAGATTCGGAAATAATTCATATTTGAGTATTAATGCGTTTATATGTGACGGTACTTAAAATGCTCAAAACATTACGTTTCAAAGAATGTAACGGAAATTATCAACGTAATACTGAGATTTCCTGATTTTTAAGGTTCAAAAATTAATTCCCTGATTTTCCAGGTTTCTGCAGGTAGTCGATACCCAGAAATAATTTAGTTAAGTTTTAGATTCAACACACAGAAATTTAAGATCAAGGATTAACAAAGAAGGATTGTCAAAATTTTGAGACTTCAGTTGAAAACAAATTACAAGATCCTGATCTTAGAAAACTTTTCAAAATACTAAGAGAATTATGTATTATATGTTAAAGTTCCCATCAAATTGTTTATAAGATAGTTTGAACATACTGAGAGGTAAGCGCATATCATCTGTAAGAAACGTGTGTGTGAGAAAATCCAAGGGCACCGGTGGGATTCGAACCCACAATTCCCATTCAGTACACGGGTGCATTACCAATTAATCATATCGCTGTGCCGCTGGTAGGAAGTGATAAAAATCTCCATATAGAATTTGAGAGAAGTGGGAATAATTCGCTATCGGTGCATATTCAGGTCAAAAAAGTGAACGACAACCTAAAGAAATTAGTCAGGGACTTTTGTCGTTCAGTTTTTTCCCGGAAATACAAGCTACAATTAAATAAAAATGATTTTTCCCCTCATACAGTTTTACCTGCTTTACTACCAGTCCCCAGAGAGCCAAAAAAATTAAAATTTGAGAGAAAATTTGCTCTCACAACCTCAATCTCTCAACATGCCATGTATTTTGATGACACTCGATTTGTGATTTCCCTTTGACAGATTACAAAATAGAGTTCCTGACACTACAAAACATGTCTGATACTTCTGATCCATGGTTATTATCGGTGTCATTCCTTAATTTTGTTGCTAAGGAATCCAATTTTGACTGACAGAGGGGCGCGCCTTTGGAGGGTGTTTCAACACTCTGAAGGGTATAAATAGCGGTACCTTTCAATTAGAGTCGGATCCTTGCGATAAATGCAAGAATTACAACTGTAAAAAAAATCGAATACTTTATCATTTCTCAATAGTGATGGAGTAATACGACATGCACTAAACTAAGGACACGGGATATACTACAATAGATCAAATTACAGGTCGCAGTGGTGTTAGGTCCCGAACAGAGGAAAAAAAACTTTGGATTAAACACTGAACTGTCGGTTTTTTTTTCCAAACCTACGACTGGATGCCTTCCTTCAAATAACCAACTGAAGTGCGGTAAAAATCGGTAGAACTGTTTCAAACACATCGTTGGTACTTGAGCGGGTCGGCGTTCATCTCTTTTTGCCAGTGGTGGCGGGGGGGGGGACACCCCTCACCATCCCTCTCCAAAGGGGGAGTTTGGTAAAGAGAGACGAAAAAACCGATATGTACCTTCCTTAAAAGTTGTCCTAGCTCGCTATCTACTCTCTATATGCAATTTTCACACTGCCGTACTCTAACGGAACTGTCAACTCTAGACTTTTATCTCCTCCATCTATCGTATAAAAATTACCACTTTAGTCTGTTATTTGAAATAAGCATCTTCAACTATGTAAATCGTTGACTTCACGCAGAAGTAATACTAAACATATCAGGCATAACATTTGATAACGGCACAAAAGCATTTGTAAACAACCATTCTAAGGCCCTTTACACGCGAACCAACGTTCGCTCCGAAAGCTATGAAATTATATTAATGATTTACGACTGGTGATCTTCCCTATCAAAACACGTCTGGAAATAACTCCAAAAAAACGTCAAACAACCGGAAAATAAACTAGATGCGGGATGCACTGAAGGGAACCCGTCCATCTCGCAAATATTAAAAGTGGTCCCTAAAACCAACAGCTCTGAGCAATTTAAAAAGTATCAAGAAACCTTGCATATAAAGGTCAACCCTAACGTTTGTCCAAGAATACGCGTTGCTATTTTGGACACAGATATAATCGCTTTATTAGACTCAGGCGCAAGTATTAGCGTGCTGAATTCGACAAAAATTCTCCAAAAACATGAGCTAAAATTATTTCAGGCAAACGTGTGAGTCCGCACAGCGGATGATACAGAACATGAATGCCTTGGGTACGCAAACGTACCTTACACATTTGCAGGCGTTACCAAGGTAATTCCAACCATTGTTGTCCCCCAACTTTCGAAATCATTAATATTAGGGATGGATTTCTGGAATGCCTTCGAGATAAGACCAATGATCAAAAGTGACGATCAGGTAACTGCTGTTGATCTTTTAGATATCAGCGGACAACCCATGATCAATTTAATCTCCGCAGATCATAATCGATAATTGAACCCTACCGACTTAGAATCAGAAATCTGTCTAACGATATGTTCATTAGAACTAACAGAAAATGAGAACATCCTTACTCATAAGGCACAACCAGAACAAGACGAATCACTAGATATGCCATCTCTAGAATTATCTAGCAACCCCGAACGAGACATTGAAAACATAGAAATTGAACATGACTTAACAGGACACGAGCGACAACAGCTCACAGAAACATTAAAATGTTTCCAATGGACTAGTGAAAACAAACTTGGTAGAACTACCCTAATAGAACATGAAATTGAGACGATAGAAGGCGCAAAAATGCGGGACTTGCCTATGTACAGATATTCGCCCAGTGTATGGGAGAGCATAGAAAAGGAACTTGAACGATACGAAAAGCTAGATGTGATCGAAGAGTGCACTAGTGAGTTTGCTAGCCCATTAGTACCGGTCAAAAAGTCGAATGGGAATATTCGAGTCTGCTTGGATTCGAGAAAAATTAATTCAATTACCAAAAAAGACGCTTACCCGATGCGCAACATGAATGAAATTTTTCATAGGCTACAAAAAGCAAAATATTTTAGCATCATTGATTTAAAGGATGCCTATTTTCAAATTCCATTAAAACAAAATTCAAGAAACTTTACAGCCTTCCGAACCCCAAAAGGACTTTTTCGATTTAAAGTTGTCCCATTTGGTCTGAGAAACGCCCCGTTTACGATGGGTAGGCTAATGAATAAAGCCATGGGCTTCGATCTTGAACCCTTCGTATTCATCTACTTAGATGACATAGTGATAGCTTCAGAGTCCTTAGAAGAACATTTCCGTCTCTTGAAAGAAGTGGCAAAACGCTTAGAGAAAGCTGGTTTGACAATTTCTGTTCAAAAAAGCCGCTTTTGTAGAAGACAAGTGAAATATCTGGGGTACCTATTAACTGAGAATGGCCTGGCAATCGACAGTACAAAGCTAGAACCAATACTTAATTACCCCCGCCCTAAGTCAATCAGGGATGTCCGACGACTTATGGGATTGATGGGATTCTACCAAAAATTTATCGAATGTTATAGCCGCATAACAGCACCAATTACAGATCTTTTAAAAAAAGCAAAAAAATTCAAATGGACCGATGAAGCAGAACGTGCGCTAGCTGAATTAAAATCGGTACTAACTTCCTCACCTGTACTTGCAAACCCTCGTTACGATCTCCCATTCATAATAGAGACCGATGCATCCCAACTGGCTGTCGGAGCAGCTCTCCTACAAGTCCACCCCGAAGGGAAAAGGATAATTGCTTACTTTAGAAAAAACTCTCAAGCACGCAACGTAAATATGCAGCGACTGAGAAAGAGTGTCTTGCAGTTCTACTTGCTGTTGAAAATTTTCGACACTATATCGAGGGGACAACTTTCACAGTCATAACCGATGCCAAAAGCATCACTTGGCTGTTCACAATTACTGCGGCTAACGGAAATTCAAGACTACTTCGTTGGGCCTTAAAACTGCAATCCTTTGACTTCTCAATACAGTATAGGAAGGGTAAGGACAATGTACTTGCTGATTGCTTATCAAGGATTGAAACTATTCAAATAGGTGATAGTAAGTATGCCGATTTGCGTACGAAAATAAGTAGCAACCCTGATCAATTTAAAGAATTTAAACTGGTTGGTGGCAAAATTTTCAAATTTGTCCACAACACAGCAACAATTGAGGATAAAAGATTCCTTTGGAAATACTATCCTCCAGAACAAAAAAGGAGAGAGATTATAAAAGGTGTGCATGATCCAGCTCACTTAGGCTACGAAAAAACAATTGCCAAGCTAAAAGAAAAACATTATTGGCCTAGAATGGCCCTAGAAACAAGACAGTTTTGTAAAACTTGTTTGCCCTGTAAAACTTCTAAAAGTACAAACATAAATAGCACCCCACCTATGGGCACCCAGAAACAGCATTGTGACCAACCATGGCAGTTCCTAACGTTGGATTACCTGGGTCCGTTTCCACCGTCAGGTAAAACTGGAAGTACATGTCTCCTTGTGGTTACCGATGTATTCACAAAATTTGTTCTGGTTCAAGCTTTTACACAGGCAACAGCCTGTTCATTTGTTAAATTTCTTGAACAATCAATTTTTCTTTTATTTGGCGTACCAGAAATAATATTGACGGACAACGGTAGCCAATTCACATCAAAAATGTTTAAAGAACTCTTAACACACCATGGAATTACCCATTGGCTCACACCATCCTACCACCCACAAGTTAACAACTCGGAAAGAGTTAACAGGGTTATTACAGCCGCAATTAGGGCCACTATCAAATCAAGTCACAAAACGTGGGCAGACAACATACAGAGCATAGCAAATGCGATAAGAAACTCAACGCATGAGTCCACAAAACATACTCCGTATTTCTTAACATTCGGAAGAAATATGATCTCCGACGGACGAGAATATGCAGCACTTAAAGTTCATAGCGGCTGGTGAGCAGATGTCTTTTTGAAAAATTTTTCTCAGTGATCTCCGTTTTAGTTTCAATTAAGTTAAAGTTTCGTAGAAACAAAGCCAAGAAGGCACAATTTTCCTGCTCTGTGTGCAGTTTATTGAAAATAACAAAGCGTTCGTCCAACGAGCGCTTTATATACAGGCTTGATTCCTGTCACGACACCACACATTCACGTGTTGACCGCCATCGCTCGTGTGCTCGTTTCGGCCCGCCGTGATCGGTAGTTAAACGGAGTGCTGGTTTCCCATCATCTTAAGGTAACGTCCGAGTGCTTGGGGGTCTTGTGGGAAGGTTTCATTTCGTCCCGTAGTGATCGAGTAGTGGTAGTTCGCGAGGGTCACTCGGCGGGGCACGTTGGCCTTCTTGCGGGATTTCTGGGTTGCTCTGGACGGCCTGCTAACCTCGAAATCGAAAGCTTTCGTCCAGCCGCGCCACCTCCGCACCTTTAATTCGGCCCTCTTTGAATGCATACGAGCCCTCCGAGGTTGGTGAATACCCACCCTACACCACCTTGTCAGCAAAACATCGCCGCGGTTCGATGGACCCCTCGACCGTTCCCGTACCGGCCGAGAAGTCAACGCCAGCATAAACCCTGCGCAGGTACGTCATCAATATGGCCATTACACTAAAACATTTACACGCCACACACACAAAGTTCAACCCGAATTAGAAAAGATGAATTAAAATGAATTAAAGTTCATTCAAATGAAATTACTTTTTGTTCTGATTTATGCTACGAACCATTCCCTAGGTAAAAGCTTTCCGTTCACTTCGATTCACTTTCGTTTACGTTCACCTCGCTTTTCGTTCTCCTAGTACGTTCACAGCTTTAGCGGCGTATGACCGACTGGAAACGTAACTTTTTTGTTGAATTTTAGAAAGCTCTGTCGGCGTAAAATCAACCGTTCAAAGACTCCCCTGAGAACTCAATATTTGCTCTTTAGAGCATAGTCGGGCAATTCAACACGACCAGTAGTCTCTCGATCTCGAGAGTGGCGCATAAGCTACTGCATTGTAAAAACCTTCTCTTCAAGCGAATTCGATGGACGGTTACATTGTTAGTTAGTTTTCGAAGGAGAAGTTCTGAGCACAATTCCAGAATTACAGAATTACGGATAATGCTTAGCTGAATCTCAGCAAACAAATGAAATGTTTGCTGAGATCTCAATAAAACTTTTTTGCCGAGATTTGCACCGCCGAGCTCGGTAGAAAAAACTAAGTGTGTAAGAGTGTTCTGGCAATAATTTCAACCCTAGTGCGAAATATTCATCACAGAATTCCAACAAAATTGATTGCAAAAAAATGCTGATAGTTAGAACGAAATTCCTTAAAATACTCCAAGGGGTTTCTAAAAAAAAAAATTTCGAAAGATTTCTGCTGTTTTGAATAAAGTTAAAATAAATTTTTGACAAGATTTTCAAAGGAATCAAAGTCTCCGAATAGGTTCAAGGGAATTCTAAGAAGGATTCCAATTAAATTCTTAGAAGTGGTTGCAAGGAAATTCCAAAACGAATTCAACGGTAATTATTACGCGGAGTGTTTTCTGGTTTATTTCAGAAGAATTCCATGATAATTCAGAGCAGAATTCCAAGTTTATTCTGGAATTCATATCATGAAAATTTTGACAACGAAAAATTAAAACCCCGGAAAAGAATAATTCAGTTTCAGTTTTTAAAAATATTTGTTTCCTAAGTATAACATCTGCAATATTTTCTTTTAATGACCAAGCACTTTACATCTGAAATTGAAACGACAAAAATCAATTTGCAATATTGCTGAGTGATTAAATTCTAAAAACAATAAGACGGCAAACAGAAGAAAATTATGATGCACCAAATAGAGCAAGGCATTCATTCGGTAAAGGATCACTCTGTTTTAAAGGTTTATTCTGAAATTTTTGCTGGCCACCCTGCATATCACGTCGCCGACGAAAATATTTTGATTGACGCACAGATCTTCTTCTTCTTCTTCTTCGCATTTCAAGCTTATTGCATATCGCATATTAGCTTATTGCGTGCTCTCAACTTAGTGTTCTAGATGCACTTCCACAGTTATTAATTGAGCGCTTCCGATGCCTGTACCATTTTTGCATAGAGTATAATTGTGTGGCAAGTACAATCATACTCTACGCCCAGGGAAGTCGAGAAATTTTCCAACCCGAAAAATTCCTTGACCGGACTGGGAATCGAACCCAGCCACCTCCAGCATGGTCTTGCTTTGTAGCTGCGTCTTTACCGACTGAGCTAAGGAAGGCCCCACAGGGAGCGCACAGATCTACCTACAATCAAAAGATCAAAGAGGTGAGGTTGATAGTTTTTGGAAAAATATCAATTCTATTCGCTGAGGCAAAGGGACGTTAGAATTCCATAAAAACCGCTTATGAAATTTCGACAAACGGATTTCTTATGGAAATCATAAGTTTGACACTTTAACAAAAAGTAATATAAAATGTAGCAGACCGGAATCGTATCCTGAGCGATCAGATTATTCACTCCGTGATTTGTTCCCACGTCTATCAACGCTTGGAAAATAGAATAGGTTAAAGGTATATAAGAACAACTCGTAGTACCTCATGTATAAGTCGTGCTTATGAAATGCCTATGGAATTCGTAAGTATCTTATGAAATCAAAAATGTCCAGGTTCATAAGTCATGTCTAATTAAATTATTAAGATGTTTTACCTCTGTGAAGAACAATGATAGCAAATTAGCACAAACAGTGTGTTGTGTCTGTTTCTATGTGGTGTTAGCATGGATCATTTTGGTTTTCGTTCATTTGTTTTCCGTCGATCTTATTTTCCTTTCCTAGTACCAATAATGCTATCCGACGCCAGGCGAGGGAGGCAACTCCCACCCTGGACCCTACCTATCGACCCATCATGAACTCATAGACCGGGGACCAACGGCATTACTTCCCGTGATCTGAGATGTTATGCCTCAGAAAATCCCGGCGGCGCCGACTGGGATTGACCCCAGGTCTTTCGGGGTGAGGCAATCACGCTTACCACTACACCACCGGCGCCGCTGTTAGCATGGAGTTCAATCGAGCAATGCTTTTTCAGTGCAGCTGTTAATGTTCTCTATTCTTTGATTCTAGATTCCTTCGGATCCTAATTTCACAATTCCAGTTCCAAACACCAGCTCCGGTTCGAAAATCCTAGACAACTTCCGTTCGATTATTATTACTATTACTAGGGAAAAGAGTAGTTATAATAGTTTCATGTTTGTTGTTGTAATTACTCACCAAAATCGACAACACAACCAATCCTCGCCACACACGAGAGCTAAGCGTAGTGGAACCCAAGTCTGCCCTCAGCAGGAGACTTGTTCGACTTGAACGTGCGCTACTACTGATCTTTTTACTTTCTTTGGATTGGACGCGGTCGGATTTGTTACGGGTAAAAGGTAAAGTTCGGTTTTGCAATCAGAAACCACAATTGCGCCACTTTTTTTTTTAATAAACAACAAAAGTTCATACGTACGTACAACGACAGGCCCTTCGGAGGAAAACAAAGGAGTGTGATCACCATCATCATTATCCTCTCTGCCACTCTAACAATTGAAATAGGAGGGGAACCACTTTCTTTTTCTCCAGCGCCGGATTTGATCGGAAAAAAGACAATGTTTTACTTTTGTCCGTTAACGGGAAAGAAATGAAGATAGTTTTTGTTTGTTTTGTTACAAAGATTAACGGTTTGTGTTTGTACATACCCAATCGCGCGCTTGAAAGCCTTCGACGATGATGCTGATTAAGATTGTTTTTTTTTTTAATTCATACGTACCCATTTTCTGGTATTGTGGAATTGAAAGTCTGACTACTATTGAAGACACGAACTACGAAATTAGTGAAATTAGGTTTCGATTTTGTGACTTTTACTCGAGCTCAGCGAATGACTACTGGGGTGAACCTCATCAAGACAAGGCATTAGTGCAGCGTTCTCAATTTTCAGAAAAAAAAGTAAGAAGTTATTTCTTCAGGTTTGAACTTCACCTCAATAGTCACACAAACATTCACGACAAATCAAATTCGTTTCGCGATTTCTACAACATCTCAGGATCAAGCTTTCGAATCATAAAAATTTAGAAACTAAACACTTACGGTAAGCTGGACCAACCGAGTGCGGGAGGCGTTCCCATCACGTGAGAGCGTGTGCTCGCGCTTCCGGGCAAGAGGATAACACGGACTCGATCTGCCTTTAACAATTTGAAACAGATTCGTAAAGAATTCCTGTGCTTAAAGGCAATCAAATTGCTTGAATGATGATCAAAGTTTGAATTTTCGTCAATCAGCAAAAAGTACTTACGATCATCGGCTAGTGTGTAGCAAAACCCTACTCTTGTTCGTTTTTGATCCCAAAAGGAGGAACCACTACTTCAGAACTCTGTTTTGAAGGGAAGTAGCGACGTGTCTGCAATAGAATCAGATGAGGGACATTTTGGTTTCGATCGCTTTCCGGAGGAGCAAGTCTTGTGTGGTTGGCTCGTGCTGAGGAAAAACATCTACACACGACAAACGGACGAACAGAGAGAGAGAGCACTTCGAAAGGCTTCTGCTTCTGTTTTGAGGTGGGGGTTCTACAACTCGGGGGGAATTAATTTAAAAACAAACGGCGGCCGCAGATTTAGATGACCTGCATTGGATCGGCAGAAAAGGAGGAATATGATAATCTAGATTTCGTTCAGTTCTACTTACCGTTGAGGCGAGGATCTCATGTGGACAGCATCCTAACAAAAAACTTTTACATACTTTGTTGTCGTAGAACTTGGTCGAGTAGCGGTTAGATTCACCTGAAAATATATGATACTTCAGTTATTACGCGTCGCTATGGGGCCCCCCCTTGAAACCTTGTCTAGTATGATACAATACAATAATACAAAGCTAGAACTAACCGAAAATGCAAATTAAATAGCTTATTTTGAATTTTCTACCAAATAAAATAAACTTACAAAATCTACCTCTCACCAAGCAAAAACAAACATGGAGGACAGGGCTTTCACCACCGCAATTCGGAATGTTGCTACTCACCATTTCTGGCCGTTCCCATGAGCTGATCCAGCATGGCTCGCATTTGATCGTGAGCCGTCATCGTTGCCCTGGTTTTTAAACACCTTCCAGCGATAAGACCGTCCTGAATCCACCAGAAATTCCAGTTTTTCTTCCACACCTCCAAATGCAAGATGTCACACACGCACGCAGAATAAAATGAAAACGTTGAACATTTTTTTTTTTTTATTCCGACGAACCACGAACTGTCAGTGTTCGGGCCTTTCGAACATCCCGGCGCTTTGTTTTCGAATCAATCGTGTCGTCGCCGTCGCCGTCATTCAGTACCATCCGTGGTTTGTTGTGATCAAGTAGTGCGTGTTATCAGCAATCTCTCGAAAAATGTAATCAAATTCTGCGCAAAACTCCGCAACCTATCCTCAAAATGCAACCGGACGATCTCTCGATCCCACGCGGAGACAACAAAATCAAGGAAAAGTTGAATCTTCACCTGAAGAAACGCCTGCAGGAAACGGGTAAAAGTTTATCATCATCGGCAGCAGAACCACCCCCACCGCCGTCATCATCATCATCATCAACATGCCCACCGGTTTCGCCTGCTGCTTCAGCAGCGGCAGCAGGGCCGTCATCGGGATCAAAGACTAAAAAGCAAAAGACTAAGCACTCGCCATCTACCTCATCTGCGACGAGCGCCTCTGCCGGCAGTTCGTTTTACATCGGCGCTGCCGCCGGCTGTAGCAGTTCCAAAAATCCGGATCACATGATGCTCTCTCCCGGAGCGCTCGGCGGGGGCAACAGCAACGATACCACCAACAGCAGTTTCAACTCGGTCGATCTGGACCCGGATGCTAATCTGTCGAACGATGGCCTGGAACGGGCGGCCGGGGAAAAGAGCGGCTCCAAGGTAAACTCTAAGCCGGATATTTTCACGGTGATTTTGAATGAGAAGAAGAGCTCGCTCATGCGGGATCCGGAAGTGATCAAGTTTTTGACAGATTTGATGGAGAAACGTGACAAGCCTTAAACGAGATTGAAAATGTTCTGCTCTGTTGCTTCGAAAATCCCTATAATAAATTCCCCCATCAAATCCGCCAGATGTCGTCCTGCCATTGGTGAATAAAGCAGAATTGTGGGAATGGAGTTTTTTCCGCAAAATCGTCGATTTCTTTTTAAACATTGCTGCACGGCGAATCAGAACGACTCAAATTTGAGTTTAGTTCACTCATAATCGCCAAAAGTGCAGGAACTCAGCGATGAGTAAATTTGCTTCATGTTTTCCCAGGTTTTTCCAGGGAAAAAAATCCCGAATTTGAGAGAAGTAAAGATTGGATTCACTCAGTCTATTGGTACTACTCCGAGACTGAATAAAGTTTTCGTCAATTTCCTCATTTTCTGGCAGATTTTTTAGGTTTTCCACAGGAAACCATGGGACAAATTTTACTCATCGCTGAGTTCCTGCACTTTTGGCGATTATGAGTGAACTAAACTCAAATTTGGGTCGTTCTCATTCGCCGTGTGCTGGTATGAGAAAAAATGTCTAGATTTTCAACATTCCGACATTGCATAGAATGTGCCTCTCATCGCTCAGTCGGTAAAAGTGCTGCAAGACCATGCTGGAGGCGGCTGGGATCGATTCCCGGTCCGGTCTAAGAATTTTTAGGATAGAAAATTTTCTTGACTTCCCTGGGCATACAGTTGTTGATATAACAACGGTCATGTCTTTCACGATACACCTTGAAACTAATAGCGAATTTGTTTTTGATTCAGTTCCAACTTGGATCGGGTATCAAGATTGGGTATGCTTGTTGCCTTGCAAACGTCAGTGTTAACGTTTGTTTTTGTAACTTGGTTCGTGTTGAGGTTCGCACTGACAATACGCTCGGGTTCGCATGGGTTGGAACTGGTGCCAACCTGGATAATTGTTTATTGTTGCCATACATCAACAGGCTGGCTGTAGCCCAAATGATGTTAATAATACTAATCATAATAATAATAATAGTAAAATTACATGTCAAATAATCACAGAAAGAAAAACAAAGCAACATGGTCAGAATGTAAAAAAACATAAATGGAAATACACTAATTTTCTCTGCGACCGGCGAAAACAGATGAGAATCTCCGACGAAGCGCATCACGTGTGAGGTGAAAGTCGAATACAGATGCGACTCTGTTGAACACACGCTGTAGTTCGTGCGACGCAGTGGCAGCAGTGGCAGTCTCAGCATGAGGTTGTTACGGAGTGGTCGGGGTTGCACGTTTAGGTCAATTTGCCTTAGGATAGCCTCACAATCTATTCGTCCCTGTAGAGTGTCGGCGATAATCAAAGCTCTGTTGGTGTCCCTTCTAATCCGGAGAGGTTCAAGGTTTATCAGTTGGCAGCGACTCTCGTAGCTGGGCAGCCGAAGCGGATCTCTCCAGGGCAGTCTACGAAGCGCAAAACGAAGAAAGCGACGTTGAACAGATTCGATTCTCTCGGCACCATTGTTGTAATTCGGATTCCAAACCGCAGAACAATACTCAAGCGTCGATCGTACGAGGGAGCAGTAAAGAGATTTTAAGCAGTAGATATCGGTGAAATTCTTAGCTATCCTGAAGATGAATCCTAAAGTCCTAGACGACTTATTGATGACATAAGAAATGTGTTGCCTGAATGTTAGCTGTGAATCCAACACCACACCCAGGTCTTTCACCTGATTCACGCGTTCGAGTGTCGTTCCAAGCAGGTCATAGCTGAATACAATCGGTTGCTTTTTTCGTGAGAACGTTATGGCAGAGCACTTCCCGCATAAACGCGAACCATAAATTGACCTTACCTAAAATGGTTAAAAATTGTTTATAATCCCTGCTAAACTTTAACTGAAATGGTTATGGAACTTTACATGAACGTTTAATGATAAAGTTTCAACCTTATGTATTATGGTTTTTTGGAACTGGACCTTACAAATAATGGGTTGTTAAGAACCATTACCGTTTCAAATTCTTGTTTTCTCCATACATTTTCGGAAAGAGAACTATATTAGAACCTTTTAACTTATGGTTTGAGAACTTTAATGGTAATGGTTATGGTAGTCAGTAAGGTCCACGAATGGTTTTGTAACATCGATCAACTTTATGTGGAATATATCGCGAATTGGTTGCCTGTAATTTACTGATTACCAATTCACGATATATTCCACGTAAAGTTGAGCGATAATACAAAACCATTAATGGACCTTACTGACTACCATAACCATTACCATTAAAGTTCTCAAATCATAAGTAAAAACGTTCTTATATAGTTCTCTTTCTGAAAATGTATGGAGAAAACAAGAATTTGGAATGGTAATGGTTCTTAACAACTCATTATTTGTAAGGTCCAGTTCCAAAAAACCTTAATACATAAGGTTGAAACTTTATCATTAAACGTTCATGTAAAGTTCCATAACCATTTCAGTTAAAGTTTAGCAGGGATTATAAACAATTTTTAACCATTTTAGGTAAGGTCAATTTATGGTTCGCGTTTATGCGGGTTTGCTGGGTTCACTACCATTCGATTTAAAGTACACCAACTGGCGAAGACATTAAGCTGATGTTGAAGATTGTGGCAGTCAGCGATCGAGCAAATTCGTAAAAATATTTTGAGGCCGTCTGCATATGCTAATCGAGGTCCTTCAATAACCAGGTTCACGTCGTTGAAGTAGAGTAGAAAAATCAACGGTCCCAGATGGCTTCCCTGCGGTATACCTGATGTGGCAAAGAAGCTAGCTGATTTGCAATCTCCTATAGCAACCATAAGTTGGCGACCAGTAAGATACGAACGGAGCCAACTCAAGAGATTACCGCTCACCCCAAGCCTGTCGAGTTTAGCAATCGCAATGTCATGATTCAACTTATCGAATGCCGCGGATAGATCGGTATATATAACGTCCGTCTGTACCCGTTCAGTCATACTATCGGTAATGTAGTATGTGAGGCATAGCAGATTGGTGGTTGTAGAGCGACCGCCAGTAAACCCGTGTTGATCAGCACTCAGATACTGCTTGCTGTGAGAGAGCAACGGTTCCATAATAACAAGCTCGAATAGTTTCGAAACAGCACTCAGCGATGTAATTCCACGATAGTTATCCACGGCTCGTTTGCTTCCCTTTTTGTGGACAGGAAACATGTGTGCACATTTCCAGAAGGATGGAAATATACCACTGGAGAGAGACATCCGGAATAGACGGTGAAGTGGAGTTAACAAGCAAGCAATATGTTTCTTCAAAAACACGGATGGCACTCCGTCGGGTCCAGGGTTGAAGGACGATTTGAGCTGTGTTGCAGCGTTAGAAATCATCTCAACGTTGACATCAATTGCACTCAGCGTTTGACCATTTAGTGGGATGTTCCTGGCTGCGAGGGAAACATGGTCGTCACTTAGTCTCTCATCAGTGAACACACTGGCAAAATTGACAGAAAAAAGGCGACAAATATCCTGCGGAGTGGAAGCGACTTCACTGTTCAATTCCATTGACGATGGGAGGCCAGATTCTCTGCGTTGCTCGTTCACGTAGTTCCAGAAGGATCTCGGGTGTAGTTTAAGGTTACGCTGAATACCTCGTTGAAATCGCAGAAAGCATCGACGACTGGCTCGCTGATACTCGTGATTAAGCCTCACGTAGTGATGTTTCAGAAGAAGCGTGCGATACTTCGTAAATCTTCTCAATGCTGCTCTCTTGGTCGACTTCAACCTACGCAGCTCAATCGTCTGCCAGGGAGGGTGAGAGTCTTTGCGTTGAATTCTTTTCGGGACGTGTCTGTCAATGACATATGCCAAGACATGAGAAAAAGTTTGCGCAGCGGCCTCAACGTCGTCATGATCGAGAATGTTCTCCCAGTCCATGTTTGACAACACATCTACAATGCTTCGATGGTCGGCCTTTCGAAAGTCATTAGAAACCACAGCAGGAAGACTATCGAAATCACGAACAAGATTGTCCTCAACAGTGACAATCAGAGGAGGGTGGTGCGGAACAAGCTTAACTAGTGGACAAGGTGCTGTGGAAATGAACGGAGCATTGTCCTGAGTGCTCACGAAGCAGAGGTCCAAACTACGGTTGTTCTCGTTGACTACGTAGTTAATTTGAGAAAGCGTTGCTACGCTATAGTTATCGAGAAGGCCGATAGCTCCTGGATGAAATACAGAACGTTCTGGATCTGGATAGAGGAAGCCGCTATGGGATGGTCTCCACGAAACGCCTGCTAGGTTAAAGTCCCCAAAAATGAATAGCTCATCAATTGGAGTCGCTCTTTCCATTACTGTGAAGACTGATTGACAGTGAGTCTCGATGAGTTCAAGATCACGAACTCGATCTGGAGGCATGTACAATGCGCACAAAAATAATGTGCGATCGCCCAGTTTAATGGCTGTCCAAACCTGTTCCACACTGTTCCACGATTCATTTTCGATTGCTCTCGCCTCCAATCCGGAACGGACAGCCACAAGAACGCCACCACCAGTAGATTTTCGGCTGTTGTTTGGATTCCGATCGCAACGAAAAACCTCATAATCGGATCCGAACACCTGGCTGGAAAGCGTTCGCGAATCGAGCCACGTCAAATTCGCTCTAAGAGCTACCCTGTAGCACAGACAAACAGACATAACTCTCACAAGAACATACTTCGCAAAAGGGTTTAGTATGGAATGTACTCGCATTTGTCTCGGTCTTGGTACTTGGCCACTTAAGCGTTGACGGCACCGTTAAAAAATTTGCTAGGATAGTACAAAGTCCACCATGTTTCACACACAGTCTGACGTTTGCTTATGGATTTTCTCATAGGAGTAAAGAGCTACAGAGTCGCCGTCAACGCCAATTTCAAGCTTGTCAAGACGGACAAGAATCTGACTCAACCCATGCCACTTAGAAGACTCAGGACGATGAACAGTAGGATTAGCCTTCCTTTGATTCCTAATAGGGGTACACACTTAAAAATTTTCGCCGAGATTCCAACAGCTGAGCAGTTTTGCAATTTATTTGGCTGAGATTCAGTAAAACATTTGCCGAGACTCAGCTAACAAATATCATTTTGCTGAGATATCAGCTAACAAACAGATGTTTTGCAGAGATATCAGCAAAAGTAAATGCCGAGGTAATCGGCTGTTGGAGATTTTACCGAGCTAGATTAAGTGTGTAGGACCGAGGGTAGGACACAATCTGCGCTGGTAACATAAACTATGTTTTATTTTCTTTGTTTTTTTTTATAAAATAAATGAATAAATTTATGTTTTAAATATGATACAAACATTACTTTGGCTACTTTTCTTAATCTGGAAAATCATTATTATGATAATATTTAAAATTTAATATAAAAAATATATATATTGTCATAATAAAAACAACTCTTTTCGAACTGAAACAGTTTGCACTTCATTTTGAAAGCATTGGTTTTCCTTTTGAAAGTTCTACAATTTGATTCAAAAGCACCAACTTTTAAAATTAACGAAGAGGTAAACTTTTGATTTGACAAGTTACTCATTTTTATTTTGAATGCTTCAGACTTTCTACCAAAAAGAACCAACGAAAACTTTTAATTCTATCAATGATTTTTATTTTATTTTAGTAGTGATTATTTTTTGTGTGTAGGTTAAAATTTGTCCAATGTACAGTTTGAAATGATGGGTATATGTTTGTTACTTCGGTCATTCGGACTGCCTATAACATGATTGGTGCTCATTTTCTAAAGGCGGGGCCAATCGAGGGGCCAATCTAAAGTTAGGTAAACATTCATTTTAAAAGTGATATTTGAGAAAACTTTTCATTTTCATACTGCTATACTTTTCGCTTGATATTATAAACATTTATTTTGAATACATAACCTTTCTATTTAAAAGATTTAAGTATTTCATCTAAAAGTAAACGTTTTCATGCTAAAAACAATTTTGATGTAGATTCAAAATAGACCATATCTTTTTAACTATATCACACTTTTCTGCCAAAAGTATGTAGTGGATTAGAAACAATCTGCTTTCAAATTAAAAACTGCCATGTTTTTATTTTGACAGTAGTACCACAGACAAACAGACATAACTCATTGAATATTTCTCACTGTAAAACATCGTCGCTAAAACATTAACGCCATCTGTGGTGGGCACTACGCTGAACAGATGGCGGTAGTGTGTAAACGTCAAACGCAAGGGAATTTACTATGCGCGCCACAGGTGGAGGTACTACCAACTACGATACTTTTAAATTGTCCGTTAAATGCTTGTTCGATGAAAAACTTGCGAGTGTCATGTCTGTTTGTCTGTGGTAGTACAATTCGGTTTGAAAGTTTCTACTTTTAAAAATAGGGTGCGGCTTACTTTTGAATTGACAGTTGGCTGACTTTTGTTTTGAATGCGAAAGACTTTCTACCAAAAAGAACCAACGCAAACTTTTAATTCTACCAATGTTTTTTTTAATTGTATCAACGATAATTCTTTGTGTGTACTATGACATCTGTGAAAGGGAATCTAGTATCATGTAGAACAAATCGTCCAATGTAACTCTCATTGATTATGTCATTGAGAAAAATCGTCCAATGTAACATGTCCGATGTACAACTCGACTTGTCAAAACGTCCTATGTGTTTTTTTCTATGTTGTAGCATGAAATTCAAAGCAAAATTGTGATTTTACCGTTCCTTCTGAATTTTCATCGTTATTATACACTGACTACATTAAAAATAGTATTGCATAATGTATTGTCTTTAAACAGTTAAATTAATAATCTGTCGAACTTTAACTTCGATGTTATCAAAATGGTGGATTTGTTACATTGGTCTATTTGAAAAGTGACGCGGGATTTCTTGAAATTCAAGGCTCGTCCACGCAAACCAACATCTTCATCGGGTACACAGCAAAAAAAATGTAATATCGATCAACGTAATTCAAGCTGATGTATGAAATAATGATGTAATAGCAAAAAGCAGATACAATATTACATCAATGGATGTAATTTTGTTCGCAAAATCGATGTACATCGTACAATGTGATATTACACAACCGATGGATTGACCTGGTTGCATCAGTTTCGATGTAATATTCAACAACTTTTTTTGCTGTGTAGGGAAAGACTTCGCCTATCCGGTGGTTAGGTTGGTCTGCGTGGACGTGCCTTGAATTCCTAGAAATCATCGATAGAAGTCATTGTTTACAAAAGCTGTTACGCCCTAATTCCAGCTCTATCTAGACTTTAGAGTATCTTGCGAGATATCTTGTACTCATAGGCGAATCCAGTAGAGACTAAACGATTGTTTCAACCTCTGGCGGTGAAAAGGGGAACCCTCAAAAGAGTGATGAGGGTGGAAATTTTCACCATGAAGCATTGGAAGAAGGCAATATTTTCACCTTTCCTGATTAATTTATCCCCCGCCGGTGCTTAAAATCATCATCCACGTGGAATATTTTGTTTTCTGTATCGGGTTTGCAGTGATCCGGCTGGTGCTTCCATATATTTTTGATGAGAAAAATTAAGATTTATAAAATTATCTCAGCGGTTATGATCTTCCGGATTTTTAATGTGTGGTTATTTCAGCTGGAAATCAGTTCAGCCTAGGGGATGCCCCTAGAGTTCAGCTCTGTAGATAATCGAAAAATACGAACACACCCGATGGAAATTTTCAAGTTGTGCAATACAATGTACATTTTTTGAAGTTTTGAAAATCGTCATTATAATGTAAACAAATGGACTGGATGATATTTCCTTTCAAAATCGGCTAGCTCACCCTACATTGATGGTGCATGAAAAGAGCCTATTATTAGAACTATAGTCGCTATATTCAAAGTCTGGCGGATAGAATCTCGGGAACCAATTGAACTGTCAAATAGCGGAACCAATCGAGCAAATCACGACCAACAACAGAAAAGAGCACATCAGCTATTGCGAACAAAACTTCGGCAACCGTTTTCTCGTGATTCAACGCTTGCCTACGCAAACTAACACTATCTTTGCATTGGGGAAAGATTCCCCTATCCGGTGATGCCGGTAATTTGCGTTCGATTGTCGAGGAAAGAATAATCAACGTTTTGTTTATGAATGTTGATAGGACCTTTTCAATTGTTGGTCTACAATATATTGAATCGGTTCCGTTTTTTGATAGATCGAAATTCTATCCGCCAGACTATGAATATAGCGACTATAATTAGAACTGGTTCTAAAATTTAGAAAAAAATAGTATGTACCATGTACCTCATCTGTCCTGCATACCTGTGATTTTAAATTCTGATCTGCGGACTGCGGGTATTTATTTTTCGAAACTTACTCACGCATCACCCCTCGTACCGATCGACGCAAAACAAAACGTCAAAATTCGGTTATTTTCGTGTTTTATTTACATTTTCCTCCTCTGTCTGCTGAAAGATCGCATTTCGCAGGCAGACAAGAGTGATTTTTCTCTTCCATTAGTGTTTTTCATTTTGCTTGCGGTAAATACCAATAAAAAATAACATTACGGACGATGAGCAATAAATGTTGCAACTTGCTATAATTCGATTAGTGCGAAGTGGAGTCCTTGAGCCGCGTCGAAATTGATTTGTGCGTGCGTGTGTGTAGATTAAAGTTTTTTTTTTTTTGTGAAGGGGAAAAGTGATCATGAGCGAATCACAACCCTCAGATATCGGAAGCGAATTGAATCGCTGTGAACCAGGTAGCTGCCAGGAAAGTATGCTGATCACGGCGGATTCCATCGAGGAATTTTCACAGGAAATCAGCATCAGCTTGGCGGAGAATGGGGCCGAGAAAAATGGAACGGTAGACGATGGTCAGAAGAAGCAGAGTGCGAGTGTGGGTGAGGAGGTGGCCGGAGGAAACATTACAAAGATTCAAGATGGGTTGAATGTTGATAAGGACAGTGATGGAGCGATGAGCAAATCGAGCTCGTTCAGCAGTGCAAAGAGCAGAGATCTAACGGCTTCGTGTACGAGCTTGGTGGACGATGGGAATGCTGCCGCGGGTTCGAGTTTGGTGGCGGAGGAGGAGCGTGATGCGGAAGATTACCTGCACGATCCCATTTTTCTTAGGAAGAAAAGGCACGTTTTCATCCTCAGTTCGGCGGGGAAGCCAATCTACTCGATGCACGGAAACGAGGACAAACTGGCGACACTTTTCGGAGTGATGCAAGCGTTGGTCAGTTTCGTGCAGAGCAACAATGATTCCATGAAATCGATTCATGCGATGGGCGTCAAGTTTGTGTTTCTGGTGAAATCGCCTCTGATATTGGTGGCCATTTCGAGAACAAATCACAGCGTGCAACAAGTGCAGCTGCAGCTGACGTAAGTGATTGGGATTTACTTATCTGATGAGAAACTCAGTATCAATTAATATTGATTTTAGGGATGTCTACAACCAGATCCTTTCGACGCTGACGCTAATGCACATGCAGAAGACATTCGAACGGCGAAAAAATTTCGATCTGCGACGATTGTTGGCCGGCAGTGAGCGGCTTATTGATCATCTGCTGGTCAACGACAAATGCGATCACAAACTAGTTACCAACAATCCTTTCAGTTTTATGACACATTCCGTGCGGATCTTGCCCTTGCAGCCGAGCGTACGGGAGAATATCATCGGAGCGATCCAGAACAACTGCTCCAAAATCAAGAACCTGGTGTTCGCAGTATTGATCGCAAATAACAAACTGATCGCGCTGGTACGCATGAAGAAGTACTTTATCCATCCGGCGGATTTGCGACTGATTTTCAACCTGATCGAGTGTTCCGAGAGCTTCAAGTCGGCTGAAAGTTGGACACCCATTTGCTTGCCCAAGTTCGACTCCAGTGGGTTTCTGTATGCGCACGTGTCCTACCTGTCAGAGGACTGCCAGGCCTGTCTGCTGCTTCTGTCGATCGAGCGGGATGTGTTCTACGTGCTGAAGGAAGCCAAGCAAAAAATCACGGATGTAGGTCTTTTAAAATTCGTTTCGGTTTGTAAGGGAATAACTCCGTATATTTTTTTTAGAAATTGCGCCGATCCAACTGCCTGGAGGCGATCAACGAGGCTATGAACAACAAGGGCGTGAAACTGCAAAACATCGGCATTCCGGAGATTCGACATTTCATCTACAAAAGCAAATCCAATGCGCAGCTTCTGTGCTCCGAGCTGACGGTTCCGTACTCCAGCATCGACCAGTTCAAACGGTTAGAGGGCATGTACTTTGAGCTGCACCATCGGATACACAACTCCGGCCGGCCGGTGAAACTGATCTATCAGATGCAGGAGAAGGAAATCCTACTGGCATGGGTGAGACTGGAATGATATCCTTTTTTTTTAAACGTAAAATTTAACCCGCTCTTTCCAGGTTACCCAAGCGTACGAACTGTTTGCTGCGTTCGAGCCGACCGTCCACCGGAACGACGTCATAAACCTCGTCAACAAGCTGCTGAAGTGGATCAAAAAAGAGGAGAACAGCTTGTTTATTCTATCGGCGCCGACCTTCTAGGACTTGGGTTCCTTTTTCCCTTCCTTTCCGTTGTTTTCGTTCTCCATCCCCTCCAATGGTAGCGCCGGGGGGATCGGCTAAGAAGGGGAAAAGAGTGACGTTACACACATACACACAAATCCGCGAGATTTCCTTCCTTTATACCTATTATATGTAACAACACGGCACCCGTTTGCAATTAGTTTTCCTTATTTTACTAGATTAGAATAGCAAACATAACGATGATTGAGTTTAGCGAAAGTAAAGTTGATAGGTATCTATTATTTTTTTTTACTGACGGTCGTCGAGAGCATGATGAATTATATTAAAGTATAAGAGTGATTCCAATCAAAGAAAGTTTAACAAATTTAGGAGAACGACTATTTATTCGAAATTGTCCGGAAAGCGAAGCCAGCGTTGGTGACGATTGATTGATGGTGAATATTATACATATTGCCTAAAATGGTTAACAAAGTCTAGAGTCTGGAAGGCTAAAAGCCTCTAGAAGAGATTTGAATGGGACCGAGATGGAAGCGTGGTAGAATAGCGAGTGTGGAGAGTCCTAACTAATATGACTGTACATAACTGTTATAAAAATGTAAACTGTGAAATTTTATGATTAACTTGTTTAACTTTAGGCAGTGTAGTTGAATTGATACGAAATACATGATGAACAATCGAGACTTATCTATTATTTACATTCTAAAACTGGCAGGTCATCTTTGAGCGACACCATTCTCATTATTAGTAGCCTCTACGATTGCATCTCGAATGCTGAGCCCCTCTTCGATGTCGTTAGAAGCCTATGGCCAGGTGCCAACTGCGGATGCCACATCCAGGGGCCTGCCAACAGTGTACAAATCTATAGCGTTTCACAGTAGCCAACATCTCGGGCCTTATTACATTGTCTACATGTTGTGTGCCTTATTTTACAGCTGGTTAGCATCGAAAACATGGCCGCCAGCCAGGCACTAGGCCACATCCGTGGGCACAGGGATGTCAACATTTTAGCACAGACAAACAGACATAACATATTGAATATTTCTCACTGTAAAACATCGTCGCTAAAACATTACCGCCTTCTGTTGAGTACACTGTGGTGGGTAGTAAGCTGAACAGATGGCGGTGGTGTGTAAACGTCAAACGCAAGGGAATTGACTATGCGCGCCACAGGTGGCGGTACTACCAACTATGATACTTTTAAATTGACCGTTCAACGCTTGTTCGATGAACAACTTGCGAGTGTTATGTCTGTTTGTCTGTGATTTTAGTTTAAACTGGATTCTTTCAGATTTTTTTTTTTGTTGACGCAGTTTTTTGTACAGTACAAAATGATTAAGATGCTTAAAATTTAAACTTTTATATTGGAATTGACATTAGGAAATGCAATATTTATTAACAGTCATAATACAATGCCCATAAATGCGTGACGATGCTGCGAACAAGCTCGCTTGGCGGCAACTGGTGGGGCTTATTTATATTAATCGTGCGGGGACATGTTTTCCCATGTCGAAACTGATGATTGGGACTTATTATGTAACATTTCATAAATTGAGCTTTTTTCGTTGACATTTAGAGGTGGTGCAAGGGCTGTACTGCCTATAAACGCATATCAGTTCTATATGGATTTTCGTCAATTTTGAGATAACAACGCTATCAACTATCAATTGGCGTTGGCCAGATTTGGATTTTTCAGATATAATCCGAAATAGGACCTAGTTTATTTAATACTCTAGTAGCCTCAAGTCCGTGCTCTGTCACAAAGTTTCATTGTGATTAATCTACACTCAAAGGGGTAAATATCAAATTTTTGGCGAATTTGAAAGAAATGCAATTTGGAGTGTACTGGACGATTCTGAGGCCTGGCCAAGTGAGTGGGGTATGGGTTTATTTGATTGAACGTCATTTCCAATTTATATATTGATACATTCAAACCATTGGCATTTGGTATTTCAGATACGACAGAGATAGGATGCGGAGGGCCCGCTTAGGGGAAGCGTAACCCATGTTATGGTTTCCATTTATTAAGGCTCTGAACCATTTGGTGGATTATTTTAACTTTTGGTTAAAATTTGACAGATGAAAAGTTATCGATTAACCCTGCTATCCGAGCATGGTTATTTCTGACAGACAAGAAGTTAAATTTTGACAACCGTGGCTCGAAAACCGGTCGATCGACAGCACTGGGATTTTCGAACATAGAAAATAACTTTCGAAATGTCACTTTTAACCACGAGTTAAATTTAACTCAGCAAATGGTTCACAGCCTAAATAGTTCAGATAGGCTAGAAATGACAGGTTTATAGTGAGAAAATGTACCATATTGGGAGAGCATAATGTTCATACTTGAAGGGTTCAAACCGGCTGAGCTGTTCGGTTGTAGTTTGACCTTCCTTCAAAACCAATTGAATAGAAATGCCAAAATCTTACCGAGTAGTTTAGCTGTTCTGATTTCGGTACAGTTTGTTGAGATTGGGTATAGCTTCTTGGTATGAATTCCCATTTAGAAATAACTCAGATTAGCACAGAGTAATAGTTTTATTGCTAGGGAACTTTCTTTTGGGATCGTCTTTTCTTCATACAATTCTCATTATTCATACTATATTAATCATGATCAGTCTTAGAAAATGTGATATGTTTGAGCCCAGTTCTAGAAGAGAGTAAGCAGTCAGAAAGGATCACGCCGATTGGAGACAGCCAATTTATACTGGACGGAACTGGTAAGTAGGATAAGAACATGTAAAAGGTGTATGTACATGCATGATTTACCTATTTTAGAATTACCTATAAGCCACAAGACTGTGACAAGAGAACCTCATTTCCTTCAATTACTGCTCCATCGCAGCACACACCTAATAATGATCACTAACCTTCATATAGTTTCAGCATTATCGACATTATAATCAAAAGGCTAGTTTTGTTTAGTTTTCTCTATTTAGATTTTCAGCCGCAGGCTGGATCATCTCCGGATAATCAAAAGGTGAGTTGTAAAGTATAATTACCTTGCATAGATGTAAGTTAATGTACCAGAACCTGGACGGACACGAGCCTACCCAGAGGAGGACCCGGATACGACCACCCATGTGTGTCTAGAGTATCGCACGAGCTGACGAGTGCAATGGGAAGGACAGTGGGGTTTTTTTTTTTTTCCTCTGTTCGGGACATAACACCACTGCGACCAGTAATTTGATCGATTGTAGTATATCCCGTGTCCTTAGTTTAGTGCATGTCGTATTACTCCATCACTATTGAGAAATGATGAAGTATTCGGTTTTGATACAGTTGTCATTCTTGCCTTCATCGCAAGGAATCGATTCTAACTGAAGGTTCCGCTATTTATACCCTTTGGAGTTGGAACACCCTCCAAAGGCGCGCCCCTTTGTCAGTCAAAATTGGATTCCTTAACAACAAAAACAAGCTATGACACCGATAATGACCATGCATCAGAACCCTAGTCTTAACCACTTCAAACTAGGGAACAACGATTAGAAGATTAGGAATCACATAGGTGAAGACTAACTAACTCATTTTTTTCCTTGTTTCAAGATCATCCTCGGTCCAGGCAACCCGAGGACTTATCACTATCAACAAGGCATAAAAAGTAACAAGGACTAAGATGTGTTCCTTTGATTAATGAAAAATCCTGTTCCCCTAGTTTGAAGAAGTTAGGACTAGGAATCGGTGGTAGATCTTACATCCCGTAACGTACCACGAAAAGGTGATCTACCCACGTTACGGGGCAGTGTAGGGGGTTAGTCCCTAGATAAGCCAACTTAGTGGTTGACACAGCCTATACACTGAACAATTACAATTACAACGCTATCAACTATCAATAAAATTGACCAATTTAGATGGTCAAGTTTTGAAACCACCACAGCATGCTTTTGGCGCTACTGCATATGGATGATCAAATGTAAAATACTGTGGTAGCCAATGGTTTCGTGTGATGTATTTTTCGCTAATTTAACAAAACATGCAAGCTTCATTGCAACAGATTTTAACTTGAATAAATGATCAATAAATTTACTATCATTTTTGAACTATTTATATGAGAATTGCACTTCGTAGCTTCGGCTGCCATTTTCTCAATGACTACTGTCGTGTCCGGGCCGTCCAGGCTGACCAGGCCTGGAGCCGGACCTCGGGCCAATTTTACCTTTGAGGACGCTCCTCTTCGACATCTCAACCGCTCGTGTATAGATTCGTCGGAAAACTGACCGGAAACTCAGTGTACTTCATATACCCTCCTTTTTCTTATTTTTCTTCAGTTGATCAATTCATACACTGGACAAAACCGAGATTTGTTTTATATTTATTTATCAACAGCTTACTTGCTCTTACTTCCTACAACTACTTTTTTCCATATGGGACTGATATGCGATTATAGGCAGAATAAGTCCAAAATGTCAAGCGATGAGCTTTTAAAATAAAATATAATGTTTCTATAAGTAAAAAAGTGATGTTGTACCCCTAAAGAACCAGAATGTTGTCCAATTTACGATATATTCACTCCTTCTTCTTCTTCTTCTTCTTTCCTTTTTTAACGTCGGTCTCTGTTCCGCAATCTAGTGTCATCCACCGACGGACCATTGACGGCACTTTCCACACCTGGCCGGGACGAGAGATTTTTATGCTTCAGAAAAATCCCACCGACCTCGGCTGGGATTGAACCCAGACCCATTGGGGAGAAACCAGTCACGCTTACGACTACACCAGCGGTGCCGGCGAAATAACGCAAAACAAATCGCTGTCAAACTCATTTTGACAGAATTAATTTCTTACATTATTAAGGTTAGCCAGAGGAAAACAAAAAACAACCTTAGCCTTAAAGGCCGTTCGCAATGCTGTTGTATTTTATAAGGACTGTTTCAATTTGAAACTAGAACAGAAACGCACCTCTCAGGCCGTTCGCAATGCTGTTGTATTTTATAAGGACTGTTTCAATTTGAAACTAGAACAGAAACGCACCTCTCGCAATGCTGAGTTGCAGTTTCATTATTCGAGCACTATTTTGCACCAGATTTGCAACTGCTCGACTATTCTGTTTTATTTCTGAGCGAGTTTGAAACACGAATGGAACTCTGTTTCAAATTTCTTTGGATGTGTTAGAGATGTTTCGAGAGCTTCACAAATAAAAACGGAGAATTTCATAGAGAACAGTAAAGTTTATGGAACTTGATGATTTCAAACATCTTTTAGAACTGTGCGTTGCGCTGATCGTGTTGCAGTTTTATTTTTGGCAGTTTCAAATTATAGAATTGACGAGTAGTTTAAAACAATTTTGAAACTCAGCATTGCGAACGGCCTAAGTTACCTCTACACTGATAAATTGAACTATTCCCATTTTGCTTGAAATTTAATCAATTTGACATTGAACTCAGTTTAATCATATCGAATGATTAAAAATTAATCCTCTCTTTCTAAAAATAAGCATCTGATATTAATCCCAGTTTAATCATGGTTGATTAGATTGTAGATTATCATTTTTGAATAAAATTTAATCATTTTTGATTCTATTTTAATAATTTTTGATTGAATTTTAATCTTTTTTGATTATATATCAGTATTGATAAAATTTAATATTGGAAAGATTATTTCGAATTTAATCATGCATGACTACCACCGACGAACCGACGTGCCAGCTCATATAGAAGCTACATTCAAAATCTTGCCCAAGACGCCATATTGAAAATACGTTAAACCCTACCGCCATCTACTCATCCGACCGCGTCATATCGTGTGCAAAGACACGAACACACGTAAAATTTATATTGACTTGGTTTGCGTCTCACCTCGTTTGACAGATCTGATCGCCCGTTCGAAAGATAGAATCGCTCATTTGACAAATCGAATTGTGGACAAACGAAATGCTCCAGTGGCATGTCGGTTCGTCGGTGTGACTACTGCCGAAGTAATCACGGCTCGGGCTCAATAAGGTGAAGCGGGAAACTGCATACTTTTTAAGCTTTTTTGATTTAATCTCGGATTTAATTTATCTTTGAGTGTATGCTTTAAGGACCTCAAAGCAATTCTTTTAGCACAGACAAACAGACGTAACACTTCATTTTGGGTCATCGTTCACACATTTAACGATTGATTTGAATATTATCATTTGCGCAAACTGCTCAACGCTCAGCGCTGCGCTGGAATCGGATCACTTTGACGTTTCTATATATTCTGTTTACCTTGCATGCAAAATTGTTAGCGACTTAGCGAGCAAGCTTGTCTTCCGCGAGAAGCTCGAGAGATGTCGTTACTGATGTCCTATTTATTGAGGTACAATGTTTTCAAGATAAACTTATTCAAAGAGTTACGTCTGTTTGTCTGTGCTTTTAGCATCCGAAAATGATCAGGAATGTTTATGAAGTTTAAGAATTTGAGGAATTAAAAGGAAAAAAAGGAATTTCAGAGAGAACTTGAGAAACATAGAAAACTTGAGGGATATTGTGCAAATTTTAAAGAAGTTGTAAGCACCTCAGAAAAGCTTGATCTACACAGCTAAAAAAAAATGTAATATCGATCAATGTAATTCAAGCTGATGTATGAAATAATGATGTAATAGCAAAAAGCAGATACAATATTACATCAATGGATGTAATTTTGTTCGCAAAAGCGATGTACATCGTACAACGTTATATTACACAACCGATGAATTGACCTGGTTGCAGCAGTTAGGATGTAATATTCAACAACTTTTTTTTTTCTGTGTAGAGATCTTTGGGGAATTTCAGATCTTGAGCAGTTCCCATAATTTTAGTCCAGACTTTTGGAGCAGTTTAAAGATCTATAATCGTAAATTTAGAGAAATTCAGGATAGTTCCATGAAGAGCTAAAAAAAAATGAGAACCCTTAAGATGTCCCGAGAATTTTAGGGAAGTACAGAGACCTTCAGAGAATTTATGAAAACTTCAAAAATATATCAGGAACTTCACAGAATTCCAGGGATATTCATTTCCCTGAAATAATTTCCGAGCAGAACCGAAATCCTCAATAGAATTGGGTTCTTTAAGGGTATTGAGGTAAATGCATATTCATAATCTGCATTAAAAATGGAACCCAAACCCAAAATTTCATCGATACACAAACATAAACTAGGTTTATTTCAAACGTATTCCATGTTTGAAGCCATTCCCAACAAACAATTTGAGTTTATTAACAGCTGATCAAGCAATTGTTTAGCTAATGAAGCTTTTTTTTGCCTGAATAAGCTTTTATTAAACATTCAATGTTTGTTGGGTTGTCAATACTGTTTAAAACAGTCACGTTTATTTTAAAAATAATCGTGTTGAAAATAAACGTGAATATTTTTGGTTGATTTGACAACTATATGTGATCAAAAATAAATATGTTTATTTTAAACATGCTTTTCATGTTTAAAATATAAAGACATATTTTGAAGTTATTTTAGAATTTGAATGCGGTATAAAACAAAATAGGTATTTAAAATGGATACCTAGCAAATAAATGGAAATCGGCAGACAGAGCATATATATTCCTGCTATTTTTCGGTGAGATTAACGGTGGTCTATGGGTGTTGGGATCCTGGGGCCGTCGGAGTGGGTGTCCGGGGGTTCCAATTCAGTAAACCGGTGAAACGTTGTGATATTAGCGTCGTTCTGTCGTTTTTGACGCTGGTCCACACACGGATAGAAATCTTCTTATACCTTTTGGCAAATTTCTATTGCTGATTATTCATAAAATGTATAAGTCAACTAATAAGGCTGTGAACCATTTGCCGAGTTAAATTTAACTCGTGGTTAAAAGTGACATTTCGAAAGTTATTTTCTATGTTCGAAAATCCCCGTGCTGTCGATCGACCGGTTTTCGAGCCACGGTTGTCAAAATTTAACTTCTTGTCTGTCAGAAATAACCATGCTCGGATAGCAGGGTTAATCGATAACTTTTCATCTGTCAAATTTTAACCAAAAGTTAAAATAATCCACCAAATGGTTCAGAGCCTAAGCAGACGCCTTGCAAAAAGTTAATGAATGTGTCAAATGAAATGTATTGATCAGTTCACGAAGATTTGCCGCACTCTTCTCTCACCCGTAAGTTTTGACAGTTTTGGGTGGTTTGTTTTGGCTCCCATTCGTTGCTATCTCTTTTACTCAGAAGCAAAATGATAGGGAGCAAAAAGTGAGGTTAGGGACCGTGCACTGATCTATAAGCGGTCACGCATACACGGAGAAACGAAATAACTCAAAATTGTGTCTTTTGTACTCATTTTGACACCTAACTGCAACCAGACAAAATTGAGTTCTTTGCGAAGTATCCAATTTTTAGTATTTTGCAAAGACTTCATTTTGAGTCAAATGCAACTGTTTCATAAAGAGTGAATATTGGATAAAAAATACTTAAAAGCAGGTTCTTACTGTAAAAAGATATTTAGAGAAATTAAGGTTTTAACTGATTATATTATAACGTATGACAATTGAGCATTAAATAAACAATACAGTAGTTTTATTTATTATTATAGGGGTACAAGGATAGTTTAAACATTTAAATAAGAAGAGATGTGTAACATCTTGGAGTCATACAGTTTTTTGAGCTGGTCACAGTCAGCTTCAAGCAGCCCAACAATTTCCGGGGCAATGCCTCTGTAAGACGATATCCATCGGCTTGTGTTAACCGGGGGACCATCACGGGAGGTAAGTTCCAAGCAAACTCCTTGGATCCACTCTCGGCTCCCAAGACTCCGACTGGTTTGCATAAATGTATCACACTGCAATTATCTAGGTAGACAAAAAGAGATAAACAGCAATCAACCTACGAAGCAGAGTCGAAAAACTAAAACGTCCTTACCTTCACTGATCCGCAGCCATCAAATACTGAGTTATGGTGCACTTCACTAAAAATGAAATCATCAACTGGCGGAGCAAGCGACGAACAAGCAGAAATAAACATGGCGCACGTTACGATTTTTCATCCAAAATGAAGTGCAAACGCAACACTTGATTTTGGATACTTTCATAGCGCGGAAAACGAAAAAAAAACAAAAAATCGAGATAAGAAGTCCTCAATAATAAGAACCACAAACGAAGTGACAGACGACTAACTGGCGAAGAAATCAATTAAAATAATGTGGTTCGCTGTAATAGAATTTTCTTAGAAGCTTGTGCCATCAGCCACCAGATGGGCTAGTTTTTTTGTTTTGATTTGAACATAGTTGATTTGTGTGCAGTATGATCTTTGACAGTGTGCAAAGAGTGTATCATTTTGTAATTTGTTTTATGCATTTCAGTTTAGAGTAGAGTGAAAGAGATAGAACCAAAACATTTTAGTTCAAATGGTGAAAATGGTAGTTCAATCCAGTAGTAGTGTTGCCATGTGGTACAGTCCAGTAGTAGTGGTGTTGCCATGTGGTACACTGAAAAATTGCAATAGCAGGTTAGTCACCAAAGTTTTCGAGCCGCTCCGTCTGTCACTTCGTTTGTGATAAGAACTCTCTCAAGACTACTGTTTGAGTAAAATTAACGAAAAGTAAGTGTTCTGGTTATACTTCAAGTTTAAGTTAAAAGTACTCATCAATGAGAACAAAATTTCACCCAAAACAGTAGTGTTGGCGGAGTACTTATTTTTAAATACTTTCTATCTCGATTTTGAGTTGTTTCGTCTTTCCGTGTATCTTTTATGCATTCTTATAGGACCTACACAGCAAAAAAAAAATGTAATATCGATCAACGTAATTCAAGCTGATGTATGAAATAATGATGTAATAGCAAAAAGCAGATACAATATTACATCAATGGATGTAATTTTGTTCGCAAAATCGATGTACATCGTACAATGTGATATTACACAGCCGATGGATTGACCTGGTTGCAGCAGTTTCGATGTAATATTCAACAACTTTTTTTGCTGTGTATGTGGTTTGTCTTATGGAATGTATAAGCAAAAGCACAAACGAAGTGACAGACGACTAACTGGCGAAGAAATCCATTTAAATAATGTGGTTCACTGTAATAGAATTTTCTTGGAAGCTTATGGCATCATCCACCAGATGGATTAGTTTTTTTGTTTTGATTTGAACAAAGTTGATTTTGGGTACAATGATTCTTTGACAGTGTGCAAAGAGTGCGTATCATTTTGTCATTTTTTTATGCATTTCAGTTTTGAGTAGAGTGAAAGAGATAGAACCAAAACATTCTAGTACATTTGGTGAAAATGCTAGTTCAATCTAGTAGTAGCAACAATCAATACGAAACTAACGATTTTAAATTGGCTCACCACTTTAGTAGCCTATTGGTCCCAAGCAAACGATTAACGTACCCTATTCTAGTTGAAATTCTATTACTACACTATGTTTGTTTTGATTCGCTATGAAAGTTTGACAGATAACATCAGGGGTGTGTGGATTCATGCAGAACATGCAGGGGTGAGTGAAATAGCTTGGGACTGCTTGGGACCGTTGTTCTGGTACTGAGTGAGCCAAAAATAATAATGATTTTCTTCGGGACCCAGTGGTCTTAGAGTTACCTCTATGGTAGTAGTGTTGCCATGTGGTACAATCCAGTAGTAGTGGTGTTGCCATGTGGTACACTGAAAAATTGCAATAGCAGGTGCGTCACCAAAGTTTTCGAGCCGCTCCGTCTGTCACTTCGTTTGTGGTATAAGGCTGATGTTTTGGCAAAAATGTATAAGTGAAACACATGAATAAAATAATTGATTTTCGTTTCGTGCATACCGGCCTCTTTCTACGTTTGGTGTTGGGGGCTTATACCTTGTACAGACATACAAAGTTCACTGTTGTACTACCGTTGTACTGCTTTAAGCTAGTACCACAAATTGTACGTTTTGAGGTACTTGATTAAAGGAGTACAACGGTACTAATTTGTATGTCTGTCTGTGGTATTACCTGTTTTTCTTTCGACTTCGGGTTGGGGTGAGGATTATATGGGGATCGGCATCAGAAACGACGGAGTGACGTTGATATTGTGGGGTTCCACCGGTTTTGTTGAGCTTGGAACACTTACTTGCGGGTTTCTGGACCATCTATTTCGGTTTCGCTGCTTGCAGCCCGTTTTCGGTTGAGTTTGCTGAATTTAAACAACAAGGAAAATAGGACACACTGAAAATTGTTTGCCCAGATTATGTATTGTTGAAATAAACATGCTTTTGAATTTAATTCATACATACATATTTTTGTTGAAAACGTGATTTCAATTTACTTTGAACTATTTATATATTTATATATAATGAACTTATATATTTTTGATATAAATGAACAAAATTTGGTTCCGTGTTGTTTCATATTCTTCTGTTCCTCGGAAAGGGAAAGGGAGGGGTGAAAATCCGAACCTCCACACTGAAACAAGGACCATAGTTAGGAATACTATTTTGCAGAAAACACTTATTATCAATATAACCACGCTTATTACTGTTAAATATACTATGAATTCAGTATAGTTGACTATGAATGTTAAAAAATTTACTATGATTCTGGCAAAACTACTATGCTTGCTCAAAATGCATAGTAATTTTGATAGAAATAATAGTAAAATTAAATGGAATTATTTTCTGTAAAAATCTATTGGTGAGGGTATTTAATCCGAGGGGGGCGACACATCTAAATCTCAATTCTAGATGCTCAAAAAATCTCACACTAGCGAATCAATCTTCGAAAAATCATCTTTAATTTCTCGCATCTACTTGCATCGTGCTTCATCTTTTTGCAGGAAATCTTCAAAATCGACATAAATCTTCCTTCTATCTACTCAGCGTGCATGCAGCTAGCCACAGCAAAACACAATCTTTGCTGCATCGTAGATAGAGTCGTCCCCCTCGATTTAATCTAAACCATCAATATAGTATTTTTGCCAATGGATTTTGTTTCAGTGCAGATAGCACAGTGAAGCATACATTTCTTCATACAAACAGGCCGCCATTACCGAGCATGGAAAGCTGGATAAAGTTGACCGATAATACAAAATTATGGACCTTACTGACTACCATAACCATTACGATTAAAGTTCTTAAACCATTAGTAAAAAGGTTCTAATATAGTTCTCATTCCGGAAATGTACACGGAGATGAAAAACTACCCAAAATTAAGTACTTTTCCATCAATTCCGGGGTTCAGCCCAATAACCCAAATTTGAGTAAATCGCATATAGTAGTTTCCATTTAACACCACACAGCAAAAAAAAAAAATGTAATATCGATCAACGTAATTCAAGCTGATATATGAAATAATGATGTAATAGCAAAAATCAGATACAATATAACATCAATGGATGTAATTTTGTTCGCAAAATCGATGTACATCGTACAATGTGATATTACACAACCGATGGATTGACCTGGTTGCAGCAGTTTCGATGTAATATTCAACAACTTTTTTTGCTGTGCAGCAAAAAAATTAACTACTCTTAAGTATATTCTACCCAAAATTAAGTTTAATTTACGTAAATTTGAGAATATGTATTTTACTCAAAAGTAACTTATTGGGCTGAACTATATCGTTGGGTCGAATCTCTTGTTCCTTTTTTGACAACAATAACGAGTGCAAGTGAGAGGCTGAAGTCAATATTAAGTAAAAAGAACTCACATTTTGGGTAGTATTTTTTCTCCGTGTATGGAGAAAACAATTATTTTGGGCCTCGGGTTTGGGTTTAACGTTTCACGAAGTAAGGTATTTGGACAGCACTGAATACCATTCTGAAAATTAAAATAAAAAATCGATCAAAGAGTGTTTCCGAAGGGGCTGTCGATTTTGAACGACCGGCATCTGCAAACGTCAAACTACTGATTCTGTCAAATTTTGCGACGCGCGACGCCGCTCGCCTCTGCTCCTTTCGCATTGCTTTTCCTCGCGTTTTTCCCTTTGATCGTTTCGTTTTGTTCGTCGGTTTTCATTTCTCACAGTTTTCCTTCGTTTGGATGCGGCAAGAGACAGAAGAGTGCGCTCGTTATCACACCACAGACAGACAGCGGAAACTTGAAAGTCATTTTCGCAAATAGTCGAAGCCGTAAAATCTGACTTTCAAGATAATCACAACCTCTAGTCAATAGAATCCCGTATTTAAGCCCGCGGCTTTAGGGATAGGATTCAAAAGGGAGAGTGCGAGTTTGCATGAAAAGTTTACTGCGTCAGTTGCACAAGCCCGGAAGCCTTCGTATTGTTCTCCAGCGGCAAGATCCCGTTCAACAGCAGCAAAGTGAGTACGATCGATCAATGGGCTTAATTAATGCAATCAATTTTCTGCTTTTCTCTGCTTCTGGCGCGGGTTGTTTGTGTTCGATGATGCACTGTTGCAAACATTGCGCTGGGCTTTGATCGGAGCTGGTCCACCGTGATTGAATTGGGAAATGCAACTCATCCGATTTAGGGCAGCCCCGTCAAAAGTTTCACTTTCGCATAACCAAAAAATAAAATAAAATAGCACAAACTGTGTTTCCGTTCAATGCTGTACAACCTATATTCAGAACACAGTTTTTTGACCTACTTTTAGGGCAACGACTACTGAAGACATTCGCGGCAAGTGCAAGTAAATTTAGTCGAATAGCGATGCCGGAAGCGCAGGAATGTTTGGCAAGCTTCAAGTACCCGGAAGCCCGGCGGGACGATTCCGTGGTGGAGGAGATTCACGGCGTCAAGATTCCCGATCCGTACCGCTGGCTGGAGGACCCGGATGCGGAAGAAACGCAAGCCTACGTGGAGAAGCAGAATGAAATTTCCAAACCCTTTCTGGACAGCTGCGAGGAGTGGAAAAAGCTGAACGAGAAGCTGACCAAGCGCTGGAACTATCCGAAGTATTCGTGTCCATTCAAGCACGGAAGTCGGTACTTTTTCTTCATGAACACCGGACTGCAGAACCAGGAGTAGGATTAATTGCTCCGTTCGATTGAAGTATGGATATTGATTTGTGTTTTTTTTTTCTAGTGTTTTGTACGTTCAAAATTCTTTGGAGGATGAACCGAAGGTATTCCTGGATCCGAACTCGCTGTCCAAGGATGGGACCATTGCGCTGGTCGGTTCTCGTTTCTCGGACGATGGAAATCTATTCGCGTATGGTTTGAGTCAGAGCGGATCAGACTGGACTAAGCTGAAGGTTCGGGACGTGAATACGGGGGAAGATTCCCCAGAAACGTTGGAACATACCAAATTTGTAACGGCTTCCTGGGCTAAGGATAACAAGGGCTTCTTCTATGCCCGCTACCCGGTCGTGGATGGTAAGGCCGATGGTTCGGAAACGGCAGCCAACGAGAACCAGAAGCTCTACTTTCATCGGGTCGGGGAATCGCAGGACAAGGACGTGTTGATTGCCGAGTTTCCGGAGGAGCCCTCGTGGAGATTGTGAGTGTGATTTTGTGACGGGTGGGAAACTCTTTCTCATTGAACTAATGTGTTTTGTTGTTCGAATAAGGATGCCCGAGGTGTCGGACTGCGGCAAATATCTAATGCTCTTCATCATGAAGGGCTGCAAGGACATGCTGTTGTACTTTAGCAAGTTAGAATCGTCCGACAACATCACTGGGAAGCTGGACTTTGTGAAGGTGGTCACCGAATTCGACAGTGATTATGACGTAAGTTACATTAGAACGTTGAATGTATTGAAGAGATTGTGCGTACGACGATATAGACTATCGTACTGCCGAAAGCTTTCAGGCCTATTCTGAGAGGCGAGATACATTCGCCTACCAAGCAGGTACTCTGTAATCATTTTTGAATATGTCCTATGTTCATTTGACGATCAAAAAATCGATTAACTTGATTCGCTTTCTACCGCGACCAGTGCGCTATTTTCACCGTCATGATTCAATTTGGTGAGAGTGCTTCAATTTATATTTTGTTATTACTGATGACATTATACAGGAAGAGACGAATACCTGCTCCCCTAATTTTTCCTCTAAACAAATTTCACAAGTTTCTGTATCTTGACTGTTAGATCGCAGTAGATTATCCAAATCCTAGAATTTAATAAATTGTTGATGCCAGAGAACTCGAAAACTTATCGAAGTATTTAATTTAAAACTGTGCAGACTTACAGAATCAGCTATTTTTTATGCTTATGAACGGTATTTAGGCTATTCTGTTAAATTTTGGGCAAAGAAAAATCGTATTTTGGAATTATTTCAGAAATTTTGAACTTAACTTAATTTAGATCACGAACAGATTTTGAACTAAAATAAATCTTCAAAAGTGTAGGATTTATACAAAAATTTAAATTCTGAGATTTAAATTTATGACATGTTCAACCACGAAAAGTATGACAAATTTTCGAAATCAAAAACCTTGAAGAATAATAATAAATCCAAGCGTAGAGACATTTTCAAGATTCTGAAATGGCCGTTCAGACGTAGGATTTGAACATTTTGTATGATCCCAGAGTTGCAAACCATCATCAACATTATTAGAAAATTATCAAGACATTTTATTTAGAGTTGTAGAAACAACCTTCATTCGTTGCTCTAAGATGTAACAGTGTAACAGTGAACGTTTGTAGCATTTTGAACTTCATCAGAATACCGCTACAACATTCCCTAAAAAACTAACATTATCTTTTATTTCCACACCCGAAATGCAGTACATTACCAACGAGGGCAGCATCTTCTCGTTCCGCACCAACAAGGGTGCCCCGAACTACCGGATCGTGAACATCGACTTCGACAGGCCGGCGTTCGAGAATTGGAAACCCCTCATCGAAGAGCACCCGAAAAATGTCGTGGATTGGTCCAACTGTGTCAACAAGGACAAGATCGTGCTCGGGTACATCGACGATGTCAAGTCGGTCCTTCAGGTGCACAGCCTGAAGGATGGTGCTTTCGTGTCCAAGTTCCCACTGGAAATCGGAACCGTCGTCGGGTTCAGCGGCAAGAAGAAGTATTCAGAAATTTTCTATCACTTTGTGTCGTTTTTGACACCGGGCATCATCTATCACTTTGATTTTGCCAAAGAACGAGCGGAACCGAAGATCTTCCGGCAGGTCAAAATCGAAGACTTCGATAACAGTCTGTACAAGGTGGAGCAGGTGTTCTACAAGAGCAAAGACGGCGAACGTATTCCGATGTTTATTGTGCAGAGGAAGTCCGATAAGGTAAGCCAAATGAAATTCATGATTATGAGATTTAGTGATAATTCGAATATTCCAGCAAGAGAAGAAACCATGTCTGCTTTACGGCTACGGAGGGTTCAACATTTGCATTCAGCCATCTTTCAGTATTACGGGCCTGGTGTTCATCGATTCATTCGATGGCATTTTGGCATACCCGAACATCCGCGGTGGCGGGTAAGTCGAGTAGGATGAACCAATTTTGGCTCGGCATTTATTCTCGTTGATTCTTTAGGGAATACGGTGAACGGTGGCACAACGCCGGACGGTTGCTGAAGAAGCAGAACGTTTTCGACGACTTTCAATATGGGGCCAAATTTCTGGTTGAGAATGGTTATACTTCCCACGATCAGATCGTAATTCAGGGAGGATCCAACGGGGGTTTGCTGGTCGGTGCCTGCATCAACCAGAGACCGGATCTGTTCGGTGCCGCAATCGCTCAAGTCGGGTAAGTGTGTTTCGATCAGTGATGTACTGATGTACCACTGCTTGTTTACATATTGCATTGCCACACCTTCGTAGTGTGTCTTTGTTGTACACGGCCAATGAGATCAACACAAATTTGAGTTCAGTATACCCATAAGCCCAACAAGTGCTGAAACTCAGCGATGAGTAAATTTGCCTCATTTTTTTCCTGTGGAAAACCTCAAAAATCTGCCGGAAAATTCGGAAAATTAACGAAAATTTTATTCAGTCTAGGAGCAGTACCAATTTGATTAAACTGAACTCAAATTTAGGTCGATCTCATTCGCCGTGTAGATATCACATGAGCCCAAAGCGTTAAATGAATTAAACTCGACCACAAATTGGAGAACCTAGATTATCTTTCATACAAGAAAGTCGATTGTAAATCCATGTGAATTTCATATAGCTTATTACAAAATCATATAAAAATCACGAGGTCGTTAAAATCTATATGAAAAATCATACATAATTCATTAATATTATGCGAAATTCAGATGAAAATTACCTATAAGTTATAGGCTATAACATAATTTATCCAATACATTCGATCGTGTAGCCGTAGCATGGTCATAACATAAAAAAAAAACATTAAAAAACATGTATCTTATAGTCAGTTACTCCTGCCGGCGAAAAACAGAGGAAAACTTTCGACGAAGTGCATCACGGGAGAGATGAAAGTCGAAAACAGATGCAACTCTGTTGAATGTCCTCTGCAGTCCGCAAATCGCACCGTATGCTCCATAATTTAGGCAGTCTTAACATAAGGTTGTTACGAAGCGGTCGGGGTTGAACATTCAGGTCAATTTGCCTCAGGATAGCCTCGCAATCTATCCTTCCTTGCGGGATATCGGCCACGGTCACGGACAAGTTCTAGGTCTATAAGTTGACAACGGCTTTCGTAACTGGGTAATCGAAACGGATCATTCCAAGACAATCTACGTAGCGCGAAACGAAGAGAGCGCAGATTCAATTATCTCGGCACCGTTGTTGTAGTTTGGGTTCCAAACCGCTGAGCAATACACAAGCGGCGATCGAACAAGCGAACAATAGAGAGATTTTATCTACTATCAGTGAAGTTTTTAGCTATCCTAAAAATGAACCCTAAAGTTCTTGACGCCTTATCAACAACATATGCAATGTGTTGCTTGAATGAAAGCTGTGAATCCAAGATCGCACCTTAGTCTTTCACCTGATTCACGCGTTCGATTGTCGAGCCAAGCAGGGTATAGCTAAATATTATCGGTTGTTGTTTTCGTGAGAACGTAATAGCGGAGCATTTGGCTGGGTTCAATACCATTCTGTTTAACCTGCACCAACTAGCGAATACATTCAGCTGACGTTGAAGAAAGTGACTAGTCAGCAATGGAGCAGATTCGTAGGAAGATTGAGGTCATCTGCATATGATAACCGAGGAGCTTCGATGACCAGATGCACGTCGTTGAAGTACAGTCCAAAAATTAACGGTCCCATGTGGCTTCCCTGAGGTATACCTGATGTGGCGAAGAAGCTAGCTGATCTGCAATCTCCTATGGCAACCTTTAGTTGCCGACCGGTAAGATATGATCGAAACCAACTCAGAAGATTACCGCATACACCGAGCCTGCCGAGTTTAGCAATCGCAATAGCATGGTTCATCTTGTCGAATGCTATCTGAATCTGAATCTGAATAGGTCTGAATAAATAACGTCCGTTTGAACCCGATCCGACATGCTTTCGGTTATTTACGATGTGAGACACAGCAGATTGATGGTTGTAGAGCGGCCGACAGTAAACCCATGTTGACCAGCACTCAAATACTGCTTGCAATGGGACAGCAACGGTTCCATAATCACTAGCTCGAATAGCTTCGAAACGGCACTTAACGATGTAATTCCTCGATAGTTATCCACAGCTCGTTTCCTTTCTTTTTTGTGGACGGGAAACATGTGCGCAAATTTCCAACAAGATGGAAATATGCCACTGGAGAGAGACATTCGGAACAGGCGAAGAAGCGGAATTAACAAGCTAGCAATATGTCTCTTCAAAAATACAGATGGAACTCCATCAGGTCCAGGATTGAAGGATGACTTGAGCAGAGTCGCGGTCTTAGAAATCATATCAGCATTAACATCAATTGCACCCAGCGTTTGATCGTTTACTGGAACGTTCCTGGCAGTTAGGTTAATATGGTCGTCAGTAAGTATCTCATTAGTGCATACACTGGCAAACTTTTCGGAAATAAGGTGGCATATATCCTGAACGGTGACAGCAACTTCTCCGTTGAATTCCATAGACGATGGGAGGCCGGATTCCCTGCGTTGTTCGTTCACGTAGTTCCAAAAGGATTTCGGGTGTAGCTTAAGTTCAGAGTTCAGAGGAAGCGTGCGATACTTCGTAAATCTTCTCAATGCTGCTCTCTTGATTGACTTCAACCTACGTAGCTCCCTCGTCTGCCAGGGAGGGTGAGACACTTTGTGGTGAGTTCTTTTCGGGACGTGTCTGTCAATGACATATGCCAAGACATGTGAAAAGGTTTGCGCTGCAGCCTCAACGTCATGTGGATCAAGGATGTTTTCCCATACCATGCTAGACAATGCATCTATGATGCTACGGTGGTCAGCTTTACGAAAGTCATAAGACACCGTAGCAGTATAATAGTCGAAATCACGCACGAGTTTGTCGTCAACAGTGACAATTAGAGGAGGGTCATGTGGAACTAGCTTAGTTAGTGCACAAAGATCCGAGGAAATTAATGGAGCCCTGTCCTGTGTACTCACGAAGCAGAGGTCCAAACTACGATCATTTTCGTTAACTACATGGTTAATTTGAGAAAGCATCGCTGCGCTGTAGTTGTCGAGAAGGCTAATAGCTCCTGCGTGAAATGTAGAGCTATCAGGATCTGGGTACAGGAATCCGCTATGAGATGGACTTCACGAAACGCCTGGCAGATTGAAGTCACCAAAAATGACTATCTGATCAACTGGAGTGGCACTTTCGATAACTGTGAAAACTGACCGACAGTGAGTATCGATGAGTTCATTGTTCCGGACTCGATCAGGTGGAATGTACAGAGCGCATAGAAATAGTATGCGATCACCCAGATTGATGGCTGTCCAAACCTGCTCCACATAGTTCCATGAATCGATCTCGATGGCCTTTGCCTCCAACCCGGCACGGACAGCTACAAGGACACCTCCACCAGTAAATTTACGGCTGTTGTTAGGAATCCGATCGCAACCTCTTCCTGCTTCTTGTGCATTCATTATTTTCCGTCTTCTTCTGCTCATAACAGCAGCGTTCATCGCCATCTCGGATTTCTGCTTCTCTTGATCTTTTGCTTCATCCTTTGATTCTCCGCTTCATCTTTATCTACATCCTTCTGCATCTTCATACTCATTCACGTCTGCTGTCGCACTTTCCTCTTCTTTTTTCACTTAATCTTTTACGATTTCCTCTAGTTCATCTTCTGTATTTCCATACAGCATCTTCTTTATTAACTCGCTTGCTTCCAACATTCATCGCCAACTTTCTTCCGCTGCATCTTCTTCGATTTCCTCCCCGGCGTCTTCTTCCATTCATTACAGACTTCGTTTCTTCTTCTGCATCACTGGCTTTTTCTTTATCTGCATCCGTGTCTTCATCCATAATTTCAGTAGCCTTCCTTCGCTCCATTTTCTTCCTACATCATGCACTTTCCTTTCCTTTCTATCCTCGCCCTTCAATGTTTCCGATACACGTTGGCTCCAAGCAGGAACTTCAGCAACCGCTTCTCCGTATCCTCCAGGCTTGTGGAATCGATTCCGTATTTCGTCCTGGACGCTTCAAATTTCCTGCATCGCAGAATAATGTGACGAACGTCAACAACGGTCCCACAGCTGGCGGAGGTGTTGACCGATGCGCAGACGAGTGAGTACGCGTTGATCGGCAGAACTGTACTGATCGATCCACTTCTTCGTTTCCCTTTTGACCTCCTTCAGCTTGACATCTGTCAGTTGTGCCCAACGTGCTTCCTATTGCTGACGAAAGACTTGGTTCGTTTTCTTGATGGCATCATTCCTTGGTACGGCGACCTTTTCACCGGTGATTTCACTGCCCAGTCGGTCTCCGGCATGACCAGGTATCCAACAAAGGTGGATCGGCGATCTACGTAATAAGCGCTTGATTTTCTGGATCCACGGATGCTGCGATCTTCCACTTTCTATGGTTGAAGCACAGCACAGCTGGCCGAATCAGACAGAATGATAACACGTTCGTTTGATGCTCTCGCTGCGGTGACGGCCGACTTGATTGCAAAGACCTCCGTCGAAAACACGCTACACTGTGACGGAAGACCTATTGCTTGCTGAATGCTGTTGCTTAATACACCTGCTCCAACTATATTCTCGCACTTAGAGCCATCCGTATAAATGGCCAAAGCATGGTCAAACTGGTTTGCCAGCTACTCCTGCACGATGGGACGCACTGTATTGGGGGGATCCCCAGCTTTCACTTGCCGTTTCACATCCCAAACAATATGCAGCTTGCGTTCATACCACTCTCGGTTGGCGAGACGTGTCCGTACAGCGATGTTTGGAAGCTCCACATCAACCGCCGCCAGGCGATCGAACGGTCGTTCCACAACTGGAAGATCGATATTCCTGGAATCCTTCTCCATCAAACAAATTGCAACACGAATTATAGCTTGCAGAACCATTAGATCGAACGAACAGCAATGTGTCTGCTTCAGCCATGATCGCTGGAATCGGAATGGTGACGTACGCCCCTGAGCCGAATCGGACTATCCGATTGTAGATGGGTGCAAGACTCTTCGCTCTTCTGACAAGCCCGATTCCGTGCGACGTGACGATTGCCGATCCGATACGTTGCCCTCGCGGAAGTTTAGCCCCGATCATCTTCAAGATCCTCAACCTAGAGTCGCGGAAATTCTGAAGCCTACACTTTTCGCCCACTTGTCGACAGCTTTCATTGCAACCTGTAAATCTCGATACAGAGGACGCTCCTTATTCCTCCGTACCACCAACAAAATATCGTCCGCATAGAGAAGCACGGTGGCAGTATGCGGCACCACTCTGAAAATCGGCTGCATCGCAATAAATAATAACGTGACGGACAACACTGACCCTTGGGGGACTCCGTTCTCCAATGGCATTTAACCTGATAAATGTTCTTCCACATCCACCCGGAAAGACCTGTCGGCGAAGAAGCTGTTCAGCACGTTGAACATGCGCCCACCGATGCACCACTTCCGCAGAGTGCGCAAGATACCGTACCGCCAAGTGGTGTCGTACGCTTTCGACGCTATCAAGTAGTGTTCGTCCCGATTTGGCTATGACCTATCCAACTCTGCCAAGTATGTATCGTCGTTCATTCGACTCCAACTCTGTTGTCAATCTGCAGTTTCCTGAGGATTCCCGGTTTTCCAGGTTTACTAATACCGTGGGTTTGACCAAAAACATTCTATTGAATATTAGGTTCATATTAGGATTGGGCGATCTTTAGATCTTGACAGATCGATCTTATATTTGGCTCTAGAATCAATCCACTGATTAAATCGGCACCAACAAATCGATCATTGGTAGATCGATCTTATGGTTTTTATTTTAATTGACCTTTCTTGACGTTTATAACTTGCACACTTGCGTAATCCCATTTTCAAGTGCTTAGTTTGCTATCCTCACTTTCGCTTTAGACAACAATGTTGGGTTGTTATTGTTATCCTCACTTCCGGTCCATCAATACTCTTACATATAGAATGGACTATACGCTTGTTTACGTTGGTACCCCAAGCAATTGTTTCCTTTATAATATTCAATTAAATGTTGTCGTGACGGTAAGGAGCACAGAGGGGAGGGGGGTAGCGAAAACCTCCAAATGTTGCTGAATTCGTAAATATCGGAAACGCAAATAGTGACGTCATTGTAAGAGCAACCGTACCAGTCGTTGCCATTTGCGGCACTATTTTACTTACGCACAGCGTTTCCATTTTGACTTAATCACTCCTCTCCACACCGGTCGTTGCCATCAGAGTCATAATTTAAGTTACCGTTTTCCACACCGGCAAAACAAACTTTTGACGTTTATTCAAAATAGCAATAGACTGATGCGTTGCTACCGGGTTGCTAAATTTATGAACTCACTACTTCCCAAGGTGCGGATTGCTATTTCCCCACCTGAATAGCAACCCCCGGTACGCAAGTAGCGTTATGGTAGAGGTTGGTAAATGTGCCTTATTTACTCATTGGTACGGTTGCTCTAAGGAGCGATGTTCGTTAAATTCTCCACGCAGTCTGGGGTAAGAGTAAATCGTTTTTAGATGTCAATACAATTACAAAATCTAAAACCTATTTTTTAAGATCGAAAATATCGAAAGAAGCGATCGATTTGTTCGATCATTTCGTGGAAATTACCTTCAATGAAATCAGTTAAACCTCTTTTTATACGAACAATATTTAGTGGGACTGTATGCCGCGAAATTTGCTATGGAGTAGGAAATTCTACGCATGTCAGTCCCACTAGGAACTGTTACTTTCCGTGTTGGCCACGTTGCGTTTGATGTCTTTACTCGTGTGTTTGCATGAGCGTGTTTGCGTCTTCCGCGATGTTTTAGAAGTTCCTGAATAGTTTACATAGGTTCGCATCGTTAAATGATACGAATAATAAGTGTGTTGACATTGCTGTAATCGTCTTCTGCTAGTTTTGGCATTAGGACCATTTCAACGAAGACAACATATCAAGAAGACTGGCAACTCTTCCATTTTCTCAAACGACCTGTATGAGACAGGCACAATCGCGTCATCTGCCGCTCAAAGGTAAATGCTCCGAACGAATTGGATAGAAAAGGTACCATCCTCAGAAGAAAGGTTTGTGTATTTGCTACTGTGTCTGTCGCTCAGATTCAGGCAAAGTTGCCAGTCTTCTTTATACGTTGTCTTCGATTTTAACCAAAATGGTAATTATTATGTTTTACCTGCTCTGCGTATAATCCCATATCAGACCCATTTGGAAAAAGTAGGCACTGAGAAAATGACATTCGAAGTTACGAAGTGCAATTACCATGTAAATATTTGAAAAATCACAGTAAATTTATTTATATTTTTTTGGAGTTATAATCTGTTGCAATTAAGCTTGCATGTTTTGTTAGATCAGCCAAAAATATGACAATTAAAAAAGCAGAACTGTAACTTGACTTTTGGACGATTGAATTTCTGGATGGGACTGATATGCAATTACTTTGCTTGATGGGACAAACTGACTTGAAATTCTTTTCACATTTTTCATGATCGAAGTTCTTAGTTTTATCACATAATATGGAAGTAGACGCCAGATGATAGTGGATAGTGTTGTTAACTCAAAATTTCAAAAAATCCATATGAGACTGATATACGATTATAGGCAGGCTGCTGTCACTGACTCTCTCCTCACACTTTCCACTGGTTTCCACTATTAATTTATGTTTTCACGTGGGTTTACTTTTCAAATTAAATTTAGCTTTTGCTGGTGGTCTTACGATCAGTGATTATTAATTTGAAAGTTGAGTGAGTCATTGGGTCACTACTCTTGGCTGTCGGCCAGTGACCCGGGCCATTCGTCGTTCATCGCCAGTTTGTCGTGCCCGTTATCCTCCATTCATCGCCACTTCTCAGGCCTTGTTCTCAGGCAGTTGTTCGTCCATCTGGTGGTAGGTTTTGCAATTTGCGGTGCAGTGAATTGTTGCGTTCTACGGTAAGCTGTCCTATCTTTGCCTACTAGGGAGTTTGACGATGGAGAAAACTGCACAACACTCACGCACGAACACTACCTGCGATTATTTTTCTACAATATAACGAAACTAGCACTTACAAATGTTTTATCATCTTGATTAAGTTTAATGTTTTCTGAACTAGTTCAAGCATATATAAACTTCTTGTTGGTCGCCGGTCATCATCGTGTAGTAAAACTATTCAGTTTGGATATTAAACCAATAATGTGAGTTTATTGTGAATCAAACTTAAAGCTAACCTTCTTTAATCTAGTACTACTTCAAGTTTTTCCTAGCTGGTGGGAGAATCCTGGAACAACCATTTACTAATTAACCAATCAAGAGAAAGCAAAACTTAAAGACAAATACCAATACGTGTACGTGATCACGATACTGGTACGTTCAAACTATGCGCTGTTGGGTTAGATCAGGAGTAAAAAGGAAAGAATATAAATGCATAGCGCATTGGGTGGTTTTTTTTTATGGAATTTGATGCCATGAGACCGTTTGTCGAATGGTGCAACATGGATAACAATTATGAGTCGACACTTTGGTGCCTGGGAACACAAGTGCATCGGTCTGATTGCAACACTTGTGTGATATGGAAATAATCGATTAGCTGTGAATTGACATGACCCAGATTTGTTTGTGGGAACATGCCTTGTAAGGAAATATGAATAAGCGCATCCAACTTGCGCGTGGTAATGTTCAATGAATTTTCAAGAGTTTCAAGAGGATTGTAAATTTCGTTGGAAAACATTAAGATCACTGATTTATAATCTTGGGAAAATCTGTTACAGTACACATATAAATATTAGAGTGGGTCATCGTTATATGAAAAAACGCAAACTTTAATTCACCAATTGAGAACAACCCTTTTTTGGTTCCATTTGGGGTCCCAAACAACTGTGCAAAATTTGGGGACGATATGTTGTAACCCGGCTTTCCGCATTGCGTTTGAAATTTGTATGGAAATTAGCATGGGAAAACCAGCTTTTTTGCATTTTTATCCCTAGACACCACAATTTTGCTTAAACCGTGCAACTAAGTATTTACAAATATAGTCCAGGAAGTGCCAAACAACTAAAAAAAGTTTAATTATTCAAATATTTATGGTTTGAATTAAACACGAAAAATCAATTTTTCTGCCAACACTGCCGGTGTACCAACGAGTGTCAGATTCCAAACTGAAATAATGTCGGAGTTTCTTATCTTACCAATTTGGTATGTTCAGATGAATTATTCAAAAACAATTGCTCTATCTCATATGTGTGGTTGAAGAGGGGGAGGGGGGGGGGGTTAAATAGTATACCCCGTCCGTCTCACTCACATCAGTAGTTCCAAACTGAAATATCTTTGGAGTTTCTTATCTTATCGATTTGGTATGTTTAGGATGAATTATTCAAAAACATTTGCTCAATCTCATAAGCGTTGTTAGAGAGCGGGAAGGGGGAGGGCTTACTATATGCAGTTTTTAAAACGAAAATTGTTGTAGTGTAGATATTTAACATCTACTTGTCCGTTCAGATGTTGTTTGAATTATTAGCAGCTGGAATTTTTTTAATTTCTATACAAAGCTTTTATTTCAAATATTAAACTGCCATTCGAGCTACCCGCATATATGTAGAAAACACAGAAGTAGTCGTCGAAGTGCTCCTAGCGAATCCCCTTTTTCTACGTGTATCCGTAGAACGAAGAAAATCTAATGGCGTTTCAATGCGTTTGGACGGAATTGAAACTCGTAGGACGAATTTAGAATCAAGAAGCAGTATTAGATTTTACCCTCCCCATGGCTAGAATTAGGATGGGGGGGGGGGTCCGCTTAGGGAGGCAACTAACCTTTAAAGTTGTAAAATAAATCTTCCTATTTAGTCTTGAACCTCAATAAGAAAACGCAAGCAAACCAATAGCATTTAGCAAATTGATAAGGAGAGGAATAGTTTAAGAAATAAGTAAAAGTAGAGGTATGTGACAATTATTAACTTTTAATCTTTTGTAGGTATTGTTTTTCCCTGAGTTTATTGCACTCGATAATACGCGAAATCTCTGATATATGCGGTTAAAAATTTTGAGTTAACTTATTTCTTAGTGTTCAAGTACTTACATTTGTAAATAGCAGTTACTAAACCCTACGTAAGTGTAAAATCGATATTTTCTTATGTGGTATTGGCGCCACATGTTTAACTTTTCGCGGCTGTCGGATTCAACGCGCTTACGTCTACGGAGCTTACGCAGAAGTGATTCGCAATTCGGTAGAGCTTGCCATAAGTGTTTTGAGCTTATGTAGTATAGAATTTGTTCGGTACGGTCGCGAAATCTTGAAATGATTGATACGTTCTTTATACAAATCTCAGTAGTAAATAAGTAGAATATCTAGGGAGGAAACCAAAATTAATCAACTTGCCAACTTGGCACTCTTTAAATGATAATAAGCTTTTTTCTAGCTTCGGTTGTCTCGCACGGCTTTCGGAATTCGCGCGGTTTTCGTAACTTTCATTATTTAGATATTTCGTTCGAAACGGATTTACTTATTCAATCGGTTTACTATGCGGATGTATCTACGCGCACATGTCACAGCATTTTCCATAACTATCTTGAAACAATACACACGGAATCCAGTGTTCAAGCTGCCAACATAGCCTAGTCCTTCTGCTGTATTGTCAAAGATATAAGCAAAATTTATTCAAATGGGTCAAGTCTTGAAAACTAAGCTGTCACGCAGCTCCAGCTTTATACCCAATAAAAAAAAATAAAATAAAATAAAATATCTAAATGCTGTAGGTCGTAGAACAGGGTCTATTGGTATTGCAATTGACTTGGTGCATAGGGACAGTGATATTTCACTGGCGATCTGGTCCTATGACCCCCCATCTGTGCTTGAAATCGAATGGGCGACATTTCCGTCACTAAATGTAATACCACTTCCCTCCCCTTCTTCCACAGTGTCATGGACATGCTGCGCTTCCACAAGTTCACCATCGGCCGGGCCTGGGTCTCCGATTACGGCGACATCGACGCGAAGGAGCACTTCGAGAACCTTTACAACTACTCGCCAATGCACAACGTTCACACACCAAAGTCCGAAAAGGAACAGTATCCGGCCACGCTGGTCCTGACGGCCGACCACGACGACCGGGTCAGTCCGCTGCACTCGCTCAAGTTCGTGGCCGCTCTGCATCACGCCATCAAAGACTCCGAGTTCCAGACGAACCCACTGCTGTTGCGCGTCTACAGCAAAGCCGGCCACGGTATGGGCAAACCGACGGCGAAGAAGATCGAGGAAGCCACCGACATCCTGACGTTCATGTACAAGACGCTGAAGCTCAAGCTGAACGCCTGAAGGTCGTCCGGTCGTAGGTCGGAATTGAACGATTAAATATTATTATGATTGTTAGCTTTTGTATGGCCATCTTCTTTTTTGTTTTCACTTTTTATATACCTAGTAGATTAGTACGGTTTGTATTCTTGTTTAGTTGACGTAGTCATCGGCAGTATCGGATTGAATGAATGAAACTTATGGAAAATGAGAAGAGATTCAGGTAATTTGTAGCTTTTTATAATTGCATGAAGAATATTTGAATAAATATTACTTGAACGAATTTTGATGAGTGTTATGCATAATGGATTAAAGAATATCACTTCGGTCGTTAGACTGCACGGTACAATCTACGTACGGTGGGGGTGGTGTTTCACGGGCAGCTGTGCTGATTGGATCCGCCGAATCTAGTTGTGGCACTATTGCTTCGTAGACGGATACCGTTGGCGACTGCCTTGGCTCGCTGATTCCGTAGTAATTCCAGGTGGACTGTTCTGAAGATTGGCGACTTTCATCATTAGCTCTGAGTATGGGTTCCTGTTCGTGATCATTCGAGTTGGTCGGTTGTGTAACCGGTGTCTGTTGCCAAATGAAACTGTTACTCGAGTGAGCGGCCGGACTCCGCGGGGCAGGCATATGCACACGGTCTCGAATCGGGGTTGGTGGCATGTAGCGATTATGCAGGTTGGAAATCTGTGAATTGCTCCGCACGTAACGGGGTTGTCGTTTGGAGAAGAGGTTCACCAAGAACTGGCGGGTGTTTTCGTGATTACAGTAGATTTGAGACTGATCCTGGGATGATATACTGCTGACGGTCTGTCGATTGGCTCGTTGTGGCGTGGGAGACTCGTTCAGGCGTGTATCTACAAAACGGGAAGCACACACGTTAGTTGAGTCTATCATCCCCCTATTCGCTATTCCGTTCAAAACTGATTTTCCATACAACATTTTTTGTTTGCACCGTAAAGTGCCATAATTCTTTGCAATTTTTTAATTTAAAAAAATTATAAATTATGACTTGAAAATGTTGAATGGCATTATTCACAATTGTGGCGCAGAATCATAGCACTTTACTACATAGTAAATCGTAAATCCGTTTCAAATGGAATACAGAATAGAGGTGTATTCAAGAAACTTCGCACATACGTTCGAAATGGTTCCGTTCTCGGAATTCCCTTCGCAGTTCTCGAGTAGATTTGGGCTGCGGTTCCAAACTCGACCTCCGGCACTTCCCTACCAGATAAACGACGGAATAGGTCGTGAACGATCCGAATAGAACTCCAATAAAAACTCCCACCAACATAACGGTGGCTATAAGGCGGCTGTTGTTCGACCTGATTTCCGCCTTCTGTTGGGTAGCACTTACGTACGTATAGTACAGTTCACTGAAGCGTTTTTGGCACTCGATGAAATTTTCGCACGTTTTGTGACTTTCCGCATCCTGTTCGGCGTTGTAAGCGCAGGACTTTTCCTTCAGCAGAGAAAGGTAGGACTCCGTGGTTGTCGGTCCCCAGACTTGGTCGATTGATACTTCCTCACGATCATGGTTGTCAAAGCGAGGGTCGAGTTCCATTTTCTCGAATTTTGCCTTAGTTTTGTATGGGTTGAGAACTGAAAGGTTTAGGAAAAGTGTTTTAATTGAGTGATTTAAATTTGCCTAGGAAACTTTTTAAGATCGATGTTAAAAAATAATTTTCACGATAAACACAATCAATCTTGAGGACAATTAGGTACCTAACTCAAAGAAAAATAATCTAAAAAATATATGATGAATCAACTTTTTCAAATGATTAAATACAGTCAACGATATTTTCTATAACTCGATGGATTCTATGGTTATTTTTGCATGCATCGTACTTTCCACAAGTCGATGCTTCCTTTGGTCGATGACCTATGAAGTGTTATTTTGATTCTATAACTCGATATTTCAACGGTAGAGCTTCTGAAATATGTGAAGGGGGAATTCAACTCTGCACACCTCTGTGCCAAGAGTTTTGGCAGTGCTGTGCCAAGCGTTGTGCCGATCATTCCGAAGTAGGCCGAAGTGTATAAATCAAGGTGTCAATATCCCATGAGTTTGGCAACCCTGAAGTTAGACTTTTGTGGTGTTTACATTTTCAAATTCGTGACCATGGTTTGGCAAATAGTAAGCTTCATTCTCAGTAATACAACCTATACGACCTGTCCACAAGACAACGAAATTTTCACCAGCTGCCAGTAAAATGCTCCCCGACAAAATCAAACCCAGAACTCGAACGACCGAAAGTTCACTCCTACCCTAGAAACAACATCATCGAAACAGTTCTGATCGACTCAGAACTATGCAACCTCGAAGACATCACCAAGCCTATCGTATCGCAGATTATGATGTCATCTATCATCACCCAATTACATAGGTTGAAGTATATCACGTTCACGATCCTTTGCAGCTGTGATACCTTCCACAAGGTACCACCAATCAGAACCAATGGCCAATGTACCACCAATGAAAACCATCAAATGTCCCCCCCCCCCCCTTCATATCTGTCATACCTCGGAAATTGTGCACGATCCGTGTGGTTGTTGTTGTTCATCTGCACGCCCATGGGATCTTGCCGAATAGCAAATTACTTAATTTCGTCATGCGTCATGCACTTTCGAGATTGAGCAAGGCCTTATAATTGATTGGGTCCTTTAGAGACGAACTAGTGCAACAGAAGAGTGCAGATTAGCTCGTTGATGATGGGGTGTTTCGCTACAAGGCAATCGTCCAGATCTGATGGAATATTTGTGGTTAATACGTATTGACGTATCGGGCCTCCCTTAGCTCAGTCGGTAAAGGCGCATCTATAAAGCAGAACCATGCTGGAGGTGACTGGGTTCGATTCCCGGTCCGGTCTAGGAATTTTTCGAGTTGGAAAATTTCTCGACTTCCCTGGGCATAGAGTATCATTGTGCTTGCCACACAATATACAAATTCATGCATTGGTATTGGCATCGAAAGCTCTAAATTAATAACTGTGGAAGTGCATCTAGAACTTGAAATGTTAAGAAGAAGAAGAAGACGTATTGACATCCCCCAATAAGTACTGGGACTTGTATGGACATCCTTATAAAGTCCTGTGGATTTTCCATCGAAGCCCACACCAATTGAAACCAAAGGAAAAACGTAGGAGAAAACGATAAAATTTTCATCCCGGAAGACCCTTGGCAAGACCGGGATTCAAACCTGGCCGAAATACAAAATCCATCACCCACACCCCCGCCTATGATGGGTTTTTTTTTCTTTATCGTTCGTTCTGCATAACAACCTTGTAAAACAAAACAAAATTTCCCGAAGCTGGCACAATATTGTCGTCGTTCAAATGATTGTTGTCCATTCAGTTTGTCGATTGCATTTGGCACCGTACCGTCGTATTGGACGATCTTACAGGCATTTGACCAACCGTTGCTGGAGGGAACCCATTTTGGCCATCTTGACCTTCGTATCAACCCTCTTGACCGACCATGGCGAAGAAGAACTCTGTTGGCGTGAAGCTGGACGAAAACAAGAGCCGCTGGAATTTTCGCTACGAATCGGATGAGCTAAACTTTGTTTCATCATGGTGAAGACAGGTGCAGGCAATACTCACATCATTTTTCCATGGAATCCGAATTCAATGTGAAGACCAATGCAGTAAACAAAGAAGTCAACCTTAGTAACGATTGGAAAAACGTCAACTCTCGACAGTGATGCCGTTTTATATTATGTTGATTGTATCCTACTTGTCAACGTTTGTCCTAAAGTGCCGAATAGTGTGCCATGCTGTGTTTCGGCACAGTGTGCAGAGTTGATTACCCCTTGGGTTGAAGCCAAAGTTGTTGGTTCTTTGGCTCGATAATCTGCCAATCAAAGACAGCTGATGCAAACATTGAGAAACTATACCATAGAGGTAATTCTAAGACCAGAAGGTCCCGAAGAAACGAGCTCAACTTTTTGGCTCAGCTCTGGTACCACAAACGAAGTTACAGACGACTTTCTCCGAAGAAATTAATTAAAATAATGTGGTTCTCTGTAATAGAATTCTAGTCCACCTTCCGCTCCTCACCGCCAGGTTCGCTAGTATTTTTGTTTTGAATTAATTCAAGTTGGTTTTGTGTGCAATGATCTGGCAACTCGCGTTCTCGCTCGCGTTGACGGGGAGCTGTTTTCTCACTCATCGAAGGAAATTTTGATTAGAGTGAGAAAGTAAGGAACAGTCAGCGCGGGAACCGTGTGCGTTACTATAGGTGCGGCAGAAGGAATGTAGTCGACACTTTCGTTCTCATGGTGTTCTTACGCATGATCCAACGTTTCGTCACACTAGATTATGCATAAGAACGTCGTGATAATGAAAGTGCTGACTTGTTTCCTTCTGCCTGACCAATCACATTGATCACAGCACTTGCGATTCTCCGTCGGTTTCAGGTTCATTATTTGTGTCATAGTGATTGCTGACGTTTATCGTACGCACACTACGTCACGTATACGTATACGCAAAATGTTTTCATCGGGAGAAAAAAAAATTTCATAGCGGAAAATTTTCCCGATGAAAACAAATCACTGACACAATCATACTTTAGCAATCTCTATACCACCAGTCCAAACACTAGAAGTTTTGGAAGGTTCTCCCTCAGTACCTGCAAGCAACGTGATACCAGCTGACATTCGCTTAATACGTGAAATCCGGAACATTTTCTCACTTTTGAGCATCAACGTCAACCCGGTTTCGAATCGCATTCCCACTGAGGTGGCACCGTTGGCAGTAATCTACTGCGCCGTGGGAAAGACCTGACTAGCGCTGGAAAATTCGCCGTCTAAGGAAGGTCGCCATTAAAATTAAATCAACCTAATTTTCTTCGCTGTAACGTACTCCGTATCAGACTCGCTGAGGGACCGTTTTCGTGGGACGGGTTTTGACCCAAAAAGCTTCAATTAGCTTTTCAAAAGATTTCTGTAAGGCGTCTTGGGACGCACGATTTCCTGTCCCACCGAGGCATCCGTTAGCGTGTCCGTGTCGGAACGGATGAACTCTTTGATCGACTGCAATTCTACCATCGATTTTCGGCACTGCTTTTTTGGTTAAATTCACACGATAGTTGAAATCGAACACGGTCGACGATCCGGCGGAGGATGCTTCGTCTTCATTGTCCGAAGAAATCAACGATTTGATACGACCGGTTTGGCTCGAAGCAATTTTTCGACGGAAATTCCTCGTGGCAGTGGAATCTTCTTGATCAGTTCCCCCAGACTGATTTCTTCGCCATTCGAAGAAACGAACGATCGAGGAAGAACTAGACGAAGACGTGGACAGCCGTCGCTTCGACGTTGGTTTCTTTCGTTTAGAAACCAGATCGGAATCACTGTCGTCACTGTCTTTTCTGAGATTTGTGTTTGGTCGTCGATGCAACTGACTCTTCACAATCTGAAACATCCGATTTAATATGACGTCTGCCACGAGATCAGCCCCTAGAACTCCCCTCTCTGCTACTGGCTTTCGCACGTCAAGCTGCTTCCGCTCTTCGGGAAGCCTCGGCTAGCTTCAAACAATCGGAAGACAAAAGGTGCAAACATAGTTCTTCGAGGGACCCAACAAACAATTTTAGCTGCAGACTAGCTTATACAGGCAAATATTAGCTGTATAAGCCAATTTTTGGCTGTATAAGCTAATCTGCAGCTAAATTTGTTAGTAACGGAACCTCCATGCACTGATCGTAGCGACAAGTCGAACCGCACGTTGCACACAGGATCATATCTCAACGCTTGCAATCGTAATCTCGCCCATACCGACAGCGACACGCTGGTGCATCTGCTGACTAAAGTCGTCCTTGTTGCACAAAGGGCACTTGAAAAAGTACCCCGCCGATTGGGCAAACTGTGCCATGCAGCTCCGATGGAACCAGACATTCTGACAGCACGAATCGATTCCAGCTTCCTGTACGGTCCCATCTCATCGTAGCAAATCCCACAGGCTTCGGTCCCGGATTATTTCACCTTACCCACCAGCGCTACGTGCTTATCGCACCACGACTTAAACTGGAACGTATCCACGTAATGCGACAGGCACTCATTCTGCATCCCACAAAGCGTCTGAAATGGAAGGACGGAAGCACTTCTTCGTGCAACACAAAACGTTCGCATACCGTTCCTTGGGGCCCATGCATTAATTATGTCACGCTAAATCGAATAGAAATTTACCCCCCCCCCCCCTATCGTGACGTTTTTCCTATACCTAATGCATTGCTTGTCACAAAATATTAGACCCCCCCCCCTAGAGCGTTACTTAATATATGCATCAACCCTTGCAGATGTAACACTTTTGTCCTCGCATACGAGCTTCCTCATTTCTGATGTCCTCCTCCATGAATCCGAAGATTCCCTCCTCGTCTTCAGGTAACAAGGTACACGTAGCAGGTATAATGACTAGTTTTACCACGTATAGTAGACCAGTCCAGAATAGTGCATCGTACCGCAATCATGCTCAAACGGTTGACATACAGCATCTCTAGCCGTAATAAATTAAAAAAAAAATCGGTTTCATCCGATCCTCCTTCATTCTCACCTCCAGCCGATCGCCTCTTTGATTCGATGGATCTCGGCATGATTTTGGAGTAAATTTTCCTCCTTTAGATCACCCTCGTCGAGAGCTTCCGGTTCCGCTACGGAGTAACGAATGCATACCGAGGATGGCCGCAAAAAAAATTATAATAAAATAACGAAATTACAATGAATTTTACGGTTGTATTTTGGGCACATTAAAAATTTATTATTAAATTATTGGAAAGGAGAAATAATAAATTTCATTTTTAACGATACAATTATCAATGAAAATTAATTTGATGAGATCAAATTTGTTCGACAAAAATCAATTTTTTTATTGTTAAGAGCTTAACAAGCCCCCTTTTTTATTGTACATTTCTCATATACCATGATTTTCGTTGTGATTTTATGGTAGGGGTAAGAGGGGCATAGTGAACAAGTGGGGCATAGTGAGCATCCCATGCCTCAGCTTGGTCTTCCGCCGTTCGGAACAAATTGGTTGGTGGTAGCCTTATACATTTTATGAATAATCAGCAATGGAAATTTGCCAAAAGGTATAAGGGGATTTTTATCAGTGCTGGCATCGGTAGCATTGGTGCTCAGTACGGAAAACCAGATCGACGAAAAACAAATCAAAGGAAAAAAAAAAAGAAATGAGATTAACAGAACTTTATCTGTACAAGTTCAGAAAAAGTTTCATATTTTTGAATTTCCTGCAGAGTTTTAAACTTTTTTCGAACAGTCCGCAATTCAAAAACCCAGTAAAACATTACTGACTGGATTAATGTGTATATGTTATGTGCAGCTTATCTGCTGTAATATTCAACAACTTTTTTTTTTACTGTTTCCCTAATAAAAAACTACCATACATGAACGAAAACCCAAATAATAAAACTTTGTCTGTGATAAAACTATTCAACAAATGGTTTGGATGATACCCCGAACACGTCGTTAAGCAAAATAACCATAACAATTTTATTAGGGTTGGTTTTCAATTTCAGATTGAATTCCAATTTCCCATTTGCATCGACGTAAAAGCTTGCCGCAGCTTGTTAACCGAGCTTGTGCTGCATAGGTGGAAGAGATTACTCCGTTGAAAACATCATCTGCATGATAACTGGTACTTGTCGATGACGATGATCTCGTCTAATCAACCAATTCGACAGGGACATCCACTACCCGCACCCGTACCGGAAAATGTTTTGAATGATGAATAAGAAGAGGCTGAGCAGTCGAGGCAGCAAGAGACAAAAGCGTGACATCAAATCCTATGTCCCGATCGATTCGTACAGAAGTTTCATGTGCCGCCTGTTCGGAAAGGATTCCCCGTGACATGAGCGAGCGTCACTACACGAAGCATGCCGGCCATACCTATCGGGTTGATATCGATTCAGTGATCGATCTGTACAACGAAACTACTGCCACGGCGATTGTAATCCGCTCCATGAAAGTGCAGCGGCAAGGGACGATCTACTGCGACAAATGCAACGTGCCTAAGAAATCGGATTTCAGATTAGTATTCCACCGGTTGGTTTGGCAAACACGATCAGTACTCGCACTGTCTGGTTCTGCAGAATAACAAGAAGAAGCTGGAGCAGACAAAACTGATATCCGGCAGCTTGGGTGGATCCTTCCAGTTCCGCTACGGAGGAGTGAATGTATACCAGCATACCGATTATGGCCGTATGGCCGGGTTCTGTTTGGCGACCAACTACGATGTCTATGTCTTCTCGGTAGCGAATGACTGTGACTTAGGCTTCTAGCACGGACTGAAGAAATCTGTAGCAACAATTGCAACAAGCGCGAGTCATTGACAGCTCAACATCGTTTACTTGTAAGCAAATGTTAACCCGATGTGTTCATCCCTAATCATTTTGGCCTATGGTCTTTCATTATACAAAAGAAGCGATATAATGACATGCTGTTTGACAACAGGCTCTCCCTTTCAATTTTCGTTAGAGAAAAAGAGATAGCAGGCGGTACCCCCTAGTTTAATCTAGTACATATGGGTAGATAGTGTTGCCGTGAGGTACACTCGAAAATTGTAAATGTAAGTGCGTCAAATCAAATTTCGAGCCGCTCCGTCTGTCACTTCGTTTGTGCTGGTACTCTCTTCGGTCCCAAGCTAATCGATTTACCCCTCGAAACATTGGAAAATCCACTAACCCCTCATTTTATCTGTCAAACTTTCATAGCGAATAAAAACAAACATTGTGTAGTACTAGAATTTCGACTAGAATGGGGTACGTTAATCGATTTGCTTGGGACCAATAGGCTAGTCGAGTAGTGAGCCAATTTAAAATCGTTAGTTTCGTATTGATTGTTGACTATACTCCGTCCAGTTAGATGTTTGATTTGTTGCGCGGCAAAATAATCGTGATAAATATTCAACAAGCGCGTACATGTAGGAATTAAATATTTATTATATTTGTTGTTATGCATCAGCGAGGGCCGAAGAGAATTCCGACCCTCATTTCAGCTGATGAGCAGCAACCCGGCAGATTCGTAAAGCCGTTACCCCCGGTTCACGACAATGGCGCAGTTGCGTCTCCCAAGATGTAAGTATGAAAATAACAGAAGTGTATAGTTCATAAAGTGTGTTTGATAAAACGTAAAGATTTGTGAATGTTTATTAGACTGATGCAAAATTTGAAATTTTCACTCCACAGTGCTCAAACGGCTTCAAATCAGGTCCTGATTAGCCTCCCAAAATTTAAACTCATTTGGAAAGAAACTGACTTGGCACAAATCATTCGAAGTTCATATGGAAATTACTATGGGAAAACCAAACTTTTTGTTCATTGTCTTCTACCCATTTTCCATACTGCTTTTCCGAAAAGTTCTATAACTATTCTTACAGGAAGTTTTCTAAGCTTCAACTTTGCAGAATATTGTTTTTCAGCCAAATGTCAAATTAAATAGTTATTAATTGTTTAAGAGATTGATAATCTTATGGCATGATCAAGCAGCTGTTCGGTTAGCAACACTGTATTCTGCAGTGTGACATAGTAGCCATGATCTTTGTGCTCTATTCTTCTCACCTGAAACACCAATGTTGCCTGCTGAACAGTTGAATGAGCATAATCATAAGACATCAGTGATTTGAATCATTAATAACTTTTGTTCCGTGCATATGATTGAAAAGTGGTTTTCAACAAAGTTGTAGCTGAAAAAATTTGCTACAATCACTGCTATGATTTTTAAAAGCACAGTGATGTGGTGAATTGTTAGATAGGGTATACGTTCCTAACCTCGGTCTAATATGCAGCCATCGATTACGTTTTTAATCATAACTCATCAATGAATTTACCTGCAAACGATATTCTACTGCTAAATGGTATGCTTAGATATGCTTATCATGTCGTTTGCTATCAGAAACCACGAAAAGTTGAAAAACTTACTTTTTTTAAGACAATAACTCACGAGGGAAATGTATGTAATATGGGTCTATTGTCCCCAAATTGGGTCTATTTATGGATGCAACTTCGTCCTATCTTGTTTGATCCTCAAAAAAACGCTCTTGGTAACGTTTTCTGATGTATTTTTTTTTTATCACTATCACTGTTAACTTAATGCTCTTCATTCCTCAAAACATTTCTTAGAGAAAATTTTACGAAAACTACATTAAATCACTCAATTTAAAAATTAAAAATTAAAAATTTCGCTTATCGTCTTTTGACCGCAGAATATCTAAATCAGAACATTGTGATGTTCATTATACAGGTTTGGCAGAAAAAATCTCCCTTCCTGTTCGTTCCTTATCATCCAAATGCAAAACAACATTGTTGACGTTACTCTTATTGCTATATGCTGTCAAATGAATTTCATGGGCCATAGTTAGGAACATAGAAAAGAAATGTGTCCCTAAAGTTGGGTCCATGTTTTACTTGTGAAAACGTTGTTAAACAATTAAAATAAACATAAAATATTCAAACAGCAACTGTAAGTTTTACGTCTAGTGTGTATTATCAGGTAATTCCAATCAATAAATGCCATAATCAGGCCATTTGATGATCGTCAGTCAACCTTCCCATCTTAACCTTATAAGTCATGGCGGCTAAAAACTCCGAACATACAATGTTCTCAACCAGTTTTATTACTTACGAGAGCTGAAAATGTATTGAAATGTTGTGATATAAATTGATTTGTGTGTGGTACACATTTATCAACCATCAGTGATCAATATTTTCCTTATTTTTTGTGTAATATTCCTTAATTAATTATTTATTTGCGTGATAGGCCGAATGAAAGGACTAGACCCACATTACATACCGTAACCCTAGATATGAACAAAAACATAAGTTTTCCCATAGTAATTCCCATATAAACTTGAAATGGTTTGTGCCAAGTCAGTTTTTTACTAAAGTAGTTCAAATTTTGGGAGGCTAAGCAGGGCTCAATTTGGAACCGTTTGAGCACTGTGGGACCGAAAATTTCAAATTTTGCATCAGTCTAATGTTTATGCTTTGGTGGATATAGACGAAGCATAAACGAACAATAATTTTGAAAACTCCAGCGGAAATGGACGGAGTATGGACTCTGGTGGAAGTAGACAGAGATCCAACGAACAAAATTAAAATTGAGTAGATTCCGGTGGAAATAGACGGAATTCTTACAAATTCAATCATTCGAGAGTCGGTGGAGATAGACGAAACTCAATTGAAAAAAGTATGCTATGTTAAATTTATTTTCTGCGAAGTTTGAGTGTTGATACAATGTTTTGATTTGTGTTGTGAAGAATCAGATAATTGAAGAGTCGGGTATTAGTACAAGACACTGAAGAAGTCTGCACATTGTAGACGAAATAAGCGTATCTGTCAAGGATAAGCAAATAAGGTAGTGGAATTAAATGGAAATTACTAATCCTTCTCTCTCTCATTATACAGGTATTCCATTAAGACGCCCACATTCATCAGGACATTGAGATCATAAAATTAAAAACGAAGCAAAACGCTCAACAAGGAATCATATTCCTTTTTAAAGGGTTATACCATAGAGGTAACTCTAAGACCACTGGGTCCCGAAGAAAATCATTATTATTTTTGGCTCACTCAGTACCAGAACAACGGTCCCAAGCAGTCCCAAGCTATTTCACTCACCCCTGCATGTTCTGCATGAATCCACACACCCCTGATGTTATCTGTCAAACTTTCATAGCGAATCAAAACAAACATAGTGTAGTAATAGAATTTCAACTAGAATAGGGTACGTTAATCGTTTGCTTGGGACCAATAGGCTACTAAAGTGGTGAGCCAATTTAAAATCGTTAGTTTCGTATTGATTGTTGGTTATACCATAGAGGTAACTCTAAGACCACTGGGTCCCAAAGAAAATCATTATTATTTTTGGCTCACTCAGTACCAGAACAACGGTCCCAAGCAGTCCCAAGCTATTTCACTCACCCCTGCATGTTCTGCATGAATCCACACACCCCTGATGTTATCTGTCAAACTTTCATAGCGAATCAAAACAAACATAGTGTAGTAATAGAATTTCAACTAGAATAGGGTACGTTAATCGTTTGCTTGGGACCAATAGGCTACTAAAGTGGTGAGCCAATTTAAAATCGTTAGTTTCGTATTGATTGTTGGTTATACGGTCAAAATTTGGTCAATATCAACTTGACGTATTTCTTTCAATTTTGCATTTAAAAAACCTGAACACTCCTCATTTTGAAGGTGTGTGTGTGTAGAATGTTGCTCCTATTTTGATTTTGGAATTCACTCTTCAGTTGTCAAAATGCCGTCCAAGCAAGAAGAGCAGCGTATCAAAATTTTGCTCGCGCATCGCGAAAATCCGAGCTACTCGCACGCAAAGTTGGCAAAATCGCTAAAAGTTGCCAAATCAACCGTTACAAATGTAATTAAAGTGTTTGGGGAACGTTTGTCGACAGCCAGGAAGTCTGGATCGGGGGGAAATCGAAAACCGGAAGCCGCTGAGACGACAAAGAGAGTTGCCGGTAGTTTCAAGCGAAACCCTAACCTCTCTCTCCGAGATGCCGCAAATAAGCTGGGTGTATCGTCTACAACCGTGCATCGAGCCAAAAAACGAGCTGGACTATCGACTTACAAGAAGGTAGTGACTCCAAATCGCGATGATAAACAAAATACGACGGCCAAAGCGCGATCCCGGAGGCTGTACACGACGATGCTGACGAAGTTTGACTGCGTGGTAATGGACGACGAAACCTACGTCAAAGCCGACTACAAGCAGCTTCCGGGACAGGTGTTTTATACGGCAAAAGGAAGGGGAAAGGTAGCAGATGTTTTCAAGCACATGAAACTGTCAAAGTTCGCAAAGAAATATCTGGTTTGGCAAGCCATCTGTACCTGTGGCTTGAAAAGCAGCATTTTCATAGCTTCCGGGACTGTCAACCAAGAAATTTACGTGAAAGAGTGTTTGAATAAACGTCTGCTGCCTTTCCTGAAGAAACACGGTTGTTCCGTACTGTTTTGGCCGGATTTGGCATCTTGCCATTACGGTAAAAAGGCCATGGAGTGGTACGCCGCCAACAACGTGCAGGTGGTTCCCAAGGACAAGAACCCTCCCAACACGCCAGAGCTCCGCCCAATTGAGAAATACTGGGCTATTGTCAAGCGGAACCTAAAGAAGACCAAAAAAAACTGCTAAGGGCGAGCAGCAGTTCAAGGCAAACTGGCTTTCTGCGGCGAAGAAGGTGGACAAGGTGGCTGTACAAAATCTGATGGCAGGGGTCAAGCGTAAGGCCCGGCAATTCGGATTTGGAAAAGCGGAAGCCTAACTGAATATTTTTCCTGAATTTTATACTAATTGAACTTGAAAAAGAAATTTAATTTGATTTTTTAAATAAACGATTTCACCGATTTACACGCGTTTTCCCTTGACCAAATTTTGACCGTATCACCCTTTAATTTCTTTTATAGAAAACAACGAAAGACGCAGCTTATGGAAGAGCTTATGGCCGCTTTGGAGAAAAACAACAGCTTACGGGAACGTTCAGTTCAGCTGGCAGACGATCCAATGTTTAGTGCCGAAACTCAGCCCCCAAAAGCTCTAGTACAATGAGGGAGGATTTCGGTGCCACACTAAACGAGTCTTTGCTGGTGACAACCGGAATGTACCCCCTTGGATGGAGAGGGCGAAATCGATAAGCGAGCGTTTGATTACTGGAAAAATATTTTCCATCCATCGAACAAAATAATCAACGGATGAACAGACCATGTTTGGTTTGTTTAAGATCAAGACAGGACCAAAGTTGCGAGACATATTTATTACAACAGTATCTGGACCGGGAATGTCGTGTGAGGTAGCGGCTCTATTTTCAAATGCTATGGAGCGTCTAAACGATTATTTCGACTCCAGGACAAATATCCTTGCCCAGAGAGGCAAATTGATGAGTCTGTCTCAGAATGCTACTGATAATAGTATGCAGCTCGTGCGGCGAGTGAGTACCGCTGCAAAATTGTGCAACTACACGGACGATGAAGAAATGGAGCCTTGGACAGTCGAGTTCGTGTTTTGGCCCATCGAAACTGGGTAAAATAAGGTTCGATGAAAGACCTCACCGACCTTGTTCGTGATCTAGAGCTGGAAAAGGCAAACGAGGAAGAATTTCAAAGGAATCATGACAAGGTTGAGGTGGCTAAGGTAGCGGCCATATCACAGCAACCATACGGAACACCCTGGCAAAGTCAAGGCAACTTTCGTCCAAATTTGCGATTCGGTGGACAAAGAAGTGTTCGCGGTTTTGGCCGAGGTGGTGGCCGTGATTTTGGTCGAGGTAGAAGTGCAGTGTCTCGCAATCATATCCGTAATTACGAGTCTGGCTCCGTCAACAATTGTTGGAGATGCGGAAGTATTTTCCATCATCCAAACCAATGCCCTGGAATGCAGAAGGTGTGTCACAATTGTGGAAGAATGGGCCACATTGCTCGTATTTGTCCTTCAATGAAAAATCAGGCTGCGCATCCAAATCTGTTAAAACGAAGATATCACCAGTGAGGTACGTGGTGATAACAAAAGTGCTTAAGTGATTTCATTTTTTTATGTATAACTTACACGTAACGTATGGTTACTTTCTTGAAAAAAAAAAATATTTATAGATATATATTATATATATTTGATTGAATTTGAATAAAAATTAAATGAAAAAAAAAAATTAACACTCCAGTAAAGTTTTTGATAGACTCAGGCGCCCACGTCAACACCATTACAAGAGTATCGTTTGAGCAGATTCTAGCAAATATGAACAGCAGAATCAATATACATGCTTTGCAATATTCAACGGATAAAAGACTAAAGGCGTACGCTTCCGATGGCGAAATCAAGGTCATCGCCAATTTTTTGGAGGATAGGCCGATTATGGTTGAAAATTTTTACGTGGTCGATGAAGCAAGAGCACTGTTAGGATTCAATACAGCAGTTAGATACAGCGTGCTTTCAGTTGGTTTGGAAGTTCCTGAGTATCCTTCGAATGCAAACGCACCCTGGAAGTGTGAACTAAGCATAGCTAGGTGTTCGGAATTCCAAAACCCCTCATTGGTGAAAGAGTTTCCTAAATTCAACGTACCTCCAGTTTCGTTGAATTTTGATAAGAGTATGCCCCCATCGCGCAATATTTACACACATATTCCCGCGGCATTCAAGGACCTCACGAAACAAAATTTAAACAAACTTCTGTCTGCTGGCATAATAGAAAGAGTTACTACTGATATGGATAGATCGTTTTGTTCGTCCTTGTTGTTCCTAAAGGGAAGAACGACATTCGATTGGTAATTGATCTTCGAGGGCCTAATAGATGCATTAATCGCACGCCGTTCAAGATGCCCACGTTCGAATCAATTCTTATGGATCTCCATGGAGCACAGTGCAAAAGAGCAAAAGAGATTGAGCTTGCCGACTTCCTCCGTAAGCATAGCATCGACGTGGGCCTTCTAACCGAGACCCATCTAAAGTCCGGCGACAGCTTCTGGTTGACTGACCACAACATTATTCGGCTTGATCGCACCAGCTCCAGGGGGGATGATGTTGCGGTCGTCGTTAAAAAAGGAATAAAATACCACACTCTGTCACATATCCGCACCTCTATCATCGAGGCCCTTGGTGTGGAGGTAGAGTTGTCGACTGGGTATGTCCAGCAGTGGACTAGCGGCTAAATTCAAGAAGGACCTGTCCACCATCACCCGTACCGGTTCCCGCTTCGTAGTCGAAGGAGATCTAAATGCTCGCCATGAGGCCTGGCGGAACTACCAGCAGAACCAGAACGGTCGTCTGCTGTTCGACCACTCGCAGCATGGGCTGTACTCCGTTTGGTTTTAGAATGAGCCAACATTCATCTCACTGGCGGTCAACCCATCGACACTAGACCTGTTCCTGTCAAATACCAGCTTGTCCAAGCCGGTAGCCTTGAACGAACTCAGCTCCGACCACCAACCGGTGGTGGCTGAACTGGGCTACAACGTGGCCCCTGCTCCAAGTCTGCACAAGGACTACCACCGCGTAAACTGGGCCCAGTTTGGACGCGTGGTAGACAGACACATCATCGACAACCCGCCGCTTAACACCGTGGAGGACATCGACCGAGCGTTCATAACCGTAGCTCACGAGGCGTGCGTCCGACGAGTTCCTGTGAGGGGTAAGTTTATTGCCATTGATTCCCACACCCAACTTTTGATTCGCCTGAGAAATGTTCGTAGACGCCAGTTTCAGAGGACTGGAGATCTGGGCAAAAAACGTGAAATGGCCGATCTGAACAGACATATTGCTTCCAGAATGGACTCACTCCGAAATGAAAGTTTCGGGCGTGTTGTCCAGAATCTGGACGACCGCTCCAGACCATTCTGGAAGGTAGCCAAACTCATTCCACCTCTCAGAGTCGAAAATGATGACGATCGGCTTTTAATCACCCCACAGGAGAAAGCAAACGCGATCGGCGAGCATGTCGCTTCATCGCATTTGCTTGGCTCGAATATCCAAAGTCCGCTCGAAGATCAGGTTGCGCAATGTGTTCAAAACCTAGATGCCTCCCCTTGTGTCGTGCGTCCGGTGGATATTATTACAGTACAACAGATTTGCTCAGCGCTGAAATGCACCAAGAACAGGAAGGCTCCCGGGTTTGACGGTATATTCAACTTGATCTTGAAGAGACTCAGCATGAAAGTGCAGTCTCTTCTAACCGCTATCTTCAACAGATGTTTGGAACTACACTACTTTCCAAGCATCTGGAAAGTAGCAAAAACCATACCAATCCGCAAACCCGGTAAGGATCCAACATTGTCTTCAAGCTACAGACCAATCAGCCTCCTTTCAGCGCTGAGCAAATTGTTGGAGAAACTCATTCTCAATCGTTTGCTCAAGTTTGTCGAGGAAAATAACATTCCGGAACAGTTTGGGTTCAGAAAGGGGCACTCCACCAAGTACACCAGCTAGTACGGGTGATGGATAACATCCGAAGAAACAAAGCTGTATCCAAGTCCACAGCCATGGCCTTGTTAGACGTTGAAAAGGCGTTTGACAATGTTTGGCATGACGGACTTGTGTACAAGCTTTGTAACTTCAACTTTCCTTCACATCTGGGTAAAATCACCCGAAACTACCTCCAGCAAAGGTCGTTTAAGGTATCGTTGAATGCCAGTGCGATTGACCGCATGAATCAGCGAGGGCCGAAGAGAATTCCGACCCTCATTTCAGCTGACGAGCAGCAACCCGGCAGATTCGTGAAGCCGTTACCCCTGGTTCACGACACATGCTAGCTAAAGTGTTGAATTTTCCTGGAAATACCGTATGGTGCGAGCTCAACCCGTATAAGGAAACCTTGACGACGAATCGGAAGCCTCAAAGTAAACGGCGGAGTGGAACTGCCAACCGTTAGTTCCATGGAAAGGTCGTGAGGTCCATCAGAAGCAACCCAGGTATGTCCGATCGCGATTTGAGTAAAAAGTATGATGCCACCCGTAGTACAGTGCAGCGAATTTGCTACCGCGAAGGCTAACAGGCACATCGCGCCAGTAGGCAACCAAATCGATCACTCAAGCAGAATACCGCAGTAAGATCCCGTGCTCGAAAGCTGTATGACAAGCTGCTGACCAAGTCCGGTGGGTGCATACTTATGGATGATGAAACCTACATAAAGGCCGACTTCGGACAGCTTCCAGGACCAACATTTTACAAGGCGAAGGCTCGAGGAGGTGTCTCTGGCAGAGAATTTGCAGCTGTGGCCAGCAGACAAAGGTTTTCGTCGCTGAGAAAATGATGATCTCGGAGGTTTACAAAACCGAATGTCTCCAGAAGCGAATTCAGCCCTTCATCCAGTCACAGTGGTCCGGTGACATTTTGGCCGGACCTTGCGAGTTGTTACTACAGTCAGGAAGTACAACGATGGTACAATGTCAACGAATTCCGGTTTGTCTCGAAAACCCTCAATCCGCCTAATTGTCCGCAGTTCAGATCTATTTAAAACTACTGGGCAATTATCGTCATTATGGAGGTACAGTCATCAAAACGGCAGCTCAGATGAAAAATCGCCACAACAGTCTACTTGACGTTGTGCGCCGCTTGATTGGTCGTAATAAGGGAAAAGTTCGAGAATTCCTTTGAAACCGTGACGGAGGAGGAATAGTATGCACTTGAGTGAAAACCGTTTTCAAATCCGAAATAGACCCAAATGATGTTGTTCCATTACTAAGTGGGCCATGCTTTATGAGTGCGCATCAAAATGAGCTCAACTTTTGTGAGAACGATCGGGACCTAATTTGGTGTCGATTGAGGGGGTTGAAGCACCCTATTGGTTACCAACATTCATTAGGTTGAAAGATCGTTTGTTGTTCAGTAAATGGTGGTTAGCTTGGTATGACACTAGATGTATGCAATTGGGGTTGAAATTCATCGAATTTAAACCAATCTTCTAATATGTACGTCACGCTCTAAGGGGGAGGGGGCTCAGAAATTTGTGACAACCAATGTATAAGGTTATTTTTTCTAGAATTTCACGTGACGTTCTAAAATGGATGCTGCCAAGTAGGTAAGTCAGGTAGCTCACGATTTTCTTGTCCTGATTTCCTTGGGCTATAACTACGGTGACCTTTTGAAAGCTAAGTGGAAGAATACTCACAGCAATTTTCAATTTGTATCGAATCAATCCGCTTCTTCATCCAATTTATCGTGGCCCTTACCGAAGAGCTCTCGCACTGCCATTGGTTTTCGTAAAGTTCGATGATACGGAGCCGTTTCAAAGGAACGAATGGTTCCTTCGGTAGTGTGATCATAAGATTTTGGGAAAGATCCAGCGTGGTAAGCTTCGGCATGTACCCGAACAAGCTGTCGTACAGTTGTGGAATCTTGCACGCACTTAGATCGAGGTTCTGCAAAGGGATCAGTTGATCAATTTTAGTAACCAGTTTAGTTAGTATTGCCATTAGCCTATATGCATACCATAATAGAAGGACTGTTGAGAAATGGCTGATTCTGCATTGTCATGAAGTTGTTATTCGATAAATTCAGCTCTATGAGAAGCTCGTTGCTCTCGAACAGATCCTCATTTAGCTGTTCCAGTCTATTATGAGACAGATCCAGGATGTGCAATTCTCTCAAACTGGAAAACGCGTACAGCGAAATGGTTTGGATAGAATTCTCCGAGAGGAACAATTTTACCAAATGCGTATATTCCTGTAATTATGAAAGAATATTAGTCATTTGGATGCATCATTGCAACTTCACACCGCTTGCAGTTCACCTTGAAGTCATCGTTGCCGATCGACGATATCTTGTTAATGCTTAAATCCAATATTTCCACACTAGTTGGCACGTCGGTGTATGCGTTGATTAGGTTCTCATGGCTGAAAATGAAAGGAACTATACATGTTTTATCGCGCTTTCCGATTCCAGTTAAAAACACTGATAAGGCGTCCCCAGTGCAGAGCGCATTGAGGACATTTCATTTGGAGAAATGGAATTTCGTCACGTTACCCATTGCAATAGGAAAAGAGGGAAATTTTTGCCCGAAATACCTGCAATCAGCTCGCTTCAAACTGTCGACCATATCACAGGTGCACATTCTTGGACAAAAATCCGATTGAGGTCCACTATGATCACTTTTGGCATTGGTTCCCGTGATTGTGAATAGAAAACTTAAAGCTAAAACACTACTTATTACTACCACTTTGAACTCCATAATTACTTCTGTTAAACTGAACAGTTTATCACAAATTTTATCTTTTTTATTTTACTGTTGACTGACTTAAGGCAGGGAAATCACATTTTCACCAGAACCAATTTCAATATAAAAAACGATCTAAAGGGTGTTCCCTCTGTCCATGGCTAAACTCGAATGAGAAAATTAGTCAACCTGGTCATTCGCACTACAGAAAAAAAGCTGTTACACACTGCAAATGTGTGTTGTATCAATATGTAGATGGATAAGATAACGAATTCTGCTCTGTAAAGGTGAGGGAGCCTAACGGATGGTGTGCTGATAACAATACCAAACAGTTGACCACACAAAACAAACGGGTATATAATCATTAGTACCTACCTACCTGCGTTGTGTCGTCACCAGTTCATAGAGTGGGTATGAGTAACACAGATCAGTCCATCAAACGTGAATGTGACGCGAGTACACTAGGTCAGTGGATGACGTTTTATGGAATTGGTTAATGGTTGGCCGTTATGATAAATTTGATTTGTTTTTGTTAGAGATATCCCCTACCCATCCCACATAATCTGTGAACTTCCTTTAAAAACTGTGGACAAATTTCATTGTAAATTTCCCCAGCCGGCGCCGGTGGTGTAGTGGTAAGCGTGACTGCTTTCTCACCCCAATGGGTCTGGGTTCAATCCCAGTCGAGGTCGGTGGGTTTTTTCTGAGGCATGAAAATCTCTGGTCACGTCTTCCTTCGGAAGGGAAGTAAAGCCGTTGGTCCCGGCCCATGTGTGTTGAAAATGGGTGCGATATCCTACACAGATGTGGAAGTTGCCTTCCTGCACATTCGATTGCCGTCAATGGATGGCAATCTATGTCCGTCGGTGATTGGCACTAGATTGCGGAACAGAGACCGACGTTAAATAAAGGAAAAAAAATTGTAAATTTCCCCTGTAAAAACTCGCATCAACTTATCGCTGATTTTCTAGGACAGAACAATTTAACCATTTTTGGCCTTCTGAGTTAAAATCTGGAAAATAGTGTTGTTCTAACACGTAACGTTTTTAGTTACTGCTCTCTTTATGAGGCTGAACAATTTTAACAATTTAAACGCTTTACTCATTTCATTTATACAGCCTAAAGCTGCATTCGAACATTATACGATATGAGGCAACCATTACTCAACCTCTTGGACCTTTTGTTATTGGACAACCTTTTCCCGGTTAAAGGCGACCGACAACGAGCGTGTTCTTGGCATCATGGTTGTGCTCCTACTTGACTGACAGGTCTCTGCGAGTGAAACTCGATTCCAGTTTTTCCTCGTATTTCACGAACTCGTCAGGTGTACCACAGGGTAGCAATCTTGGCCCGTTGCTGTTTGTGTTGTACATCAACGACGCACTTATTCTACTTGGAGATGGCTGTAATCTTGCGTATACCGATGACCTAAAGCTGTACTTCGTGGTGCGGACTGCTGAGGATTGCATTCGTCTTCAATCGGTATTGGATCTGTTCGTTGATTGGTGTCGTCGGAATAAGCTTACCCTCAGCATTCCTAAATGTATGGTAATGTCGTATTACCGCATCAGGCAGCCGATTGTTTTTGACTATGCCATCAACGGTGTGGTTCTTCAAAGAACCGACCAGTTCAGCGATCTTGGTGTTCTACTGGACCATAAGTTGACGTTCAACCTCCACCGCTCTGCTCTGATCACAAAGGCGAATCGCCAGCTAGGTTTTGTGTCGAAAATATCGAAGGACTTAATTGACCCACACTGCCTGAAATCTCTCTATTGCTCACTTGTGCGAAAATGCCTCCTTGGTCTGGTTTCCTCATCAGTTGACTTGGAGCTTGAGGATCGAAAGTGTTCAGCGCAAGTTTATCAGGATAGCATTACGTAATCTACCATGGCGTGATCCGCAAAATCTCCCGCCGTATTCTGATCGCTGCAATCTGCTGAGCTTGGATACTCTGGAATACCGACGGAAAAATCAGCAAGCAGTTTTTGTTGCCAAGCTATTGAATGGTGAGGTCGACTGCTCGAGGCTTCTCTCGCTGTTGGATATCCGAGTACCACCGAGAACATTACGAAGTGGTACCCTTCTCCAACCGCGGTACCATCGAACGGGGTTCGGTTACAACGAACCACTAACAACTATGATGCGTACGTTTACGGCTGTCGAAGAATTATTCGAATTTGGGGAATCTTCATCTCGCTTTTTGGCACGGATTAGAAACACTTGAATTGTTTTAGCTTTAAGGTTGTTTCATGTAGACAATAGTCCGATGAATAAAATTAAATAATAATAATAAAAAATTAAATAATAATAATAATAATCATCTGGAGTCCATCTGAAGATGTGTTCGAATTTTCTACCAAAATGAGAGATGACCTGCTGCCGTACTTATTCGAAGGTAAGCGTCCTACTAAGCGGGTTGTCTGTTTGATCCGCTGGGTCTTCTGGTACCGTTTACGATATATGGACGGGTACTGATCCCAAATCTATGGAGGACTGGTTGTGAGTGGGATGATCCAATCGACGATGAGTCGGTGCAGAAGAACTTTGGCAATTGTGTGGGACTGGAGTAGGAGTCACTGCAACTACATATGTCTACGGATGCGAGTGAGTGCGCATATGGTTGCGTTGCGTATTTTCGAATCTTGGCCGGAGGTGTTCCGTGGTGTTCATTGGTTCAAGCCAAGTCGAAGGTGGTGCCACTCAAGCCGAGCACTATACCACGGTTGGAGCGGATGGCTGCCGTACTCGGTGCGAGAATGGTGAGCACAATCAAGGAGAGTCATAATCTGGAAATAAAGAAGGTGTTCCTGTGGACTGATTGGCGTACCGTACATTCGTGGATCGTGTCCGATCTGTGGAAATACAGGATTTTCACTGCCCTCAGAGTCGGTGACATCCTAAACAGAACCATTGCGTCTGATTGGCACTGGGTGCCAACGAGGCTCAACGTGGCGGACGAAGTTTCGAAGTGGAACAACGGGCCGTAGCTTGGTTCAATGGTCCGGGGTTCTTGTACCAGCCAGAGGAAGAATGGCCGGCTCAGCCGGTAGTAAAGCCGAACACAAAAGAAGAACTTCGGGCTACGTTTCTGTTTCACGATCTGGATTTGCCGGAGCGCTTGATAGATGTGAGTAGAGTCTCCAAATGGAATGTGCTGGTGCGAACGTTGGCGTGTGTGCTTCGGTTCGTAGGGAATGTTCGTAGGAAGCAACAGGGAAAGCAGATCGAAACCCTATCGACTGCATCTCAGATGCGTGGATTAGTGCGACGGATGGTTCCGACGAAGGAACAGCCGCTGAATCATAAGGAGTTTCAAGAAGCTGAAATTCTTCTATGGAAACTGGCACAAGCGGAGCGGTTTGCAGCGGAAATCCGGATTCTCCGACAGAAAACCGCCGGTACCATCAACAATCAATACGAAAGTAACGATTTTAAATTGGCTCACTACTTGACTAGCCTACTGGTCCCAAGCAAACGATTTACGTACCCCATTCTAGTAGAAATTCTAGTACTACACAATGTTTGTTTTGATTCACTATGAAAGTTTGACAGATAAAATGGGGGGTTATTGGTTTTTCCTATGTTTCGAGGGGTGAATCGATTAGCTTGGGACCGAAGAGAGTACCAGAGCTGAGCCAAAAAGTTGAGCACGTTTCTTCGGGACCTTCTAGTCTTATAGTACGTTCAGACTACAGAGTTATAACAACAATCAATACGAAACTAACGATTTTAAATTGGCTCACCACTTTAGTAGCCTATTGGTCCCAAGCAAACGATTAACGTACCCTATTCTAGTTGAAATTCTATTACTACACTATGTTTGTTTTGATTCGCTATGAAAGTTTGACAGATAACATCAGGGGTGTGTGGATTCATGCAGAACATGCAGGGGTGAGTGAAATAGCTTGGGACTGCTTGGGACCGTTGTTCTGGTACTGAGTGAGCCAAAAATAATAATGATTTTCTTCGGGACCCAGTGGTCTTAGAGTTACCTCTATGGTTATAACATGTTATAGCGCTATATTGATGGTGGTTTCTGTGTTGCAATTATTTGACAACCGTTATAACATGTTATAACTCTCCAGTCTGGACAGCGTTTTAGAGTTACCTCTATGGTTCGATCCTGCCCAAGGCTGACAAGGATAGTGACCTGTACAAACTATCTCCAGTCATCGACGAGTTAGGAATGCTCCGGCATGAAGGCATTACAAAGGAAGCGAGTTCGAGTTACGATTTCCCATCATTCTTCCAAGAGGACATCCGATCACCATCAGGTTATTGGAATACTATCATCAAAGATTCAGCCATGCAAACCGAGACACTGTTACGAACGAGTTGCGGCAGAGGTTCTACATCCCGTATATGAGAGCGCAGCTGAAGAATGTGATGCGAGAAGGCATATGGTGTAAGGTGCACAAATGTCGGCCAAGAATTCCACGAATGGCACCGCTTCCGGTTCAACGGCTTACTCCAAATTTGCGTCCGTTTAGTTTCACGGGGTGGACTACTTCGGTCAGGTCGTAGTCAAAGTCGGCCGTCGCACAGAGAAACGTTGGGTGCCTTTGTTCACCTGTTTACGAACTAGAGCCGTCCACTTAGAAGTAACACACGGCTTGTCAACACAGAGTTGTCTAATGGCTATCCGTCGATTCGCTTGCAGACGTGGAATGCCGATTGAATTCTTTTCCGACAATTGTACAAACTTCGTCGGTGCGAGCAAAGAAGTAACCAGAAGGATACACGAAGAATGTTGTGATACTTTTACTGACGCCAGGACAAGATGGAGTTTCAATCCTCCTTCTGCTCCGCATATGGGTGGTGTCTGGGAAAGACTCGTCCGTTTCGTGAAGGAAGCGATGAAGGTTTTCGATGATGGTCGCCGGTCGGAAGTTGATAGACGAGATCCTGCTGACCACCCTAGCTGAAGATGAGGATTTGATAAACACGAGGCCGCTGACATACGTTCCGCAGGAATCAGCAGAGGTTGAAGCATAGAGGTAACTCTAAGACCACTGGGTCCCGAAGAAAATCATTATTATTTTTGGCTCACTCAGTACCAGAACAACGGTCCCAAGCAGTCCCAAGCTATTTCACTCACCCCTGCATGTTCTGCATGAATCCACACACCCCTGATGTTATCTGTCAAACTTTCATAGCGAATCAAAACAAACATAGTGTAGTAATAGAATTTAAACTAGAATAGGGTACGTTAATCGTTTGCTTGGGACCAATAGGCTACTAAAGTGGTGAGCCAATTTAAAATCGTTAGTTTCATATTGATTGTTGGTATAAGTACATTATCGACTTTAACTCGAGGGCCCTCAATATATTTTAACATTGTTAGATTTTTAATCCCAAGAAAAAATGCAGTCGCACAGTGTAATATATATCCCAAGTAGCAATTTAGGTTTTATGGCAGTTCTGTAGACCATAATTTAGAGTTGTAGAATGCTTGAAAACCTCGATAAAACGTGAAATGCTACTTGGAATACTCTCTCATCTGACAAAGTTATCGGTAGCGAAACGAAGGCATAAACCCGGGTTATTTCCATGATTATGCGTTGAACAATTTATGTAGTCTGCTCTGCACTAACTGTTCATTATTTAGAAATGAAAATAATTGATTGAATTGATTTGACAGATTCAACTTTGAATAATGGCTATTCGCTGCTTTAACGGGTCGAGGAGGAGTCCCATGTAAATCGATTAACTATGAAAGTTTGAAAGCATAGGATTTTGCATTTTTCAGTATCAGACGTTGGGGGTTTGAGAGTTAATATCATTCTGAAAGGTTTAGGATAAAGATAGTCACGGGCTCAAGGGAATTACACTGCTGTTATACGCATAACTGTCCCATGTTCTATGCAGTTCTTATGGAACGGTGGACATTCATACTTATAACCGGTCTAGCATGTTCTATTTCATTAGACCATATTATAGACGTTATGCTCTGAAAAGCCACCTAAGTATAAAATAATCAACCATGTTCCCACCCTAATGCGTTTGTACACCACCGTGCTGAACCATCACAGGCATCAGGCAACAGGCGGCCCACTCTGCCAACCAAACGCACGACGACCTTCGGCGCCCCTTTTAATTTTCCGGACAATAAAGCCTGCTCGTTCTTTCATTAAATTAAACAGCGTTAAAATCATTATTTAATATGTTTTCTCACTGCTCGTCATTAGCCAAGTTGTGTCTTGGACAACATCCGAGAGACAACCGAACGGAATGGATTATATGCATTGTCCCCTCGATGATGCTCTGGAGCTGGTTGAACTCATCAGCGTCGTCGTCGCCCTCGGTCGGTCGGTTCTTTTGGCTGGCGGTGGTGCGTTTAAGCTCTTTGAACTTTACCGCCACCATTGGTTATGTGCTCGGCTTGGTTCACTCGACCACAGGCTCTCCCGCTTTGTGAATAACCGGTCATTCTGGACTAAGTCGGATCAACAGTGGACAGCGCTGAAAATCAATGAAAATTAATCGTATTTCGTGTTGTGCGCCTTAATGTTCTGGTTCAATGCTCCTCCAAGCCGAAGGGAGAGTACATACATCTTGATCTGGTGGATGCTGGACCACCAAAGGCTGATTCATGTGCGCACCCCTCGAACGATACTATCATTCAATTATGGAGCTGTTTTTGCAGCTGCTGGTACTAAATTTTCCCCCACGGTCAGGCAACAGAAGACAACTTAATTAACCCCAACAGTATAATTTCACAAGCATCCACGTAGGGCCACGGTCTGCTCCTCTGCTGCTGCTGCTGCTGCTGCTATCAGCGGACCGTAGAAGCTTTAATCAAATGGCATCATCTCCTCCGAAGCCGCTGCTTCGCCGCCCGGTGTAAATCCATCACCACCCACCTGCAAAGCGGCCGCATGGAAGATATGTGTGTGATCCAAAGTTTGCCCGTTGTGTGTGAAGGCGTGTGATCAAAAGGGGGTGGTGCGAAACAGCGTTTGTTTATTTTATTTTTAGCATAGGTAAACAGAAAAGAAATAGCATGAATATCAAATGAACACTTAGAAAAATCCATATAAATTTAGGTGCTCTGAGAGTGACATATACGAGCGTCAATTTTGACATAAATTTGAGTCATAACAGACGCGAAATATAGCTCAATCAAACGTAATTTTCGTCCAGCAACGAACTTTTCAGTCTCGGAGCACTTAATATTACATGACATGTTTGTTTTCGTCTCATCTTTTATGTCAAAGGTGGATTCCGTCACGTGTAAAATTAGTTATTTCTAAGTGCGTGTAAGGGTCGATTCACAGACAAACAGACGTAACTCTTCATTGTGTATCTTCGTTCACGCATTTAACGGTTGATTTGAATATTATCAGTTTCGCGAACTACTCGCCGCAGCGCTGGCATCGGATCACTTTGACGTTTCTATTCATTCTATAGAACTTTCATGCAATATTGTTTGCGAGTTAGGGAGCAAGCTTGTTTTCCGCGAGAAGCCTGAGAGATGTCGTTACTGAGGTCCTATGTTTTGAGACACTATGTTTTCAAGAAAAACTTTTTCAAAGAGTTACGTCTGTTTGTCTGTGGTCGATTTCTTAAATCCTCTGCATTCTACAACAAATGTAGTGGCAGTTCTTTCAATGAACTATGCGTGCAAGCAAGTTTTTCCAGTATGAATACAGTAAACTCTCCATAACTCGACATTGAAGGAACCATCGAGTTATTGAGTTATCGATTTATGGAACACAACAAAATATTTTTTCGTTCATCTATAATTTTAGGAATAATTCCGAATGGCGTCCCATTTGCACCAATAGAAACAATAAAATGAATTCTGAAAAATCAATAATGGACCCATAAAAATCAGGCAGATGTGCCAATATTTAAATTGAATTTGAAATTTAAAAAAGTAATGAGACACGATAAATAAGTAAATTACACCAATAAAATTAAAAATATTCTGCATAAACCAATGATGAATAAAAAAGATAAAATGTTCCCAAAAAAAAACCTTATTAAAGATTTCCTAAAAATACTGATATGTTCTATAGCAAATATGATATAAGCCAATAAAAAGGGTTTTTTTTTTAAAATTATAGTCATTTTAACGTTCTTGGGTAATTCGTGACTCATATAACTCTGCTGCACTTGTGATTGGATGTTCGTGTTCTACAGCCGTTTTAATGTGCCACCAATCGCGTCACATGATCCCTTGCCATGCGAAGTTGCAAAAAAGTGCCATTCAACATCAATATTGTACTTCGTTTTAAATTTACAAAGACTTGCAAAATTTTTGCAATTTTTATATTGGGATGCAGCTCCATCAGACATAAACATCGCTTTTTTTACTTGAATTTTTGTTTGCACAAAGGTCAGTAGTTTTGAAATAAATACTTGCACCGCAATTGTATCGTGTTTTAAAACTTCAGAGATTACGATCAAACTTAAATTTTTAATTATACCTGATTCTGAATAATAAATGCAAAAAGGATGAATAGTAGCTTGTTGATTGTTCCAGTAACTACTTTGGGCAGCATCTTGAAGAACAAATGAATAATTTTCGGAAAAATTCACAAATTATGACAACTTCTCCATTTTTAAGAGTATTTTTTTGTATTTCTCAAGAAACTAGACTGCTGAGTTTTAATATAATCATGGGATACCAGTTTTTCCAACTTTTCGCAAAAATAAGGAACAAATCCATCTACTGGTTTTACAAGTTTCTCTAAACTACATCGATCAGTTGAAACCCATTGTTCAAAACATATTTCAGACATACCCTGTTCCTCGAATTTTTCTGAAAAACTTCTTTCAAAATCTGAGAGACCTGGACAACGTTCGCATTCGCGGAGATAACAATGTTTAGTTCTGGATGATGAGCTGCATAATATTTCTTCAAAATAATGATTGAAATCTTTTTCAAATGAATATTTTCTAAGTCAATGAAGCATTAAATTAATATTTTCATGGATGGTACAGACTCAGATCTTGTGAGAACCTGAACTACCAAGTAATTTGCAATGCTTTGGTTTTAGTGCTGCAAATGAACTAAATCCAATGCTATTTTTACTAACTTCTTGAAATTTAATAAAAGCTTCTAGCAATGTACAAACTAAAAGTCACTTTTGAATATGAATCTTCTTACCTTCCTTCTTCACTGAAACGTAATCGTTTAGTCCTGGCGTGGCTCTGCTTATCTGGTCGCTTTCGAAGAACTGCAATACCTCGTTTTTAATTTCGGGATCCAAACCGTGTCCTAACCTTTTGTTGGGGGTGGCCAATACTCCTTTCCCGTTTGCCAAGCATCGAGATTGCAATACAATGTATTTATTTGTTTCAAACTCGTCCATTACCGTTTGCGTTGACCAAGATTTCGGCAAAACCGTCAGAATCCTTATTTGATCGTCTCTCGATGAACCTGGATCAGCAAATCTCTCCTTCAGTTGTCCGATCATCTCATTGTGTTCCGCAGCTTTCAATTTTAGTTGCTCTAGGTCATCTTCTTCCGCTTGAAAACCGAAGATGCGTTTCTTAATGCCATTGGTAATGTCCATATACTTTCTCCGAGGATAGTTAACATTCTGAAATTTTTTTTGTCGATATTGGCGATACGTTGATACCAGCTATGCCCTTCCCGAGTAGCACACTTTCATCACAATAAGTTACAGCAACTTGTTTATGACTGAAATAAGTCGTATATAAGTTTCTACAATTGATTTGTGATAAGCGTGCTACTAGGGTTGTTGAATAGCTCAATATTATGCGTTCTGGAAAATTGTTGCTCTCCACTATCCTGAGATGATGCTGTTGTTATTGACGTAGTTGATGGTATTTCTTCGAGAGCATGTCGAGATGTAGATGGCTGCGGCTCCGCGATGTCCATGACTGACGGTTGCACTTCTAGTTCCAGACTTTCAGCACATGGTTCGATTCTATTTAAATTCAAGCGACACGTATTTATCACAAATTGATAGAGATTTATCCAAATTAAATTTCCACTCTAGGAACTTATGTTTTTCAATCAAATTTTCGCATAATTTACGAAGCTTTGATGAACACCGTTTATTAGGAAACGGCTTGCAGCATTCGACCTTCTTGAATTCCATATTCAAATTATACTTGTTCACTCAAAAAGATTTTTTTTAGTGATGTCTGTTTTCAAAAGGATGGTCATGCTTATATACAAACGTAGGTACCATTTGGATATTCAGGTATAAATATTGTTTTGGTATTGAAGCTACTCTAACAGAGAAACTCTTTTGGAATGCCATGGAAGACATTATAATGTACCTAAAATAATAAGATGGATAGGTACATCAATATTACCAACCTAAATAGGATGAAACTACGCTTGATAATGACTTGACTTGTGTTGGTTTCTATATTTAAAATAATAGTGTTTTCATTTCCCCTTTAAATTCTAAACGGGTCGTCTGATCGTTCAATCGTCAAAAGACAAATTGAAGGTAAATATATGTGTATCTTGCTAAACTTATCAATGCTGATGGAGAATCACGATTAACTTATGAAAATGGCTTATTTTCTACAAAAAATTGATTTTGATGAAAGTAAATTTGAAATATCTCGAAAATGGTTATATTTAGGAAGTTAATCGATATGAGCACTATCGTTTGAAATGATTTTTATAATCATATATTAACATCAAACTGAACATTTTGCCGTAAATAATGAAATTTTTAAAAATGCCTCAAAAATTGCTCTTAGAAAAACTTTTTTATTGAAAGTTTGTCCATCCTAGAGTTGTTTTCAAAACTTCTGCTTTCTATTCAAGTTTTTATAAAAAAATATAAAAAAAATCAAAAATTTTTGTTTTTGTTATTTGAATTTTGAGACAATAAGCCCCCTTTTCCGACCTACGCACGCTTACGGTCTCTCCTGCTCGGCAGCAATGGATCCAACGGATGATGGCGTTGATGGTGGTGGTGGCGGTGGCGTTGGTCGACGGCAGCAGCATGCATCAGCTGCAGGCGAAGCTTTCGCAAAGGAAGTACCGCCCCAATCGTCCACAATTGCCTTACATTAGCTCTAGGTGGCGCGCGGCTATTTTCAAGTGGCGGCAAAGATCAAAGCCATCACCGACCGACCGACTAAATAACCCAGTCCAGGAGGCGAAAAAAGGCAAAAGATGCCGCTTTACAACAAAAATAAACCGGTATTTATCTCCTGTGTACGGAACCGGTGGTCGCCCCGATCGGGTTTGTGTGTGGATACAATTCGAGAGGGAACATTTGTGGGGGAATTTTGGTTTTTGATTCTCGATGGTTCCGAAGAGTGCGAGTAAAAAGGATTAGCATTAATTTGATTAAAATTAGGTGAGTTTACGGCGAGCTTCCCTGGGCATCAGTGTGCCAGACGAAAGTTTACGTGTGTTTGATATCAATACACAAATCACGCAAATAAAACGTTTTGATTGTCAAGGGACATGGAATCGCACCCGGATGAATGAATAATGAATATTAGCTAACAGAAACTTGAACAGTACCGATTTCATACGTTCAGTTCTCAAATGGCTTATTGCAATTGCAATAAGTTTCATATTGGTTTCCTACCGTTCGCTGTCAGCCAGTGCGTTCGATATTGATCCTTTGGAGAAGGTGGCAAACTTTATCGTGCGAATCATTGCTGAAGCTATAGGGAAAGATGGCGGCACAACGGATTTATTGTTTGTCAACTTTCATTCGAGACGCTATTAGGATCTGCTGGAATCGATCATTCGGCAGATAAATCGATCCTTGAGTCCAATATTAATTAATGGATGAAGTCTGCAGACTAGAAATCACAAGGAGGTAGAAGGACAAACGTTATGTGACATGAAGATAGTACACTAGATTTAACGGAACTACCTCATTTGGGTCTATTTCGGATTTGAAAACGGTTTTCACTCAAGTGCATACTATTCTTTATATTTTTAGAAAAACAAAATACGAAACGAATTATTCGTCGCGGTTTCGATGGAATTCTTGAACTTTCCCCTTAATACGACCCATGAAGCGACGCTCAACGGCCTCGTCCACTGTTTTGGCAATTTTATCCCACCAATTTTTCATCTGAGCTGCCGTTTTGAAGACTGTACCTTTTACCTGCAGTTTCCTCTTCATAATTGCTCAATAGTTTTTAATGGCCCTGAACTGGGGACAATTGGGCAGATTGAGAGTTTTCGAATCAAACTGGAATCCGTTGTCATTGTATCATTGATTTACTTCCCGGCTGTAGTGACAACTCGCCAGATCAGACCAAAATGTCACTGTGACTGGATCAAGGGCAAAATTTGCTTCTGGAGACATCCGGTTTTGTAAACCTCCGAGATCATTATTTTCTCAGAGACGAAAACCTTTGTCTTTTGGCCGCAGCTGCAAATTCCTGCCAGGGACATTTCCTCGAATCTTCGCCTTGTAAAATTTTGGTCCTAGAAGTTGTCCGAAGTCGGCCTTTACATAGGTTTCATCATCCATAAGTATGCACCCACCGGAGTTGGTCAGCAGGTTGTCATACAGCTTTTGAGCACGGGTTCTAGCTACGGTATTCTGCTTGAATAATAGATTTGGTTGCCTTCTGGCACGCTATGCCTGTAAGCCTTTGCGTCAGCGAATTAGCTTCACTATAGTACGGGCGGCATAATACTTTTTACTCAAATCGCGAACGGACATACTTGGGTTGCTTCTGATGGACCGCACGACCTTTCCGGCGTTTACTTTAAGGCTTCCGATTCGTCGTCAAGGTTGCCCTGTGTTTCTAGAAAAAGTAAACACCTTAACCAGCTTGGACGCGGACCACGATTGATTTTTGAGGCGATTGTGCACGTTTTTTTTTTCAACACTCCTCTTGCATGGTGACTGTCTCCAAAACTATCTTGATCTTGTTTTCCGCAGGGGTTTGATATATAGCTGAATACACGTACTCAACATCAAAACAACAAAACGTATCATGGTACCGCTGACAACGTTGCAGATGTACGGTACGTAGCAAACTTAAGCGATATGACAGCCATATCCATCCCCTGGTTTTCCGTACTGAGTACCAATGCTACCGACACCAAGAAGGCAGCTCCCACACCTGCCTGGACCCTACCTATTGACCCATCAAACCCATGGACCGGGGACCAACGGCTTTACTTCCCGAAGGAAAGCGTGATCACACATTCTATGCCTCAGAAAATCCCGGCGGCACCGACTGGCATTGAACCTAGGCCATTTGGGGTGAGAGGCAATTACGATTACCACTACAACACCGGCAGCGCTAGCAATTATGGATGATGAAGTATTGAACTTTAATAACTAGACTATAACATTTGGATCGTATAAGTTGACGGTTTGTTAAAGGCGTATTTCAACTTGTGCATTATGTACCGATTGAGGTGTTATTGTATGCGAAATAAAATAAGAAATCAATAGACAATTAATGTGTACAGTATCTTATGTTCAACCACAAAAATACAAACAAAAATACCGCAAAGTGAATCTTGTGTGTGTGTGTTCAATCTAACCCCAGCAGTGGTATTATGGAAGAAATTTGCTTACAACAATCCTTGATGAAATAATTTAAAGCAAGTTTAGTCCGGGAGTTAGAAAGCGATAGCTCTACTGCAGATTCAGTAACCCATTTCAGAATGCCTGGTAATTCACGTCCATTACGAGGTTACTTTTACATACAATAAGCCCCGCATATAAAAACTACCGTTATCATATGAATAATGGTACTGCAAACACACGTCGAGATTCCGTATTTAGTAATAGGGGAAATGGCTCTAATGTTGGCCTATAGATCTAAGATTGGGCCCATCGCTAAAAATCCACTTTTTATCAATTTTATCTTGATGAACGCGTCATTGGGACGGTACTTATGGATATTTTTGGTCGCTATTGAAAATTTAGTCGATTGTATGGGCCCAAATAAGAGGCATTTAGGCCGACATTACATCAATTTCCCCTACATGACAGAGACGTATGCCGACTACAATATGCGTATTGTGCACTCATAATCAGTGTCATTCCCACTAAAGCTGGGTTTAAACAGGGCAAGTCAATTGATCAAGTCAGTTGAATTCAACTGACTTGAACGCGAATTGAACGTGTAAACCATGCCATTCAACTGACTTGATCAACTCACTTGAATTGAAAAAAGTTAACCAGGCTCAACTTTGCAAGCCAATTGAATTCAACTGACTTGAACGCGAATTGAACGTGTAAACCATGCCATTCAACTGACTTGATCAACTCACTTAAATTGAAAAAAGTTGAACCAGGCTCAACTTTGCTAGCCAATTGAATTCAACTGAGTTGATCATTTGACTTGCCTAGTCTAAATCCAGCATAATGGTTTGCACTTTTCTCTTACTATTTCATAACAAGCACATTCCAACTGGAAATGTAACATTTTACACGTAGAAAGTACCCATTTTATTGAAAATTTTGATTCATGGGGAATCCTGTCATCAGAAGATATAACCAAGAAATAGAGGAAATGTATGTAATGTCGGCCTAAGTGTCCCTAATTTGGGCCCATACATAAATTCAGCAATCGACTACATTTTTAATAGCAACCAAAAATATCCATTAGTACCGTCCCAATGACGCGTTCATCTAGATACAATTGATAATTAATGTTAGATCCATAGGCCAACATTAGAGCCATTTCCCCTACATTGTGAAAAAATACAAATTAAAATGATTGAAACTCTTTATATTGTATATTGATCATCAACGATTGCAATTCAATTTTCTTGTTGAATTTACGACTAAATGGGTGGAAGACCTCTCCAGAATTCCATCCACGTCCTCAAGACCGTAGCTGAAAAAATCACCTGGCGGAATCTTCTCCCTGAAAATTTAATTGAAATGATGCGCTGGACATTCCCTCAACGGCCTCCACCATCCGGTCATGATTTCGATGTGTCTGTTGCAGCTAATGCAGTTTTCTCATCATGATCAGCAACAAATGAATGTTCTTGGACAGTCTTCGTGATGGATGCTGCTATCGAATGGGTCCGGTTCCTTGTGATAGTGAACTTCTTCAAAGATCTCAGCAAACCTAAAATGAAACACATTATTAGAATAAATTGTATGAATATCGCACTTCTATGTAATCCCTACTTTGTAACAACTAGCTGTGCCGCTCTTTCCATAATTGGAAAACTCGCGATAACTCCCGACCACGTAAAGTTTCCTCCTTATATGCGAAAAGGGCGTCTCTTTTTTTGCATTGAAATTTTAATGAATTTTTTATCCATTTTTATTTTAAGCAGATATTCTCAAAGTATACATTTTTCAGTATGAAATTTTTTTACAGCTTTAATAAACTTAACTTTTTTTCAAGTTAGCGTGCAGGCATTTCGTTGTAATTATTGCAATAATTTCAATCAGCATAAAAAAACAACTAATTAATCAGTATTCATTTTGCAATGAAAGTTTTTTTATTTGCGAATTTATCGATGGACTACTGTTCCAACAAAAAGTTTTAATTATCACTTTTGCTAATGTACCTTTCGTTTTATTACCACAACTTGATTCATGCTTCAAATGGGATTGGACAACTTCAAACGAGAGAAAAACAAAACTAACGTAGACCATCGTTCACAGAAGCTAACTTTCATCAAAAGATTTGATTTGTCCAGTGTTTTTTTATTTCATTATGAAACATGTTCTGAAGTAGGTACATCTGGTACATGTAGTAAAGTTTCATCTTTCATTCGTGCTGACTTTTTGTTCATTTGGATGCAACCTCCCTTATGATTAGCCGTTTGAAGTTTATATGGTGATTGGAAAAGTGAACATATGCATAGTTCTTACAGCCATAATTTTAATGAACATTCAATTAGATGTCTGAAATACTGATTATAAGTAAATTATGTTATGAATATTGTTAGCCCACATTTTGCACCAATAGAAACAGTAAAATTCATCCTGAAAAATATTAATTGACCCATGAAAAACAGGTAGATGTGCCAATATTTAAGTAGAAAGGCTGAATAAGAAAATGTGAAGGCACACCGTGAATAAGTAAAATTGCACCAGTGAAATTAAAAATATTCTCCATAAACCAAGTAAAACGATCAATAAAAATGATCAATTTTTCCTTGAAAAACACTTATTTAGGGAACATTTCAACTAATTTAGGGAAAACTTCATCTTTTAAAAGCTTCTTTTGGACACTCGCCCCATAGACAAACAGACATAACACTCATAAGTTGTTCATCGAACACGCATTTAACGGTCAATTTGAAAGTATCTCAGTTGGTAGTGGATGCTTGTGGTGCGCATAGTCAATGCCCTTGCGTTTACACACTACCGCCATAATTAATGACATAATTAATGGACCATCCCTTTGTTGGAAAAGATGCAGGGCTTTTATACCAATTTGAGCATTGCTTGACTTAAATTGGCTTTTCCCTGTCCACCTTTGTTAGGACATATTATGTCAGATGAAGAGATAATAAATAAACAAATAAATAAATAAATAAATAATCAATTAATGATATTATTCTCTTCTATGAATGCAAACATGAGCAATTTTGTCGAAATTAATGAAGGGTGCGATCTAACCAAAAAGCTGTTCCTGGCCAAATAGCGAAAAGTAGTCTCCGGAATCGGATATCAAAAGACCATAGCCAGATTATTTACATCTTGGAGGGATTTTTGGTACTCATCGTCCTTGTCTTTGAAAACTAGAGTGAATTGATGTGCCTCATGCCCATAACCGTATTGACCGCCGTAGTAAAATTTCATCCTACAGGTATTTCACGTACTTTATTGTCCACCCATCTGAAAACTAGCACTGTCTGTCGGAATTAAAATTGGTCCTCGAAACCGGATTCCGAAACACCCGGTATGTGGCCTAAGGGGTGCACTGTGGTACAAAATTGCACAAAGTGAAGTTTTATTCCTAGAACCTGAATTTTTCATTTAAGCCATAAAGAGTCTTGAAAAGATTTGTTTGTATGAACATCCTCCAAAATTTGAACGTTACCAAAATTAGTCGATCAAATAAAAAAACTCACTTTTTCTTTGAAAATATAGAGGTATTATGCCTTTCGTAAACCTGTAAAAAATGTCAAAACAAGCATCTTTGCCAGTCCTGTATTTTAAAAGTTATAGAGAATTATTTATGGCATCTCTCTTAAATTCAGTTTTTCGATCTTAACTTTTTAGTGATTCATTTTTTAGCACACAATGTTCTGGATTATTATCAGAATCATAAAAACACACGTTTCTGTTGAAAACTGTAAGCCGTTATCATTGTTCCTCGAGGATTTTTCAATTTCCTGCGCTTATAGGGAAAATGGTGCAGTGGAAATTCAAAAACTACCCAATAGCGTGAAGATAAGGTCAAGTACTAAGTTATGAAGGTTTGGTTTGTTACCTTCCACCCATATTTGAGTATGGTAGCCTTATATGTTCATAATGAGAGAGAGAAGGATTAGTATTTTCCATTTAATTCCACTACTTTATTTGCTTATCCTTGACAGATACGCGTATTTCGTCTACAATGTGCAGACTTCTTCAGTGTCTTGTACTAATACTCGACTAGTCGACTAGTCGAGTATTAGTACAAGACACTGAAGAAGTCTGCACATTGTAGACGAAATACGCGTATCTGTCAAGGATAAGCAAATAAAGTAGTGGAATTAAATGGAAAATACTAATCCTTCTCTCTCTCATTATACAGGTATTCCACTAAGACGCCCACATTCATCAGGATTTATATGTTCATGTTTTATCGTGTTCATGGTTACTTTAAATTTTCTAGTTTTGATTGAATTTAAAGAGTTTCCGTTTCATTTAAGAAGGCCCAAAATCGGTTTAAAAATTAAGAAGTTATGATTTTGTGGGGATTGAAATATTTGACCTACTCACTTTTTTTTAACTAGTTCGTTTATTTACTAGGCTCAGTCTTGTGTGACACTTTGCGGGGACACAATGGCGGGAAATTGTTTGGAAAGGAGGGGATAGTCACATCAAACTCTAACATAAGAAAAACAAAGGAATTCGTAGATCGCTTGCATGTAGGGAAGATCACGTGTTCCCAATACATCTCTTACTTCACGGAAGGGTTGTCTACCTCGGGCCACTAGGGTATCCAATAGTCGTGCTCTGGAAGCGTCATTACCCGGGCAATACCAAACTGCGTGATCGATGTCATCATAACCGGTTCTGCATCTACATATATTGCTGTCAACGAGGTTTATTCTATAGAGATGTGCGTCTAGCGAGTAGTGGTTGGACATAAGTCTTGATATCACTCGAATGAATCCCCGACTTACATCCAGACCTTTGAACCACGCTCTCGAAGAAACATTTGGAATAATGGAATGAAACCACCGCCCAAGAGAAATACTTGTCCAATCGTTTTGCCAACTTAAAAGAGAACTCTGACGTACTAATGGGAAAAATTCATGATGTGAAATTCTTCTATCATAAATCTCGCCTTGTTGTGCGCCCACCTTTACGAGAAAGTCTGCCTTCTCATTGCCTGGGATTGAGCAATGTGAGGGGACCCATACAAAGGTAATCATCTATGATCTTTCGACCAGCAAACTCATCTGCTCCTACTCACTTAGAAATAACTAATTTTATACGTGATGGAATTCATCTTTAACATAAAGGATATAACATAAACAAACATTTCATGTACAATTATATGCTCCGAGACAGAAATATGTGTTACGTTTTATTCAGCTGAATTTTGCGTCTTTCATGATTTTTATTATGTCAAAAATGACACTCGTATATAACAGTAATTTTGAGTAAAACAATTCAAAACAGGGTAAGAAACTTCAATACACAAAATGTCCTTGTTCAATATTTTTGAATTTATGATTTTGTTTTCAATTATTGCTTCTGAGGAGAGTACAACAAAAAGTGCTAAAATTTTAACAAAAGTTATTGTTCTACGAGTTTTGTCAATTTTAAAGTGTCTAAGGTTTTAAATATTGCAAAACTTAGTATTTTTCATATAGTTTTTGTTTTTTTTAAATAATCAAAAATATTGAACAAGGACATTTTTTGTTCTTTGAATTTTTAAAATTTTTTCGGATTTTTTACTCTAAGTTACTAAAATATATACAAATGAAAAACTAAATTTCTTAGAAAGGAGTTATGTTTCTACGTAACTTTGTTTCAGACGTTATTTCGATTAAAAGTGACGTTTTCGTGCAGCGTTTTGATAAAAAATGTCGAATACGCGATTTGAAAAAAAAAATGCAACATTCAAAATGACCGAATTTTAGCACAAATGTGAATAATTGACTATCACAAACAATTATGCAAAGTTTCATACAACTCGGAGATGGTCACGAAAAAATTCAATTTTGTTTTGCTTTTATCCTCGAACTGCTCAATAGTGAAAGTTGTTGTGTCAGTTGGTTTTTTGAGAATCATAAACTATACAAAAAAAAAAAATAGTGTGCCAATTTTGTTTATAAATGCTTCAGTGTTTTGGTCTTAGATGTGAATCAAATTTGAGATTAATTTTCAAGATTTTATTTGCGTAGATTTATGGCAAAATACCGTGCCGATTCAAATTTCGGACACTTAAACTCGAATTTCGGACACTTTTAAAAGTTGATTATCTCGGTCGAATATGATCCACATGTCTTGTAAATTTTAAATTTTTTTGACTAGTGCCCTCCACGATCATCTAACATTATTACTTTGTTTCTAACTGGATGTAATATTTAATTAAAAATGAAAGTGTCCGAAATTTGAATCGTCCGAAATTTGAATCGGAACGGTATATTGTGCATTTTCATCAAAGTAGACTCCTGCGCTAAAAATAGTCCCTCAAACAAATTTTCGCTCATAGTGGAAAAAATTATAATTTATAATTTTCAACGTTCAATCACCACTAGTTTGTCGATATGACGCCCTATTGTAAAATGTATCTTTGCTACATGCAAAATGGAAAGTTTTTATTTTTACTGGGATGAGGGAAAACAATTCTGAGGGATTAATTTTACCGCAGGACTCTACTTTGACGCAAAATGCGCAATATGTTGTAAAAACATAAACTGCGTTAAAAATTATAGATAAGGTCAATTAGAAAACCACTATATATTGTTTGAAGCTCCAGGTTTAATAAAATTGTTGACGACGATATTCGAAATTGAAATTTTCGCCTAGTCCAGTGGAATATTGAACATTTTTCTTTTGAAATCTAATATTTTTGCCTTAATCCAGCCATGAAATTATAGTCTTAGTTACATACTTAAGAAATTTGTGTTGGATCAGGATTTTTGACTTAGAACTACGTCTTTGTCGACTATACAGGGGTACAAATCAAAAAAAATATGTGTGGTGAAATAGTGTTAGGTTTTGAACGCTTGCAACTTTGTAATTTATAGATGAAATTAAAATCCAAATACGCCAATCGATATGATATTACTTAACGAATCTGCTGAAATAAATACTTTTCCAGTTTTAAATAAAAAAAAAACTTTTGAAAAATGCGCTAATGATTATTTTATCACTGTTTTCATGAACTAAACGTTTTCCCCAAGCACAGTCATCATAAACGAATACCATACCGTACCATCCCATATGTGCAACCACATCATTCTGTTTGAAACAGCGCTGCTTTCCTGCCTCTGCTTATTACCACTTTGAACGGCTTGGCACTAGGTGTGGATCCTAGTGGATCACGGCGTGACTATGACCACCACAATGAGGAATGAGACTTGTAAAATTATGTATGTAAAACCCCCTCCCCCTTTAACAACAACCCGAAAAAGACATGGACTTTGACGATCACTTTTTTCCGGGAAATAAATTTTAAGCAAACCACAATTATAAGTAAAAACAATTTTTTACACGCAGAGCCAACATTAAAAAGAAAATGCTTAAGAGGAGACATACATTCGATGAATTGCCAACAACTGACTGTAAAACATATCTGGTACCTCTATATATGTAATTAGATTACCATCCAAAGTCCATCCTTTTTTCCATATTCTGCACAAAAGATACGTTTTGCCCCGTCCCATTCATATTAATAAGTATTATATAGTTAAAAATGCATGACAAACATCAATTTTGAGTGGTTCTACGTCATACTGCGGTCGTGTCTAGAACACAACCCTTTAATTTTTTTCTTCAAGTCCAAGGATCTTAACATTTGTCTAGGACCAAAATCTTAATTAAATGAATAATAAGTAAGAAAAATTAAAAAGGTAATCATAACCTTTATCTATTTTTTTACCAAGTATTCTGGACTCTTTAATATTTTCCTTGGACCCATAATCATGAACATTTTCCAAAGTAGTATCTTACATTTATTTTCCCCTCCTTTCCTTTTTCTTATCACGCACACATAAATATAATGCGAAAAAGAACGCTGCAAGGAATCACCTTAAACGCTAAATGTTGGCCTTTAAATGCTCTTGAATGAAACATGATGCATTTAAAATCAAGAGTGAATGTTCAAGTTTTTATTTGATAGGCGCCCAAGGACTTCATGTACTCCTAGTGCCGATAATAGGTTTGTCTTGCGTGTACGCATTGTCAATCAATTTACGAACAATATTCCGGCCCCCCAATTCAAAACACCATAACTCGGTGAAAGTACGAAAATGTTACTTTCCAAGCTGCCGTTTTCGCAATATAATGTGCTCTTGATTGCATTGCTACCGCCTCCCGGCCCCTAGCAGCATGATCGGAGGAACACTTTCCATAGAATCAAAGCGAAACAACCCACGGCTGCGGGATCATCGATCGACGTAAACAACAACAGCCAGCATAGTTTGATGATGAAAATTACGGCACTCGAGCCGTATCACGATCACGCCGGGATGGGCTTCTTCACACTCCGTGGCGCGCTGCTTTGGGCTCTGTTGGTGCTGCTGCCATAATGAAGCATAATAACTTTCTAAGAAATTCGACACACCGATGGTGTTACAAATTATAGCCTTCGCGTCGTCATGTTCACGTCCAAGGTGAAACCATATAGGGATGTTACAATTGGTAGATTTTATTCGGAATGAGCTGGAAAATGTAAAATTAAAGCTTGCTAGTTCGTTTATAGAATGCGTTGGAAATCATCCCTAGCACAGCAGCCATCGGTCGGGTGAGCTTTAATTCAAATCTTATGCATGAAATTAGATAACCGGTCATTATTGCCATCCGGGTGCACTCCTTTAAAAATTAATAGCATTACTCTTTACAACAACAACTGCCATCCAATGCAGAAGGCCATTTCTTTCGAAGGCAACAGATAGGGACCACAAAAGACCACGCCGGGCTTGACATTGGTAACATTTGGAAACCACTTCTGTCGGCCCGGTTGCCCGCAGGAAGATAACTAACTTTTTGGTGTGACTGCCACAAGTCAAGCGAAAAGCCCCCGAGCGGATACAAAACCGAGAGCGACAAATTGCCTAATAACAAGCCTATTAATGAAAATTTGAACCAAAACCCCAGCAGCAGCAGCAGCAGCAGCAGCAGCAACAGCAGAGCCAGTAATAGGTATAACTTTGTCGTCCAATTTGCACCCGGCTGGTTGTCGTAATAAGGGTTGGGACTTTGGGACGCAACAGCTATAATTGCTGTTTTGCACAATTGTTTCAGAGTTTTTTTTTTCTTCAACTGTTTTGGTTCTTTAGTGGTGTCGATTCGCCGCTGCTGTGCTGGCGGGAGTTTTGTCCGGATTGATGAAATGGAACTTTGCGGCGGCTGCGGAATTCGGGTTCCAATTGTTGCTTGGGTGTTGTTCCGCAGATAATATACTTTGGGATTGACGGCGTAAAATTTTGAGATGTTTTCGAATTAAAACCATCAGATCAGATTGGTCAGCACTGGATTTGTTTACTGTGGTTTTTCATTAATTGCAACAACAAGATTGCGTTTTCAAATGTTTTTGTTTTCTACGGTGATTTCCTACCAATACTTAGCTCTTCAACAGCAAAAACATCAAATGCTCATGATGGTCATATGGAAACAATTGGCACACAACTTTCACTGGATTTTTTAAAGCAATATGTGCATTTGACATTTAATTAAATGTAACGGATTTTGCCAATGGATGTTACATGTGATTTGAGTTCAGTGTAAATAGATGCCTTTGGTTTTGGAAAGCAGATTCAAGTTCCTATCCGAGAGCTACCCGCCCTGCATAGAAGATCCGTCAAATGTATAACTGACTTCAATTTAAATCGGTCCGTTTTCAACCAACATTTGACAGACCTTCTATACAGGTGTATTCTTGACATAATATTCATACTATGTTATTCTAAAGCTGGTCTAGGAATTTTTTGGGTTGGAAAATTTCTCGACTGAGTATGGAGTAAGACTAGCCCACATTCATATGCTGAAATTTTTTTATTATTATTTTCAACGGGCCAACCCCTAGATTTGTGCCATTAAGTGAGAAAACCACTCTCTGAAAATGTCAGCGCATTTGGATGCGACACAAGCTGGCGCTTTTGATTTAAAATGTATATGGGGATATTGGTTGAAATGCATGGAGAGATAATATACCTTCTCTCTTTCGAGCATAGAACTGGTTCAGAAAACTAGATTAAGCTCAGAATTTCAGCACACGTAGCCTAAATTATAAGGAACAACTTTGCTGAAGACAGCATCACGATATTAAATAACTACAGCTTTCCCCCGAATAACGCGTTAGCCACTGAGTTGCACCCACCGCTTTCTTTTGGTGGGGTTTCAACCAAGCGCTCTGATTTTCTGCGAGTGACTAGTTCTCCATTAACCCTACTCACATGCAAGAAATCAGACCGACTGGTTGAAACCCCGCCGAGAAAAAGCGGTGGGTACAACTCAGTGGGTAACGCGTTCTTCGGGGGATAGCTGTATGTGCATTCTGCTCGCTTGCAAAAAAATACAGGCAGCTTATGCAACGTATCAACTAAGATTACCATTAAAAATAAAAGTTCATATTTTCCACAGGCCATCATCCAGGCTCGTGTCTTTTGGTGCGATGACCACTCTCTGAATGTTTCAGCTCTTTTTGGCGTTACACGGGCTGGCGCTTTTGGTTTAATGTTCAAATAAGAGAGTTGGTTTCATATACAAAATGCTCATATAGGGGAAATGGCTCTAATGTTGGCCTATGGATCTAAGATTGGGCTTATCGCCAAAAGTCTGCTATTTATCAATTTTATCTAGATGAACTCGTCATTGGGACGGTACTAATGGATATTTTTGGTCACTATTGAAAATTTAGTAGATTGCTGGATTTATGTATGGGCCCAAATTAGGGGCATTTAGGCCGAAATTATATCCATTTCCCCTACATTCAAAAGCGAATATCTCAATAAAACTAACTGGATTTATTATGCAAATTTCAGCAAAGTTGTGACTCATTAACTGAACTACAAGTTTTGAAAATCTGAATCAAATCGAGAATAAGGAAACATTTTTATGATCGATAGAGTGTAAGAGTGTCATTTTTTTCATGTATTTCATCCAAAATCCCCATACAAAATTCAAACTAAAAGCGCCAGCTCATCTTAGAGCCAAAATGAGGCACGCATCTAGCGGTTGGCTCGTGGCAAATTAGAACTTATTTTTTTTTTAGGCCAATCTAGTATGGAGTATGATTGTACTTGCCACAAAATTATATTAATGTAAAAATGATACAAGCATTGAAAGCTCTAAATTAATAACTGTGAAACAGCATCTAGAACAATAAGTTGAGAGCAAGTAATAAGCTAATATAAGATAAGCTATAAGCTTGAAATGCGAAGAAGAAAAAGCTTCACAATTCATTCGCACATGTCACAATTTATCTTCATAATATTCTTTTAAATGTTGTAGAGGAAATGGCTCTAATGTTGGCCTATGGATCTAAGATTGGGCCCATCGCTTAAAAAATCTGCTATTTATCAATTTTATCTAGATGAAACCGTCATTGGGACGGTACTAATGGGTATTTTAGGTCAACATTACATCCATTTCCCCTATCATCTCAGAATTACATGAGAATTTTCCTCAGAATTTCCCTGAAATTTGTCTCAAAATGTCTTTAAAAGAATAGGTTAGAATTTTCTTGAAACTCTCGCTAGAATTTCATTGGAAGTTACTTCAGAATCCCCTGGAGCACTACTCAGAATTTCTTCGGAAAAATGCTTAAAATTTTCCTTGAATTATTCTCATTGGAAGCAATATGCAAATTGCTTGGAATTTCCTCAAAATTCAAGTTAATTGTCTTAGAATTTTTCAGCTATATTTAGAATCAGACTCCAATAGAATTATTATCGATATTTCCTATGAGCTCTCCTTGCAATTCTCTTTGTTTGATTGATTGATTAACAATTAATAGATTTTCAGACAAATGTGAACATTAGAGGCAGTGTCAGTAGCTATATAATCATTAATTTTCTCAAAGGGTTAATCCTTTTTGAAATCTTTGTCGAATTCGTTTAAAATTCCTCCTGAAATTTCTTTAGATTTATTTTAAAATTCCCTGCAATTCTATTCATAAGCTACTTTGGGATTCACCTTTAATTCTCCGTAAAAAAAAATTTCGAATACCTTCTCAAAATTACCTTCTAGTCAAATTCAGTTGGGGTTCACCTTAGATTTTTTCAAAGAATTATCCCTAAAATTCCTGTACAATTCTTTTCGAAACTCATTTGGTATTTTCATCAAAATTGTTCAGACGTTTCTTCAAAGAAACCATGATTTTTTTAAATCTATGATCTCTAAAATTACGTTATTTTAAATTAATCTGGGATTCCTTTAACATATTAGGATGAAGTAAGGTCGCTATTGAAAATTTAGTCGATTGCTGAACCTATGTATGGGCCCAAACTAAGGGCCGAAATTACATCCATTTCCCCTATCATCTCAGAATTACATGAGAATTTTCCTCAGAATTTTCTTGAAACTCTCGCTAGAATTTCATTGGAAGTTACTTTAGAATCCCCTGGAGCACTACTCAGAATTTCTACGGAAAAATGCTCAAAAATTTCCTTGAATTATTCTCATTGGAAGCTATTTGCAAATTGTTTAGAATTTCTTCAAAATTCAAATTAATTCTCTTAGAATTTTTCAGCGGTATTTGGAATCAGACTCCAATGGAATTATTATCGATATTTCCTATGAGTTCTCTTTGTAATTCTATTTGTTTGATTGATTGATTAACATATAATAGAATAGTAGCTATATAATCATTAAGTTTGTCGAAGGATTAATCCTATTTGAAATCTCCAATAGATTTACTTTAAAATTCCCTGCAATTCTATTCATAAGCCCGATAATAGTCACTTCAGAACTACTTTGGAATTCACCTTTAATTCTCCGTAATTCCAATTTTTTCTAAAACCTTCTCAAAATTACCTTCTAGTCAAATTCAGTAGGGATTGCCCTTAGATTTTTTTTAAAGAATTATCCCTAAAATTCATGTACATTTTTTTTAGAAACTCATTTGGTATTCTCATCAAAATTGTTCAGACGTTTCTTCGAAGAATTTGTATTCTAAAATGTAATCCAAGTCAGCCATGATTCTTTTTAATCTATGTTCTCTAAAATTAAGTTACGTTAAAAAAAAACCAGTATTCCTTATTTAACATATTTAGTTCAAGTAATGAGATTGGGTTGTGAGTGCAGAGCTTTAAAACCAACAAAAAAGGTTATCTTGCATTTAATTTCACTTAATTAATTTGTGGATCTATGACCGTATTTCGATTACAATGTGTCTTCGTCAGCAGTGTCAATCCCACTAAATACTTAAAAAAATCTAACCCCCTTAAGTACTCATCCCCTAGGTAAACATGTCAAGATCATGGAACTGAAACTACAACGTGCAGAATCGGAACTTACTAATAAACTAATAATCCAAGAATTAAGAAAACTAAGGGAAATCGAAACAACGCTTTAAATTTCTTAGTACTTAAGGAGGTTAGATTTTTATTTGTCTTTAGTGGGATTCACAATGATGAAGACTGCACATTGTTGTTGAAATACGTATCTGTCATGGATGCACAAATAAATGAAGTGGAATTAAATGGAAGATAACTCTTTTTTTTTTGTTTCAATGAAACCTGGAAAAACCGTGAAAAAACGGGAATTTAGTTTCATAAATCATGCCACCATGCATCTTGATTTCGTTATTCGTCTTGTTGTTGCATCTCTAGCTGCTTCCGAGACGGCAAAAAATTTTCCTATGCCCCTCTATCTTACACATAAAACATATGTTTTTATTCCCCTCATAGAATATAATTCCCTTTCCATTGCGGAAATGCGGTGAGGTACCAATTTCCTTTATCACATGCATATATATACCACGTACACCAGTGCACATGTCGAAGCACAGCTATACTGGGATTTTTTCGCGGATGATATACTACACTTTACCGTATTTCTCTAGCATCAACGATAGATTGCGGTCAGGAACTTCTAGTCGAAGAGCATATTGAACATATTTCATCGCATGCGACATCCGTACTGCCTTTCCATTCGTATAATGGAAAATTAAATCTTTCGAATTAAACGTCAGCCGGCGCCGGTGGTGCATTTGCAAGCGTGACTGCTTTCTCACCCCAATGGGTCTGGGTTCAATCCCAGCCGAGGTCGGTGGGATTTTTCTGAGGCATAAAAATCTCTGGTTACGTCTTCCTTCGGAAGGGAAGTAAAGCCGTTTGTCCCGGCCGGATGGGTGTTGAATGGTGCATATTCAGGTCAAAAAACGTGAACGACAACCTAAATAAATTAGTCAGGGACTTAGTCGTTTATTTTTTCCCCGGAAATTATTGTTAAACAAGCTACAATTAAATAAAAATATTTTTCCACATACAGTTTTACCTGCTCTACTACCAGTCCCCAGAGAGCTAAAAAATTCAAATTTGAGAGAGAAAATTCTCTCTCACAAGCTCAATCTCTCACTCAACATGCCACGTATTTTGATGATACTCAATTTGTGAGCAGGATGTGTGAAAAAGGAGGGACTTCGAATATTAATTTAAATGCATATATAGAGGTACCAGACATGTTTTGCACTGCACTGTCCTCTGTGAACAACGTAACGTAAAACAGATTATGAGTAGTTTTCGATAGATGTCACCGCAAACAGCAGTGGCATCTGATGGAACATGAATGCAGAAGCTTGACAAAATGATTAATTACTCGATCGAGTAAACAAACTGCCGGTAGCGATCGAGACCGAGATACAACTGCTGCTACTTCTACAGCTAAGAGTGAACTTGTGAAGTTCAGCTGAATCAAAAGCAAATTTATGAATAACTATGAATGGGAAATTCGGGAATTTCTAGATATCTCATTTCCCAGGAAATCGTTCCCAGGAATGGAAACACTAATTTTGAACAATATCAGAATTCGTCATCACTGCACATTAAATCTGATCACAGGCATCGAACTAATTTTATTTTTTTTTAAGTAATAACAAAATGGACTTCAAATTTCAGTAAAAAGATATTGAAGTCAATATGAAGATCCCACATTTTGTATGAATTCATCACCTTGAATCTACGGAAATCTTCGTTTCACTTAACCAAATTTTAAGTGTCATAAACGCTCCATGGTGCCCTTAGATTTTTTCGCAAATTTTCTCATACACACGTCTCTTACCGATGATATGTGCTTACCTCTCAGTATGTTCAAACTTTCTCATAAGCTTCATGGATCATTAGTAACAGTTTGGTGGAGTAAGATCTGAAAACCCATGTTTTAGCTACAATTTTTTTCTTTTTTTTCTTAGTAACTTTTAGCTACAATATGTATAAATATTTACATTATATCTTCTCAAAAACATAAAAAGCACTCCTAGTGAATTTTTTTCCTGCTTTCATCCGTATGCCGAAGTAAATCCAATGACATTTCAATGTGTTTGGACGAAATTGAAACTCGTTTGATGAAGTTTTAACAAAATATAACCCGTTTGTGACTCTTTATGAAATCCAACGGCTAAAAAGTAAATGCATTCAAAGGTCAACTTTAGCAGAAAATCCTTTGAATATTATCCAACCATATGAAGTTGATCAGCAACTCTTCTGAATTATGAGAAATTACATCGAAGAGCTACGACTGATCGTAAATTGAAATCGAGTTTTCCATATATTTCTTTAACACATAAAATTTATCACAAATTCTTCTGAAGATCATCGGTCAGTTAGAAAGTATTTTCAAAATATACTGTTGATCAGGAATCATGTCGAAGGTCTTCAAATGATCAGAAATTTAAATCAAATTCTTTGAACATTCTCTCATCATAAAGGGTGTCCACGATGAAATTGCCACACACAAAATTGATTCGCAAAATTCGAGTTTTCATCCGATTGTCATCAAATTTTCAGGGATTGAGAAATAACTATTAAACTTCATTTTACCATTTTACTCGTATTTTATTTACAGTCCATACGCAAATGCCCGCACCTTGGCCTTAACCCCGGCCATAAGATTCTGCACAACCTGTGAATCAACCGTTTTTTGCATGTAAACCCATACTTTCTTCAGTTCCTCGACTGTCTTCACTACCTTAGGTCGTTTAAGAAGGTGCTGCTTCATAATCGCCCAGTACTTCTCGATGGGGCGGAGCTCCGGAGTGTTGGGAGGGTTGAACATTTTCGGCACGAAATTGACCTTATTGTCCGCATACCACTTCAGCACGTCCTTGGAGTAGTGGCATGAGGCCAAATCCGGCCAGAAGATTGTTGGGACGTTGTGGGCCTTCAGGAGAGGAAGCAGCCGCTTCTGGAGGCACTCTTTTATGTACACCTGTCCGTTCATCGTGTCCTGGGTCACGAAAGGTGCACTCCGCTTCCCGCACGTGCAGATGGCTTGCCAAACCAGGAATTTCTTCGCAAATTTGGACATCTTCTGAGTGCGGACATGCTCCGGAACGCTGAACTTATCCTTGGCCGTAAAAAACAGGTTGCCGGGGATCTGTTTGAAGTCGGCCTTCACATATGTTTCGTCGTCCATGATGCAGCATTCAACTTTCGTCAGCATGTTGAGGTACAACTTCCTGGCACGGGTTTTGGCGGACTTGTTCTGCTTCTCGTCGCGATTAGGGGCCTTTTGTACATTGAACGTTCGAAGCCCAGCCTTAGTTTTGGCCTTCTGGACAAAACTTCGGCTTAGGTGCAGCTTCTTAGCCACATCCCTAACGGAGGCGTTCGGATTTCGGTTGAAGGCCGTTGTGATTTTTGGTGTTGTACGGAATATTTTTTCCTTCACTTCTGGGCTTCCGATCGGTGGTCAACCGTTCCTCGAACCGCTTAATCACTCGCGACACCGTGGAATTCGCGATTCCCAACGTTTTAGCGATGGAACGATGCGAGAGATCCTTGTTCTCGTGATGAATGCGCAAGATTTTATCACGCACGAGCTGTTCTTTCGACTCCATTTCCGCGAGTTTTGATCACAGGACTTTAAAACTTGCAGGATGTAAATAATGCACTATGAACTAAATCCACCCAAATTTTCATTAAATTCTACCCAACGGATAAAAAGTTAGAGCAATTTCATAGTGTGGCAATTTCATCGTGGACACCCTTTATCAGGTAGTCTAGGAATTCTTCCGAGCTATCAGAGATTATATCGAAGACCATCGACTAATAAGAAATTTAAATTGAGTTGTTTACATATTCCCTCATCATATAATCACAAACGAAGTGACAGACGGAGTGGCTCGAAAACTTTGGTGACGAACCTGCTATTGCAATTTTTCAGTGTACCACATGGCAACACTACTACCAACCGGTGGAAACTAACGATTTTAAATTGGCTCACTACTTGACTAGCCTATTGATCCCAAGCAAATCAAATAACGTACCCCATTCTAGTCAAAATTCTAGTACTACACAATGTTTGTGTTGATTTGCTATGAAAGTTTGACAGGGGTTCGTGGATTTTCCTATGTTTCGAGGGGTGCACCGATTAGCTTGGGACCGGAGATAGTACCAGAGCTGAGCCAAAAAGTTTAGCTCGTTTCTTCGGGACCTTCTAGTCTTCGAGTTACCTCTATGATTGTACCACATGGCATTCTATCTCTACTCAAAACTGAAATGCATTAAAAAAATGACAAAATGATACACTCTTTGCACACTACCAAAGATCATTGCACACAAAATCAACTTTGTTTAAATCTCAAAAAAAAAATACTAGCCCATCTGGTGGATGATGGCACAAGCTTTTAAGAAAATTCTTTTGCAGTGAACCACATTATTTTAATGGATTTCTTCGCCAGTTTGTCGTCTGTCACTTCGATTGTGATATAATATTCTTCCGAATTATCATAACTTATATCGAAGACATTCGATGGATCGGAAATTGAAATCGAGTTCTTCATATATTTCCTCATCATATCAAATGGATCAGAAGTCTCTCTGAAGATCTTCGGTCAGTAAGAATGTATTTTCAAAATATAAGGATCATCAGGAATCATGTCGAACACCTTGACCTTAATCCTTTGAATCAGTGTTGGCAAAATCATCAATCAAATGACATTTTTCCGCTCTCATACGCTTTCAATATCAACACTGCTTTCAGTATTCTTTCATCATATCAGGTTGATCAGGAATTCTTCCAAAATTTCAGAAATTATAGCGCAGAGCTACAATTGATTGGAAATAGAAATTGAGTTCTTCATATGTTTCCTAATCATATAAAATGGATCAGAAGTGCTTCTGAAGATCCTCGGTCAGTTTGAATGTATTTTCAAAATATAAGGATGATCAGGAATCATGTCGAAGACCTTCAAATAATCAGAAATTGAAATTAAATCCTATCCCACCATATCAGGTTGATAAGGAATTCTTCCGAATTATCAGAAATTATATCGAAGACCTACGATTGATCGAAAATTGAAATCACAAGTAAATCGATATCTCCTAAAGATCACACGATGTTAACGATTTTCTTCATTAAATACGCCCTTTTAAAATGTTAATTTGCTCGGCATGCGGCAAATACACACACACATTGTCGTAGGCATATAGGCACAACTTAATTTATATTATACAAAAAAAAATAGAAGTGCGTTTTTGGGAAAACCAAGGGGTAGGTCACTCCGCCCACCAATCTTGTGTGATCTTTTTTGTCAGTGTGCCGCAAGTGCGCCGCAGATGTGTCGATTGAGCCGGTCGTAGAGCAAGCTGCGATTTTTTGTAAAATACCCATCCCGACAACCCGGTATTTCTGACACCTTGAATGTTTTGGTTTGAAATCGCAAGGATAAATCGGATTGAGGATGACGCGGGAAGTGGCGGGTGTGTGAAATTTTGATGTTTTGTGTTCATAGGATAATAAAAGTTCTGTGTTTTAGGGTTTTTAATGCTCTCAAAGGCAGACCAGAAACCTAGCTTTTCGTGATGTGAAAAGCAGCCGGAAAAAGTTAGAACCGGTGGGGAACATTGTTGGAGACCGACTGTAGAGTCTGAGACTTCTGTAGTTTGTTTTGTGTTAGTTGCATCATTATTTGAATTAATGGTACTAATGGGGCCTGATTAACTGCCTTTTTCTCTTGAGCCTACTATAGAACCTACATTTAGCATTAAGATCTATAAGTGAACTGCTGTTATGAGTTCCTCTGGTAAATTCAATTAGAGGATGTTCCTCTAAAATCAATCTCAGTAAAAAAGAACGTATTGTTGTGAACAACTTCGGTGACAGTTGTCCTGCCGTGTTCCCATTTCATTTACAACAATCCAATGCCTACGAGATTGTCCCGAAGGTGTGCCGATGGATGTGCACAAGCTGTGCGAATCTAATTTCAGTACAATGTGCTGAGTGACTTACCCCTTGGGTAAAACTCATATAAAATCACTTTATCACTTTATTCATTTCAATAAATATAATTGATTGTAATTTCTTTATAAAAAGAGATATAGATACTTTTTTTTTCAAAACATGCGGCCTAAAAAGCTTCAAGAGTCTCTGGAAGATGAAATAATATAGTTAGTTCTAAAAGACTTTATTAAGAGATAGAAAAATGTTTAATTAAACAAGTTGCTTGAAATAATCTCAGCTAAACCTATGGCTAAACTGCTGAAGAACATATGTCCTTATTTCAAAACATAAGACATTGAGTTTTAGAATATAAATTTATTTCAGGACCACTTTTTAAGGTTACACTCATTAGTTGAAAACCTTCAATTAAGGATCTTTTCATGCACAAAAACTTCACCCAAGGAACTCATCTAAGACTTAGACTACCGACGAACCGACATGCCACTGGAGCATTTCGTTTGTCCGCAATTCGATTTCTCAAATGAACGATTCGATCTGTCAAACGAGCGACCAGATATATCAAACAAGATGAGGCGCAAACCAAGTCAATATAAATTTTACGTGTGTTCGTCTCCTTGCTCACGTTCTGACGCGATCGGATGACTAGATGGCGTTAGTGTCTATGAGCTGTCACGTCGGTTCGTCGGTGCTAAGACTACTTTCCTGCTAAATTCCCATGCTGGACCACTGTGCATTGTAACAAAATGGCGGTAGTTTTGTGGATCTTCTTCGCTGAGTTCGTTCAGTTAATTTGTTAAATTCACCCAAACCCACTTGGCCATGATTTGTTTTTTTTTTAATTTAAAAAATGAAGTACTTAAGCTGTGTTCCATTTGGTGAATTTTCACTTACATTTGACCGATGGAAAATTTTTCAAATAAACTGATATTTCCGCAGTCTTATTTCTGACCGAAAAGGAGTCAATTTTGACAGTTACCTTCTCGAAAACTGGGCAAGCATCACATTTAAGTGAAAATTTACCAAATGGAACACAGCCTTAGGCTATATATTGATGAATTATGACACTTCGAAAATAAATATCGATGTTCGAAAATTTCTCTGTTGTTGATCGTTCGTTTTTCGAGAAGGTGTTTGTCAAAATTGATTCCTGGTCCGTCAGAAATAAGTTTGGTATAATAATAGGTTTGTTTGAAAATTTTCCATCTGTCATATTTAAGTGATAATTCACCAAGTGGAACACAGCCTCAGGCTGTGAACTATTTGCTGAGTGAAATTTAAATTAAAAGTTCCATTTCGAATGTTATTTCTTATGTTCGAAAATCCCGATCGATCAGTTTTTTGGCAGAACTCACCCATGGTTATTAAAATTAAACTTCTTGTCTGTCAGAAATAATCACGCTCGGATAGCAGGGTTAATCGACAACTTTCCATCTGTCAAGTGTTAACCAAAAGGTAAAAAAATCCACCAAATGGTTCAGAGCCTCAATTTGCAAAACGTCCAACAAATCACACACCGCTAACACCCATTGCGAGGTGAATGGATGACAGTTGAGCGGTCATAATAACCCAATTGCGCCAAAGGCGACAGCTTCGAAATGTTCTGCCGTTCGCTTTCAAATCCATCATCCAGTTGAAGTCACTTTGCGTTTTCCACCCCACCAAAATGCTACTGTTGTAGAGATCTGTAGCTGCTGCCAAGGCACACAGCATCTCATTCGAAAGTGGAGGGAAACCATCATTGTGCTGCTGATGATTCGCTGACTGCCAACTCTCCTCTCGGTTTCTTTCCATCTCGCGACACGGAACGGCCCAAAGGCAAATGGTGTGTGACGAAGGCAATTAACTTCATTACCGATGTTCTTTCTGTTTCATTGTGCTTACAAACATTTAACGTCGTGACCCGCGTCCTGTGTAAAATGATAGAAATTTTAGCCTTAATTGTGAAAAGCATTATGATCGAAAGATCATAAAATTGCTTGGGAAATATGTTTGCCGACGGTTACGATGAGGTTACATCGTGTTATCTAGCGATACAACGTCTATCATCTTGCCACGGGGTAAGATTCTTACCGAGAGATAATACGCCAAGACAGTGCAGTAGGTACAGACCGGTTGTCGGTGCATGAGTCTTAATTAAAGAGTCCGGTTTCTAGCCCCGGCGGGGCGAAAATAATTTAATAGACTGTTGCGGCATTGTTTTTCATAATTAGTCCATATCACACGGGACGTATCTGGGGGCGAGGTGCGTTCGGCTCCGGTCTGTGAATGGGTTTGAGATTTGAGGATAGCATTTAAAGCTGGTACTGAGCCGGTGCAAATCGTAAAGATCTTTGAAATTCTAGCATATCGGTGATGGTTTTAAAAAGTTGCTTGAACTTTATTCTAGGAAAACTGTGTGCTACCGTATCTGGGAACCTCTATCTGACTGACATTTGTTACCGACCGCTGACATCGGTTTGCTCAAACGTTAATCTATGTGTTTCCATCTTGAAGAGCTTGAATAGCAGACATATCACCACCAGAATCGGCTTGGCACGGCACCACCGACCGCGACTGAAGGTGCTAAATTCACACATTCCGCGTGACTATACTGCCCATAACTCACATCTCCATATAAGACAACGGAAAGGAAATCCCGCGCTGGCTGGTCTGTTTGCTGTTTGCAGCGAGGATGCTGCTCGACATTTGCAACACAGATTCGCCGGAGATAACGACAAAGTCTGAGGCGCAAACGTGTCGTGTCGGATGGTCAAAGAAAACCGCGCCACGCCGCCACCGCATTCGCCAAGAGCATGAGGGATCTACGATGACTTAATTCAACCTGTCAACTGGTCGGTCTTGGCGGAATAAATTTATCGCTCCGTGATGCGCGGGAAGCTGTGCAAAATGACTTCCTGGACTTGGTATAGTAGGTTCGTACCAATTGTTTGGAAATATTTTACTTTGCTTTTCAAGAACATGGTCCATGGATGGACCTTTAGCTTTCTTGGATCTATTTCGGTGCTAGCCATATAGGGAAAGTGTACCAGTTAGGGCACTAGTGGTCATCTAAAAACCTTGAATTTATAATAAAAATCAAAAAAATTTCCACAGGAAGTTTGTCTCAATGCTGTTCTCTGGACTGTGGGGTCGGATGAAAATCGATCGAATCCGACTCCTCTGATTTCAAATAAACTGACTCGGACACCGAATCTGACACCAGTTAAACAAAATACAATTACTGACGAACTGTCCAAACAAGGACGAAGCCAACCGCAACTCGAAATTCCTGTACCAAGATGTTGTACATGCGATAAAAAGTAGGATTTGGGCAGTATGGGAATTGGAATGGCATCAAAATCAGGTCCAATTGCGACGAATTAAGTCAACATCTGATAGATACAACGATCGAAAATGCGCTTCAGAACAACGAGTCCTAACTCGAATTAGAATAGGACATACCCGGTTTACCCACTCACATTTGATGAACCACAACCCCCACCTATATGTAGGTTCTGTGGAGTGCAGATAACAGTTCACCATATACTAGTGGAATACAGAGGATATGCACAATCAAGGAAACCTTGCAGAATCAAAGGATCACTATGCATGATACTAGCTAACAATACCGATAAAGAAGAAGCAATATTAAAATTTCTAAGGGATAGTAACTTGTTCAATGAAATCTGATTAGTTAGAGTAAAACGCTGGCCAGACTGAGCAGTTATAACATGTTATAACGGTTGTCAAATAATTGCAATACAGAAACCACCATCAAGATAGCGCTATAACATGTTTTAACTCTGTAGTCTGAACAAGGCATAATCTATTGTAATATTAATTATCCTGGCACGAATGCCACACACTAATGTGGTAAAGTGTCATAAATACATGTTTGTGCAATGTCATCTGTAAGTGCAACTACCCTATCCAACTAACATTGAAATATTTTTTTCCATTCAAATGGTAAAACGTTTAATTAAGTTTATTCCATCATAGAATAAAATGATCATATTTTTTTAAAGAAATTGACAAGATTTCAAAAGAATCATCTAACAAATTTTAACAAAATTGATCTTAATGTTTCTACAATTCCATGTGATGGACAATGGACCAATGGAGTAAGCACCGATCATAATTTTCAAATGAATTTATCATGTTACCAAGAAAATGGCCATCACTGTTAATGAGATTGATAAAATTGATCACAATTGCAAAATAATTTGGTTGCAACTTTGTATAAAATTAATCACAATGTTTAAAGAAATCTACACCTTTTTTCGAATTTAATTACAACAGCCAATATCATTAAACGAAAATCTGTTCTAAACACGAAAGGTTTTTTTTTTAAACTAATACATCCAAAATCAGATGGTTCCGGCGGTAAAAATCACAAGGCATACTTTGATCAAAAATACATAATAATCAAGATTAAGGTCCGGGTCACCGGCGGACACTCAGTAATTAAAACCAGCTTGTGGGTTGGTTCTGTTAAACTCTTTTAAATTTGACGAACCTCTTAACGGAATCCCTTTAAATTCCGTTATAATTGCTTATCTTTGGACAGATACGCGTATTTTGTCTACTACTTGCAGACTTCGTCAGTGCCAAGTACTGAACACCACTGAAGAATCCATCTTTTATCTCCGAGTTAAATACTTATCAATAGGTACTAAAAATCAGCAGGTATCCATTGCTTGCCAACTGGTAGATGCATGCTACGATGTATGGTTTTAGGCAGCATGCTAAAGAGTCTCGAGTATCCGTTTCCTTGATCCTATTAAGCAATGTTGATGGATTATGTTTAAATATTTCTAAACTTTCTGCTACGTCTAGTTTCCAAGGCGAAGATACAGTCCGCAGGATATTAATGTTATCCTTTGTCAAATTGTGCCCCTTTGTAACGATATGTTCTGCAACCTTGGATTTAAATTCATAATGAAGTCCTTTATCCATATCTTTATTAGCCTTTTTCTTACCTCTGCGATGTGTTCCTTAAACCTTGTGTCCAAAGTCCTTTTCGTCTGACCAATGTAGATTTTATTGCAATCTGGACAAGAGATTTTGTAGACTCCGGCTTTCCCTAAGACATTTATTGAATCTTTTGTTGATCCTAACAGTGACTTCAGCTGAATTGTCCTGCTGCTGAATACTAAATCTAGGCCTAAACTTCTAAATTTCGAAATCAATGGTTTGGTAATGTTTTTGTCGAAATTCACCGCTACCCGTTTTAAACCCTCATTTACTGGTGTAAGAGTTGTCGAAATACGCCTTAAATGATCCCTTGTTCTTTTTTCGATTACTGTTTGAATTGTTTTTTTTCTTGATACACATGATGATAAGTCTAGCGATTTCAAAAATGTGAGCTATTTCCTTTGATATGCCTGTATCGCTAAGAGGAATAGTTTGCATCCGGTGATCAATGTGATGAAAAGCGGCCATTTTGTGTTGATGGGAATGGTTTGAAGTGCTTGGTATTATTTTCTTTGTATTTGTTGGTTTCCTATAAATATCGAAATTGAACGAAGACGTTTCCCTGATGATGAGAAGATCTAAGAAGGGGAGTTTGCCATCTCTCTCTTCTTCGTGAGTAAATTTGATGTCCTTGTGAACGTTGCTTATGGCCTCTAAAGTTTTTGATAAATCTTCCCTTTTGACAATGCTAAAAATGTCATCCACGTACCTATACCAATATTTGGGCAACAAATTCCTATCCTCCATAGTATGTTCTAGGTTAGCCATGAACAATTCACATAAAAATGGAGAAAGTGGATTGCCCATAGGAGCGCCTTTAGCTTGTTTATAAAAAATTCTTTTGTTTATAAATTTGTTCTAGACGACTGGTACCATTTCTCCCGCCTGATGGCCTTTCGGAAACTCGGAATAAAACCGGATTCATAATTTTCGAACATGTTACTACGCACTGTGAAAATTTCATCAAATTTCATTGTGAAACAAAAAAGTGCTTGAAATTTTTTATACTCATGCAAACATTGTTATTCATATGTTTGTTCGGAAAAAATAAAAACCGCACAAAGCGCGTAAGGCCCTCCCCAAAAGTAAGGCAGGTGGTGCTCATTTGCAACACCAATAACTTTTCGGGGTTATCTCGGATACACATCTGGTCTTGAGTCAAAATGTTCCCAATACTCCAAAGGTTCTACATTCTGTACACGAAGAAAATCAACCAGCTATAGCACCACCTAGAGCCACGAATGTGAAAGTGGCTCGTTCCCCCAAGCATTTTGTCGAGTTTCCCCATTCAAGCCCTCTGAGCGAGGGGTTCCCGTGAACCAAATGATTTCAGGAGGTAGCGTTTGAAATTCCAGGACTGTCCTATTTCGAAACACACTAGTGACCAGCTTAGTTGAAAATTTCCTCACCAGGTGACACTAGTGCTGCCTTTGGCCAAGTAGTTCAGATGCACAAGACCAATTGGATGGTGCACAGTTTAGTTCAGAATTGTCACCAAGGAAATAAGTGTGCCTTTAAAATAATGATTCTTAAAATCAAAATTTTGACAAGTTCTTTTTATTCGTCATGGTTATTACGTCCCAACTGGAACTTTGATTTTGTCTTCAACTTTCATTTCATCTACTGTTTGTGAAATGGAGACTACACTGTGTATTTGAGTGTAACCTACACACTACCAAAAATTTATGTAGATTGTCGTGCCCTGAATCGTACTTTTCGTCGAGTTGCGTATGTTTCGGTTTGGGAACAGTTAATTTTACATAACATGTTTGTTTACGTTCCATAATTTACGTCAAAGATGGATTACGTCTCGTGTAAATATAGTTATTTTAAGTGTATAATTTTAAGTGGGATAGGAACTGAATTTTGAAATATGTATTCGTGTCGATTCATGGTTGACATGACTGGTTATCAACAATGCAATGATCAATCGTTATGATTCAGCCACCATTCGAAAAGTATGGCTATCTACTTTCAATTAGTGTTTATAAAATGAATAGAATTCTGATTAAAGTGGAGCTATCTCAGAATAATATTGATTGGATCACCCAGTTGTCATAAAACACCCCTTCATATATCTGGATTTAAAAGTAAATTTCGGTCCTAAGAATTGGCGTTTTTATACAAAATGTTTTGATTCATCAACATTTTGAAAATATGTCAGCATGTACATTTTTTTCCTCTGTTCGGGACTTAACACCACTGCGACCAGTAAATGTATCTATTGTAATATTACTCCTTTACTATTGAGAAATGATGAAGTATTCGATTTTTTTTACAGTTGTCATTCTCGCATTTATCGTAAGGATCCGACTCTAATTGAAAACTCCCGCTCTTTATACCCTTCGGAGTGTTGAAACACCCTCTAAAAGCGTGCCCCTTGGTCAGTCAAAATTGGATTCCTTGGCAACAAAATTAAGGAATGACACCAATAATGACCATGCATCAGAACCCTAGTATTAACCACTTCAAACTAGGGAACAACGAATAGAAGATTAGAAATCACATAGATGAAGACTACCTAACTCATTTTTTTCCTTGTTTCAAGATCATCCTCGGTGGACAAAGCCGAGTCTTGTCACTATCAACAAGGCATAAAAAGTAACAAGGACTAAGATGTGTTCCTTGGATTACTGAAAAATCCTGTTCCCCTAGTTTGAAGTAGTCAGGAAAAGGAATCGGTGGTAGATCTTACATCCCGTAACGTACCACGAAAAGGTGATCTACCCACGGTACGGGGCAGCATGTACATTAAGGTGGATCAAGTTTGTATGTATTGCGGATCATCACTTTCTGCTCTTTCAATTTGTTCTGATGTTTTCAAAAAGTGTGTCAAATTTGAACGAACGCAATTTTGTATGAGAAACGGAAAGCTTGTCAAAAATTCAGTAATAGCTAAATTTTGATCAATAACAATAATAACAAATACTATTTTGCTGCTTATCAAAATGCAAAAGAAGTTCTGAATAAAATCTCAATTTTGAAGTTTTTCCATATGATTTAAATAAGTACTTCCGAAGATCGAGGTAGGCCGTGCATTGAAACTGACGTGTTTTGAATTTGCTACTGCTTTATTTTCCGAGATGTTTATTGAAAATTTAGTGCAATAAGTCCTTTAGCTGGTGCATTTTGGACACCTGAAAACTTTTTCAATAATTTCACGTGTGGTTATTAGTGCTGTGTTTAATTATTTAAAAAAAAATAGGATCGAAAGAGTTTTTAAGATTACCGCGAGTGAACAAACCAGGTTTTTTCTTCCTTCGCCGCCGCCGTGAAACTTTGCGAAAAAGCAGATGTCCGCTGAATTTTCTTATGTACGCTGTTGAATCGTGTCCGTTTGGGTTTAGTTACAAGTGCATAACGATCCGGAAGCCGGAAGTTACAAAATAAGTTCAGGAAGTAACAGTGATATCCAGTGGAAGTACGATAAAATCGAACGTGCAAATTTTTTCCTGCAAAGTGCTGCTGCCTGCAAGCCAAAATGGGCGCGTATCTATCGGAACCACTCAAAACGAAGGATTTGAGCGAGGAGGCAATTGATTTGCTTGCTTGCGGTTCCAGCTCGATGAAAGGCTGGCGGATCAGCCAGGAGTAGTAGTTTCTAGTGAAAGAAATGGTCTCCATCACATCACTAAACATAACCATGAGCAATGACGAGGATCTGCATCCCAAAGTTTGGACCCAAACCCCATGATAAACAAGGAGCGGATGCATCCAATGAAACTTTTAAGCTCAAAAGAATCATTACCAACAAAGACAAATTCGGTAAGATCCTTCCATTGCATTATTTTATGATTCTTCAATATTGTACAAATATTTACACATTACACACAACTACACATAGTAACTCGGAGCGCTTGGTACGGTATGTCCACGCATCCTTCCACCCCTGTAGATTCAATAAATGTTCCCATTCATTTCCAAGAATCACCTTTGCGGCAAATACAACGCAGTAGGCCTGGCCATATTGATATTTACATCATATCTCAGATATGCTGTAATGCATCAATTAGACAAGAAAAATTATTAAACCTCATCTAACCTAATGATTTTCCAGGATGCTTTCTCGTACTGGCTGCGTTTGTATTAGATTAGATTAGATTATATTAGATTATTTAAATAAGTACTTTTTGGATAAATAAAAATATACCACAAGTAAACCATATTAAAAACAATTATGTAATAAACTCTTTTGATCAAGATGAGGTTTACAATATATCTTATGATATACTAATCGTATAAGAGGCGGCGACAGCAATCCAGATATCCGGAGAACTGTTTTCCAGCAACCTAGAACCTGGAGTTTTGGAATATTTCCTATCTTCTCAAGATGGGCTACAAAATGGTGAGTTGACAACCTGGAAGGAGAGTGATTCCTTGCTCCGGTCCTCACAAGTCCCTACCTCACGCCTCCACGAGTCATATGATTACAAACGACTACCAGCTGAAATATGGACGCAGCTGGGTAGCGTAGCCTGGGCTATGTTGTCCATCCGACAATAGCAAAGTGAGGACGTGCGAAGCGAACACTGGCGCCGTAACCATAGAGGAAATGCTTCGCCTCCGAGCGTCTGTCCACCACGGAGGTGCGGCTCAAAAAGTGTCTGACTGGCATCCAGCGGCTGAATAAGAAATGATCTTCCCCGGATGCTACACCTAAGATGGCAGTCCCATCAGAGGATAGGATACCTTAGGCCAACCACCTATAAAAAGGCCAGCAAAAGGCAAGAAGGAAGATGGTTATCGGTTAGGTAAGTTACTTCATCATCAAAGGTCAGTCACCATATATACTTTCACAAAATGATTGCATATGCATATAAAACATTAAATTATTATATAAACCAATAAATGATGGGAAGAGGAGGGACCACCGGGCACCCAATTGACGCGATTTGGATGGGGAGAGTGAAATTGTCAACTCCCTCTTGATAACATCTCGTGGAAAAAGGGCAGGCTCTTCTCCACACTCATTGGGGTATCCTTCTGTCGGACGGCTCGTTTTTTGAATTGTATGATCATGTGGCTGGAAGGAGATTCTCTATCATCCCGTGGAAGCGTATAGGTGTATTACCTATCGATCCACCAAAACCGTTTTTGGCCCTTCATACAGTGACATGTTGAGGACAATCAGAGGTTATTAAGCTTGCTCAAATCTAACAGTGAGGAGCACCCACTGCTATCGGACTTAGTTCCCGTGTTACAATGAGTGGTAGACAATTATCATACATCATCATACATACATTTCCTATATGCTCAAGATGGTATGAAATTTAGCAGAAATAGCGTTCTCCTAGTCAACTTTTAAGGAAATGACCAATTTCCCGGTGATTCCAGATATCTAGATAACCGTTTTATGGCCACTTGGAAGCAGAATCGATATGGTGATGACATATTTCCTCTATGCTCTTGATTGCATACAATTTAGAAAAAAAATCGTGGGTTCCTAAGTCTACTTTCAGGAACTGACCATTTCCCAGTGATTCCGGATATCCAAAGGACCATTTTCTGGCCACCTGGTAGCAGAATCTATATGGTGACATAAATATTTCCTCTATGCTCATAATTGTAAACTATTTATAAAAAAACACGCATTTCCAGGTCTACTTTCAGGAATTGACCATTTTCTAATTGATTACAAATATCCACAGGACCGTTTTCTGGCCACTCTGTAGCAGAATTTGAGTTGGTAATGGCATATTTCCTCTATGCTCATGAATTTTATGCAATTTTGAGAAAATCACGGATCTCTAGGTCTACTTTCAGGAATTGACCGTTTTGTCGGTGATTTCGGATATCTAGAAGACCGTTTCCTGACCTCTCACGGGTAGTCCCGTTCTGCCTGTCCAACCACAAGTCCAATCGGTTCCCTGTCTATTCCGTTTGAAAATAAATAGTCATAGCTGTCAAAAAATGGCACAATCTAAAACATTTGATAACCAAATTGCCGAGAACCAGTAATGTCAACATGAATCAACACGCATTTTGCTCGGGACTTTTCCAGGTTTTTCCTTTCCATTTAGGCAGGCCAACTACAGGTCCAATCGGGTTTCTACCTACCTTTACATATAAAAGTAGATAGACTGAATCATAATGATTGATCATCGCATTACGGAGAACCAAACATTTCAACATGCATCTATACGCATTCTGCAGTCTTGGGGTTTTATCAGTTAAGTGAGATTTTGGGTCTATTTATCCCACTGTGTAATGATACGCGTAACTTTCCTGAGAACTCCCTCTCATCATAATAAAATGTAACAAATTGTTACACTTTCATACACCCCCTCCTCCACTTGTGTTATGTAATTTGTATGACATATGATATGATGACAGTGCTTTACCACCTATTGTAGCACGGAAACTAAGTCCAACAGCAGTGGGCTCTCTTCTCTGTTTGGCTTGATCAAGCTTAATAAACTCTGATTGTCCTCAACATGTCGCTGTATGAAGGGCCAAAACGGATCGGGTAGATCTGTAGGCAAAGTCGCCTATACGCATCTACGGAACAATAAAGAATCTCCTTCTAGCAACTTGATCAGCCAATTGATCGAAAAGACAAGCCCCCAAACAGGAAGATGCCCCAATGAGTGTGGAGAAGAGCCCGTCCTTTATCCACGAAATGTTGTCAACAGGGAGTTGGTATTCCCACTCTCCCTGTCAAAATCGCTTCAATCGGGTGCCCTGTTGGACCGACCCTTCCCTTTTATATATGTATTTCAATTTATATACGAGTTGATTATCGTCAATAATACTTACATTTCGATGAAGATCGTGCTACTTATTTTACCTTTTTTTGTGATACTCATCATCACAGAATATATCCTTGAATCGTAGACCAGGTCCATCAACAATACACTCGTTCCGAGAAGGGGCTCATGGTCATCTTCTTCTTCTTCAGGTTCGCTCACCACCCGGCATGAAGGCTCGATGCGGTTAGTAATATCAAACAGAGTGTTACATGTAAACGAAAAAGAGATACAACCAGGATTAGTTTTTTAAAGAAATAGTTTCATATGAATACCCAACTAACCATATCTCAGTTATTTTGTGATTATATGGTTACTTTGATACTCACATGAAATGTTGTGCAAGTACCACAAGTTCAGCAACGCCCAACTATGGACAGCTGAATGTTAATACCATTTACTCTTTGAATCAGCGTACACCAACATGATAATCTTCTAAGAAACACCTAAGAATGTATAGAGATAAAGTTGATAAATACAGTTTTAACTGATGGTACTTTATAAACATCAAACTGTCCAATATTGGACCCTGACAACACACAGCGCCGGTGCCTGGTAATGTGGGCCGTCAGTGGTCGTGGTTCATCGGTTGCGAAGTGAAGTGCTTCTCAAACTGAAGCGATACAGTTCTCAGTTTTTCAACGTTATCCTAACGTAAACTTAATATTATCACCAGAGATCGAAATTTTCGCCTACTTCAGAAGAGAAACGACATTTTTCACCTGCTAGGAGAAATAGAAGAGAAGCGAGAGAATATTATACGCTCACAGTCGAGGGGCGCGCCCTTCCGGAAATAAGTGCGTGATATTTAAAATACATCGTAGTATTTAAATACTTTGAAGACAGTAATAATTTGAATTTAAATAATTTTAGGAGTATTGAAGGTAATTAACAAATAATTAACGATAATTTATGTAATGACAAATAATTTAACTATATTGAAGATAATTTAAATATAAAATTTTGTGAGTAATAAAAGAATTAATTGAAATTAAGAGTGTATTTAAAGTATTTAATGCGGTAATGGCAAGATTTTAAATATTTGGTCAGCAGGCTGTATAGTATTGAAAGACTAGTGCGTGCCCGTCGCTCGCAGCAGTTTTCGCGAGAAAAGCAACAGCGATTTATTTTTTTCGGAGAGCATGAGCGGCAGATAAAACGTTTCTTTTTCAGTGAATTATTGATGCCGATAACGATTTTTCACATCTTTCATACACCTGAAAATTCACTTTCCGCACGAAAACGATGATCCGAAATTGAGAACCAAAAAAACTGTTAGGGCTCATCCATAAGTTATGTAGAATCTGAGGAGTAATGGAGAGGGGGTTTCAACATTTGTAACGGGCCATACATAAGGTATAGAAAAAAACGCTACGAAGGGGGAGGGGAAGGTCTAAAATTGGTATGAAAATTGCATCGTCATTTATGGATGACACTTATTATTTAACAGAAGGTATAAAAAGGAAATAAAAAAAATCTGCCGGAATGGTTAAAACCAATGAAATGCAAACAGGTGACGCTCTGTGAAATCGTTGTCCCTTTCGTTCTGCCGCTGTTTAAATGGATAACACAGTATGACGTCACACTCCGTCAACCATTTAATCAGCGGAAGAACAAAAGAGACAGCTAATCCTCAAGCCTCAACTGTTTACATCGCATTGGGTTGGAACCGAACAATTTGGGGTGGTATTTTTTTCGCTCTTGGTAGTTTTCAGAGCCAAATGGGTGATGAAAAAATATTTTCGTTGGTTTTTGAAGACAGATATTTTCGGATTATGTATGAGAAGGATAATGAATTATCGGTGAAAAGCGGAATCCTCGACAGCGTAAGACAAAACCCATCGTGCTTCTGGGATTTCGTGAAAAAGCGGCAAGCATCTTCTCGCATCCCATGCAACGTTACCTTCAATGATGCCCAGGCTAATACAAATGTGGATGCTGCAAACCTTTTCGCCATGTTCTTCGAGAGCGTTTTTAGTAAAGTGTCACATGTACCAAGGCGCGATTGTTTTGTTCACGTTCCTTCGCACAACATCAACCGACCGGTTATTCAGTTTTCCGCAAATGAAGTAGTAGAAGTCATCGATGAGCTTGACATCAAAAAAGGAACTGGTACGAACGGAATACCACCCCTGTTGCTGAAAAACTGTTCAAGAGAACTAGCGAACCCAATTGCTCGCTTATTCAACCGATCACTTCACGAAAGAACCTTTCCGACAGCTTGGAAAGCTGCTTGCATCGTTCCTATTCACAAAACTGGCAACTGTAATCAGGTGACAAATTATCGCGGCGTATCTATACTTTGCTGTCTCAGCAAAGTGTTTGAAAGACTGGTGCACAACGTTCTATACAACGTAGCGTCTCCCATCATCTTTGATGGTCAGCATGGCTTTATGAAGCATCGTTCTACAACAACTAACCTCATGTGTTACGTCACAGCACTGTCTCGCGAAGTAGAAGAGAGGCGGCAAGTTGACGCGGTGTATGTTGACTTTGCGAAAGCCTTCGACACTGTACTGCACATTCTAGCCGTGGAAAAACTGAAGCACATAGGTTTTCCAGATTGGATTACAGAGTGGATACATTCGTACTGGTGCGATCGTACTGCATATGTTGCGGTCAACTCGACTCGATCCCGCACTTTCAAAATCACGTCTGGTGTACCCCAAGGAAGCGTTCTGGGACCATTAATATTCAACATTTTTATAAATGACCTGTGTCTGCTGCTTTCCTCGTTTAAGCTTTCATTCGCTGATGACCTAAAAATGTATCGTTTCATAGCTGCTCTTCCGGATTGCATTGCTCTACAAGAAGATATTGATACTATACTGGTATGGTGTGGCGATAACGGCGTGCGGGTCAATAACATGAAGTGCAAAGTTATTACCTTCGGTCGCTGCAATAACCCCATTCTTCATCAATACAGAATGGAAACTGCATCATTGGAACGTGTGTCGTCCATGTGTGACCTTGGCGTTACCATCGATTCGAGGCTCAGATTCAACGAACACGTGAGCATTACCACTGCCAAAGCTTTTTCTGTGCTGGGATTCATCCGTCGCCACGCTTCCGAGTTCACCGACATCCACGCTTTAAAAACTCTCTATTGCTCGTTGGTTCGTAGCATTCTGGAGTACGCTGCTCCGATTTGGTCCCCTTATTATGTAGCTCATGTTCTCACGATTGAACGGGTGCAGAAAAGGTTCTTACGGTTTGCACTGAGACAACTTCCTTGGAACGATCCGATCAATTTTCCTCCTTATTCTGACCGATGCAAGCTCATAGGATTGGAACCACTATCTGTCAGACGAGTAACGATGCAGCGGCTATTTATTTTCGATGTCATTGGCGGATCTATAGATTGCCCTGAACTTCTCGCACAGATCCCGCTCAACATTCCTCCTCGACGGTTTCGGAGCTCAGCTTTAATAACAGTCCCATAACAGAACAAACTACGGCTACAACAACCCTTTTGATTCGTGTCTTCGCTTGTTCAATGTTGTCTGTGACGAATTCGATTTTAACTTGATTAAAAATGTTTTTAGAAATAGGATTAGTAGTAATTTCTAGTTTATAAGTAAAATAGTTCAGTCTGTACGACTAGTCGAAGACGGTGATAAATAAATAAAAGGAGCGATGAAAATGTGAACGGTTCACAACTCACCGAAAAGTAGCTTGAGTGAGGAAATGCTTATCGTGCAGCTGAGTGAGAATTTCTATCTCTGATTATCACCCATATGCCCGTCCACGCCCGAAACCCATCCACCACACAAAATCAAATAAAAATGTTTCTGTATGACAAACACGTCCAGACATAAACGAGAATCTGGGTGTATATCTTCACTGTAACAACTACGGGTAATCAACGAAAGTACTTGCATTTTACTCAGGCACTTTTGAGCAAACTGCAATATTGCAGTGATATCACTCTCTCATACTCGAAATGTGCCACGACCAAATTGGCACAACGACGCCCTATACGCTCATGACCAAAGCGCAGGGCTGTGTTATGTAATTTGTAAACATAACTTAACTCGCACTCATGTTTTTAAATTTTGATTTTCAGTTTTTCAATGTCACCGTACAAAACAGGTACAGGTGACCGATGAAAACGCATATGAAAAATGCACGCGTTTAATGAACTACCATGCGTCTCCAGCATTTTCTTCAATTATGAGTTGAACGCATGGAACGCATTGATAGGTATTGAAGTAAGGGGCTGCCCAGTAGCTTAAATAATAACTAAAATTGTATTTTCCTTTCCCTGCTCCATACGGCTACTCATCATCTTGTCTGTCCTATATATCTGTGTCAAAATTGCAATCATCCATCATTTCGTTTTTCCATCTGTTCCAACTAACCCAGAGAGAGAGAAAACATTGCGACCGGCTCCCGCACTGCTTTACAAACATGGAAACCCTCAGTCAGTGCTGCCAGAACTATTGTTCGAATATCGGTATCGATTTATCTACTTAAAATAACTGGAAGATGTTAGGGGCAATGCATGCTTTAAAGGAGGGTGCATTACAGAAAGGGCTGGACGTAACTGTCTAAAAATAGTTATCTTAACGAGGTTATTGATTTTATCTCTATTTCACAGCTTCCTGACAACCTGAAGAAACATGTTGTTAAATTCTGCCTTTCTTTAGAATTTAATACTATTTTCTTTTAGGTCTAATTGGAGCAGGTCTCTCATTGTTATTGAACTGTTTGTGAAATTGTGTGTTCAACGTATTGTGAGATTTTAGTTATGAGAAAGCGTGGTTTGATGCATCAAAGAGGCAAAAAAATGGTTACATCTGCTGCAATACTTTCCATCAGCTCCATATGAACAATTATTTAATTGTACTCAATCAAATTTAATATGTACAAATTTACAATCAACAACTGACGAACCAAAGTGTTTGCATTGGTTTTCAGCATTCAACGCTATCGGTATGGAGTATCAGTAGTTCTGGCAACGCTGCCCTCAGTCCATACATACGGAATATCTGCTGGAACCATCTAGTACTGCAATTTCCACCCTCTTTCATTCATAGCCTTCTCAGTCAACCATACCTCCACCAGAACCACCACCACCACCACCACTAGGCAAACAACATCAAAACATTCACGCACACCAACAGGCGGCAGGCCGCAGCATAACTTCCCATCCACACACGTGCGCACCCGCCGAGGAAGTGGTGGACCCCATTCATACACGGGGCGAAGATCGAGCATAAATGTTTTCGTGCAATGCTTGCCACCCATTCGCACTAACACTGTGCCAAAAGGCTCGTTGGGATGATGGTAGTAGAATCGCTCACGATCCGCTTTGGCCCGTCGTCAGTTCAGTACCAATTCAACTACCCACTTGTTCGGACGGAACAATCGCTGTCGCCAGAGAGAGAGCGCGCGTGTGTTGTATATTCCATTGGAGGATATATACAGATTGTACAGATAATACAAATAGGGATATTTCGATCTTTTGTTTGTCCCTGTACTTTCGTCCCAGTGCGAAGGGCTAGAAAGGATAACGATTGTAGTTTGTCAGAAGGGTCGTATTCTATGTTGGGTGCACATTAGAGCGGAGTGTTTTCAAGGACTGTTTTCGGTGGAATCCATGTTGATGGTTTTGTGATAAGTTGAAGCGCACGAATCGGCGGTGTTTGGAAAGCGAAATAGTTTTTCGAGTGATGCTCTGATCCTGCGGAAGACCGTAGAATTGGATCTAGGGATCCCAGTGATTGACAATAGTTAAGGGAATTGAGCGCGCCCCTTTAGATGTTGCACTAGCGCTGCAGTATTTTGTATGGAAATTGACAGCTACGTGAATTTGTCGAGGTCTGCACACAGCGAGACCATATTTTTTGTACAACGAAGGCTTTTATGAGAGCGTGTGTGTTTACAAAAATCTCTCAAGTTCGTGTGTAACGTGGAACGGCCGAAGACGTTGTTGTTGTTGTGCTGTAGAAAGAGCGAAGATCATCGTTCAGAAGACGACACAACCGACCAACCGAGGGAGCATTGGCTGGTGGCGGAGGCAACACAAACAAAAAGTTGTAAAAATTTCTCTGAATTAATAATATACAGGGGTGAAGGCGGGCCCGTTGTGTATGGGAGCAACTGGCGCGACGAGGCAGGGAAGAATAATATTTGTCGGTGTGGCTTTTTTGTCGGTGCCTGTGTGTGGATAAGGGGGCAAAAATATTTCACTTTTTTCGTCTTCTCTCGAACGCGAGATCGTTTTTGGACCTGGCCTGCCTGCGTGTTTTTCGGCAACGCAACCTGGGGGCGAATAGAGAGCGCGAAGACGGAAAATTCTTCGTAGACAGCTATCCACCCGCGCGCGCTCGTTCCATTTCGTACGTCTCGCTGTATCGCGCGGTCCCCTTGATTGGAACCAATAACACACTGAACAAAACATGCTGAGCGAGGTGGTACCTATAGAAGAAGCTTGAGGAACATACCATAGACAAGAGCGACGACGACGACGACGACGACGACGGCGGCGAGTGCGGGGCGTTTGTAGTAAATAGTTCGGAGAATCCGAAAAGATACGCAGCACAGCCACATCCAGAGGCTAGCTGGTGTTGTTGTTGTTGTTGTTGATGATGAATTTTCGACCTGAAGCAGCAGGAGAAAGAAGGCGAAATAAATAATATCGCGCCGTGGAAGAATCGGGAAAAGGCGAGAAAATAGAAGAAAGAGAAGTTATTGGTGTGGAAGTTTCCGAAAAAAAGCAGAGGCAAAAGAAAAGAAGATCGTGTGTTTTGATCAAAAAAATGTCGGTGAAAAGCGATGGAAATATGGCAGTGGAAAATGAATAGTGTGGATACAATTTTCGGAAGAAACCGTATCATGCGAAGTGAATCGCAGCGAAGAAAGGCGCAATGAATCGTTTGCCGTGGTTGGCCGCAACGACGACGACGACGACCAAGGTGGCGGTCATCATCCGTTAAGAAGCGAACGGCGGTCAAGCAGCGTTGAGGTGTGAAAAGTCGAAGCAAAAGCGAAAGACGCGAAGAAGGTGTTTCCACTGGTGGTTTGGTTGATAACACGGGCTGAGAGGGCAGAAAGGGACGTCAACCCCGAGGAAGTACCTACCACTAGTGTGAGCTCACGCGAAAGGCGAACGAATCATGGCTGGAAATATTGTTAAATGGTGGAAGCATAAGATTCTCGGTGGATACAAGCAGTTTACAGGTAGGTGCTGTTGAAATTCGAGGCAATCTCTTCTGTAGCCATTCACTCTATCGTTGTCAGTCACAAATAATCATATTATTGTTTTTACGTTTTTGGAACATTGTTGAATCTGAAGTTCCAAATCGACCTAAAAGTGGTCCACAAGTAACCAAGAAGCCCGTTAATGACCATTTTGATGCTGATAAACGGTTGATATAAAGCTTGGAAGCCCTAAGTTAACCTTATATTTATATTATATTGCCCGCTAATCGCCATAGCTAAAGCAAATTATTTTCACTTTAGGTTCAATCATAAAGTTTAGCTCTGAGCTTCTGATTTAATTTTGTACTGATAATATATCTGAGCTTTTTCGTCACCAATTATTCAATTCAAGGTAAAAGATCTTTTAGCAAATTAGCTTTGAATAATTGCCAATGAAGGTCATTGAGGACATCGATAACTGATGAATGGCTTAGTTCTGAGTTTCCAAAGTAATGTTCTTAAGAAAAATTGACGTCTACATTGAAGCTCTAAAATTCTTTTTTTGATTTGTTCTGGTTTTAAGAGAATGAATGCAATTTTAATTTGAATACCGTAATTCGAGAGAAAATAGATCCAATAAAACGTAAATATGTACATAGTTGAAGATGCTAGGATTCAAATTACAGACTTAAAGTGGTCATTTTATACGATAGATGAGAAGATGAAAGTATAGAGTTGATAGTTCCGTTAGAGTACGGCAGTGTGAAAATTGTATATAGAGAGTAGAAAGCGAGCAAGGACAACTTTGAGGAAGGTACGAATCGGGTTGATCATCTCTCTTTACCAAACTCCCCAGTTGGAGAGGGATGGTGAGGGGTATCCCCCCACCACCACTGTGAAAAATAGATGATCACCGATTTGCTCATGTACCGATGATGAGTTTGAAATAGTTCTATCGATTGTACCGCACTCAACTCTATACTTTCTTCTCCTCATATATTGTATAAAATGACCGCTTTAAGTCTTTTATTCGAAACTTAGCATCTTCAACTATGTAAAATCGTTAACTTCACGCAGAAGTAATACAAACATAAATAGTTAAAGTAAATATGTAAATGAATTTTTGCACTATAGAAAATTGACGAACTCATGATATTATCGTTCTGCATGATTACTTATTATATTGAGTGATTAGATTAGTTTTTAGCACTTTTGAAATCTCAAATTGGGTTCTTTAATTTTGAAAAATATATCCGTTACTACACACCATCTGAAAAGGCTTCATTTTCTGAGCACAATGTTATTTTTTTCGATCTCATTTACTTCCATCTCGATTTTTAAATCAAGATTTAAAGCAAAATAACAATTCCACTGTTTGACTCAAAACTAACAAATTGACAGCTCGCTCCCATACAAAATATCACCGAGAGGCATCTTGGTGATGTTTGTTAATGTAATCATAGCTATTTAAAATAGTTCCAGTGTTCTGAAATTGATGAAATTTTGGATTTCGGTTCCATTTGAAATGCAGTCAATATGCAATTACCTCAATAGATATTGAGTGAAATTGATAAACCCCTCAAATGGCTTTCGAGTAACTTTGTATGATATATTCGATGAGGATATCCAAGGATTCTTTCCTCTCAATGCTTCATCTGAATAGGAACATGCTGTAGTCGAGTACTTACTATCTGCAGGACTGCAGCAAATTAGCGATCTGGTCAACGCTAATGATAAATTTCTCGACCTGGTCCTCGTCAGTGATTCAGATCCTAACGGGTGGCAACTAAAATTTTGGAATTTCTTTCTCAAGCTGTCAAAAAAAGACAAACATACTTAAAGAAGATCTGATTTATTGAAATTAAAGATACATTGTCCATCGTTGAAAAAAAATTAGTGAACATTTGAAAACGGTCCGTAATCGGATGTTCGGCGAAGCTTCCGTTTGATGTAAGAATAGGAGCATTGTACGGTCTTCATGTCAACTTTGCGAATGCATCTCTTGATTCTACCAATCAACTGTTTGCAATTCGTGGCTCTCCAGTTATTTTTGTACACCAAGGAGCTCAAAACCCCGAAGAAATCTTCGATTGGGCGACACTGAGGCAGATTTGTCGGGTTGTGGTTTTTGGGTACAAATGGGATCGAATGGGTATTCAGGAACGATTGTGTTTTTTTGGCGTAATGCGATGACGCTTTATCCGGCCAAAACACGTATTGTCCATCAGCATGATGTTTTTGTAGAAACGGGATCAAAATTTTCTTCAAACATTCGTTCTGGTACACATATTGATTGATTGCCAAACCAGAGGGCTTGAACCATGGCACGAGAAAGAGAACGAAGTCCTTTTGCGTCCATAATTTTGGCTGGTCTTCCACTACCTTGCTTGCGAGCAGTTGTTAAGGATCTTAGGATATGGTAAACAGTCGAAGCCGCAACATTTTCGCATTTAAAATGTTGTACCGTATACTTTTTGCCGAGATTTCTGTGCAGTTCGTAGAACTGTACAACGCGCTCGCGAAATACTTTTTGTTTCGACGGCATTTTGAGCAAAACTGAGCAAACATTAACAAAACAGAAAATACTAGCAGAAAGAGGAGAGAGAGAGAGCTAACACATACACAATCTTATTTCTCTCTGAGCTCGTTTGTTGTTGAGCATAGAGGCCTCGAAAAAATTCCAAAATTTTAGTTGCCACCCGTTATTGAGCTGTTTGAACCATCATCTGCCATTTTGAAAGTTGATCGCCATCATAAGCCGTTAGTTTTGAAAGTTGATATCCGTTCAAGTGACCATTCGTCAGCTTATCCAGCAGCATGCAGCGAGTAAAATTTCGCGTGGTGTGATTTCGATGCTATTAATGCGAGGATCTCAGCGTTGGATTGGGTGCAATTACTTAACTTACCTACCATGGATGCCGTCGAGTCCGTATTCTATGGCAATTTTTGTCATGAAACTGTTCTGGTAAAGGCTCGTAGACCTTTTATGCATTTCCAACAACCGTGGTGGAATCAGCAATTGCATAATCTGCCTAACCGTCTGCGTAAGGCACACAAAGATTTTGTTTTCGTGTTCGGTAAATTTTACCAAAATCAGAACAGCTGAACGTTCGGTAAAACTTTGATCTTCATTTTAAAGGCTATTGAATTTGAAAATAATTTCAAAACATGTTCAACCTTGTTTAAATGATCGAATCTTGTAATTTTAGAGGAGATTTAGTTTCTTAGTAGCTGAAAAGCAATTGAATTGAATTGCATAAATTTTACCGAACAGTTCAGCTGTTCAGATTTCGGTAAAAATTACCGAAGTCGGCGATAATTTCTAAGTGTGTGTAAACGTTTCTTTCGCTCCAGCACTGCTGAAAACAATATGGTGCGTTGCTTGCAGAAGCCGAGTACAACAGTTTGCATAAAGTACACTTTCGTGAATATATTGATAACCTCCAGAGTGGCTTCAAAGAAAACCCATCGTCGTTTTGCTCGTAAAAGATCAGTTGGTATTCCGGCAGACTTCACCTACTGTAATCGAAGCTCCTCCACCGATGCCACTTCTGTAAACCTCTTCGCTGATTCCTTCCGAACCGTTTTCGAACTCGATCAAACTCCTCGTTAGGGAGCATCCATAAATGACGTAGCATATTTTTGATCAATTTTAGACCCCTCCTCCCCCTCGTAGCGTATTTCGCTATATCCAATACATGGCCGGTCACAAACTCTGAAACCCCCACCTCCCCCCTCAAATGCTACGTCATTTATGCATGTTCCCTTACCGAACTACAACATTCGTCTGCAGCAGCTTAACTTCAGTCATGACGCAATTTTCAAAGCCCTTTGCTAAGTAGATGCATCGAAAGGCCCAGGTGCGGATCATATTCCACCGTCTTTCATCAAGAATTGTGCATCATCGTTGACCACACCCATTATGTTTATCTTCAATCGTTCACTCCTGGATGGCGTTTTTCAGGATTCCTGGAAGTCAGGCAACATTCAAAGCGTGGAAAACTACAGACCTATCTCGATCTTTAATTGTTTGTTCAAAGTTTTTGAAAGTCTTCTGCATGACACGTTGTATCCAGCTGGGTAATCTATAATCTCGGAGTTCCAGCATGGATTCATGAAAAAGCGCTCGACGATATCCAACTTGATGTCCTACACCAACACTCTTATTGGTAGCATATAAAAGCGTCAGTAAGTAGACGCCGTTAACATTGACTTCTCTAAGACTTTCGACAAAGTTCCTCATGACCTTGCTATCGCAAAGCTGAGCCGCCTTGGTCTTTCGTCTTGGGTCGTTCGCTGTTTAAAATCATATTTAACCTCCAGGAAGGCCTTCGTTAAGGTTCATGATGCCAGATCCGATGTGTTTGATATACCATCGAGAGTTCCACAAGGGAGCCACTTAGGACCTCTTATTTTAGTTTTATTTATTAACGACGTGTGTGACCACTTAAGTTCCTGTAAGTTGTTATATGTTTGTCTGATCTTTAAAAGTTTATTTTTGGTCAAGTACTAATCCAAGATATTTCACTTGGTTCACTTTGAACTCCGTTCATAGTGACTATGTGACTACTACTAGATTGAAAAAGGAAGCTCTAGGCTTATGTGGAAATATTATAAGTTGAGTTTTGGAAGCGTTGGGAGAAATCTTCCATTTTTGTAAATAAGAAGAGAAAATATCTAAACTTTTCTGCAGTCTGCTGCAAATAACACGAAGACTTCTTCCTTTAGCGGAAATGCCTGTGTCATCAGCGAACAAAGATTTGTGGCAACCCTGAGGCAAATCAGGGAGGTCCGAAGTGAAAATGTTATACAATATAGGCCCAAGAATGCTACCCTGAGGAACTCCTGCCCTAACAGGTAGTCGATTAGATTTGGAATTTTGATAATTTACCTGCAGAGTTCTGTCAGTTAAATAATTTTGAACTAATTTCATAACATACACACTTAGAAATTATCGCCGACTTTGGTCATTTTTACCAAAATCTAAACAGCTGAACTGTTCGGTAAAATTTATGGAATTCAATTCAATTGCTTTTCAGCTACTTTGAAACTAAAGCTCCACTAAAATTACAAGATTTGATCATTTAAGCAAGGTTGAACATGTTTTGAAATTATTTTCAAGTTCAATAGCCTTTAAAATGAAGCTCAAAGTTTTACCGAACGTTCAACTGTTCTGATTTCGGTAAAATTTACCGAACACGAAAACAAAATCTTAGTGTGTAGAGTGAAAAATTGAACTTTTTCATTTTAGCAATCAAACCTTCATGCCAAACACAGTCGAATGCTTTTTCTATGTCTAGAAGAGCAACTGCAGTTGAGCAGCCTGCAGATTTGTTTGACCGAATTAAATTGGTAACTCTTAAGAGTTGATGAGTAGTTGAATGCCCATGGCGAAATCCAAACTGCTCATCTGCAAAAATTGAGTTCGTGTTGATGTGAAGCATCATTCTATTTAAAATTATCTTTTCAAAAAGTTTACTTATTGAAGAAAGCAAACTTATTGGACGGTAGCTAGAAGCTTCAGCTGGATTTTTATTCGGCTTCAAAATTGGAACAACTTTTGCATTTTTCCATTTATCAGGAAAGTATGCCAAATGGAAAAATCTGTCAAATAATTTTACCAAGAAGGACATGGTGCTATCTGGGTGTTTTTTTTTGATGAGGATATAGAAAATTCCATCATCACCTGAAGCTTACATATTATGAAACTTGTTAGTTATAGATCTTGCTTCGTCCAAATCAGTCCCCGAGGAATCATCAATCATCATCAAAGCAACCTGATTCTCGATTGGACTAGGATTCTAAAATTGCTTACCAAGTTTCTGAGCTTTTTCCAGACTAGAATTGAAGTGAACTAAATAAAAAAAAAACAAACAATGAAAATCCCGTTGCGTGAATCGCCAGGACGGGATTTCATTTTCATTTTGATAACTTGGACCGTCTCAACTCCAAGTATTTTAGTCATTTAATCTTTGATCTGATCCAGGGATTCATCACTGGGCAGACCTTTCAAGACAATCTTGAATAGACGTTCAGTTTTGGTGTCGTAAGTAAAAAATGTGTGTTGCTTCTGAGTAAGGTACTTGATAAGACGCTTGAATCCGTCCAAGCTTTCAGCCAATACACAGCATTCACCCCAACGACCAATTTGAAGTGAAAGCTTAAATTTTAACGAAGTTCAAAAGTTTCTTGCGAAGAGCATGGAAATCGGTAGTGGTTACAACAATAGGTGGAACCTTTTCCTTTTTGGCACTAAGCCGGGAATGGAATTTTGCCTGGATGATGGATCATTCTCATCATCTGCCATTGCTTAATTGAATTTCATCAGAAGGGGGATCAAGCGATTACCCTTTTCTTTTGCGCTTAACCGCCATGGCGGTATAACCAAGTTTCTTCAAATCGACTTCCAAGCAGATTACTATAAGAATCCGAAGGATCGAAGAGGAATTTTCCAAGTCGATGGCCAAGCAGGATTACCTCAGGTAGGGTCCGACTGGGATTGAACCCTTATGATTTTTTGGATGAACCAGATATCGTAATCATGAAGGGTGACTGCAGTTTATGTTAAAAAATGACTGGGATTTGTAGATTACGACAAGGAGATTTCATGCTTTTGAAAATACTATAAATATTTGCAGCATAAAGAAGTGCGTTCTTAATCATTTCCATAATAGTTGTACGGGTTTACAAAGTACAGATTACTAAAATGGGTTCAAGAAGAAGGATTAAAATAGACATAGAATAAACTATGAAATAGAAAGTTTCAATCATGAATTGATGGTTTTTATCTGTCAAAGAACGGGACATGTTTCAAAGAAATAGTAAATTACAAGATGGAGAAATGATTTAAGTATTTCAGATGAATCGCATCTAGGTTTTATTAACTTACTTTTTCGACATTTTGTCATTTCGCCCTTTTATCTCTTTTGCCCGACCATTTGTCTTTTTTGACCTTTTGTCCTAGTTTTCATTCAAACTTTTGTCCATTTCAATTTTTGGTAAATCGACCTCTTGTCTTTCGACCCTTTATCATTCAAACTTTTGTCTTACAACTGAATGAGGGCGGGCAATGAAAATCACTTTTAAGTATGTACATCAATAACATAAAATCATTTCCCATCGGATTCACCCTCCTAATCGCATCGCTCGTTTATATGTGGGCTACATTTAGGTATGTGTTTACTGTTCAATCTATACATACGTGCAGTGTAGCGCCGCAGTTGATTGAATTTTCCATGCTTCCCCATCCCCAAGTATGACAAACATAAAACGCACTTTCCTTCACCTTGCGATGCGCCGTCATCGTCTTAGTCATCACCAATGTGGTCGTGGTGGTGGTGTTACCGCCTGTAACACTAAATATCGACTGGAGTCGGTGAAAATGTATTGTTTTGCTGGAAAATGTTTAACTCCCATATTTTGGCAGTGTGCCTTAAAGACAACTACCTCATTCGTGTGGCGGGTGCCACCTTGAACGACGATGATTCTTGCTCTTAGAGCTCATCACTTCGTATTGTACATACTTTGAGGGAAATGGAAAGCGAACCACTTTCGTGGCGGCCGGAAAAGGATACAGTAGCCCCTCCATATATGCGGTGGGTGGTACCGTCCATCCAGCACTGTTTCTTGTCTGTCCTTCCACTAATTACGCTGTTTTTTTTGTATGTGATCAACCATAACCTTGTTATCTACACAAAATCACATCAATTGGTTGAATGACATCCGAGAAACAGCGGTAAGTGGACAGTACCACGCACCGCATATATGAAGGGGTTACTGTACAATGTGCCATGTTCAACCGTTCGAAATAACCTCCACTTGTTCAAGTGAAACGGTGGCGGCGAAGTATATTTTGCTCCTTTCATCCGTGAGTGGCTTTTCCCAAAAACTCCCCTTACACACACATGACATCCACCATTCCGGAACCTTTTGGGTACAAGAGCAATTGAAGCTCATCGCAAAATGCGGTGAATCCGTGCCCGATTTTTGGGTCCTCCCTTAGCTCAGTAGCGACTGACTGACAGGCGCAGCTATAAAGCAAGACCATGCTGGAGACGGCTGGGTTCGATCTCCAGTCTAGGAATTGGTTTCGGGTTGAAAAGTTCATTGAATTCCCTGGGCATAGAATATGATTGATGTACTTGCCACACAATTATACGAATGCAAAAATGGTACAGCCTTAGAAAGTTATCAATTAGCAACTGCGGAAGTTTCAAAGAATAGTTAGTTGAGAGCCGGCGTAAAGTCTCAGTAGGGACGTAGTAAAGCCAAATAATAATAAGAAGAAGCGTGCTCGATATCCGTTTTCTACCCTACGCTCTTCACAGCCGCCGGTTTCTGATGTAGTGTTTGGTGGGAGAAGTATAAGAGGTTCATTCAATAGAATAATATCACATGTCTTAAAAAAAACAGTTCAGTTTATTCCATTGATTCTATGAAGAATAGGTTAAGGACAGGATCCTTCTACTTAACAGAACATTTTCTACGAGAAATTCGTTGATTCAGAATTAGAAAAAATCGGTCTCTCGCACCACTTTCAAAAACTCGGGGGAACGACGAAGACGATAAGGACGACGATGATGACGACGACGATGAAAAGAATGAGGAGAGAAGACTAAGTTCTTACGTTGCCGTTGTTTTGCCGCCATAATCGCGCTTCTGCTTTTACTTATGTGATTTTTGTGGTTCCGTTCTTGAATCCGAGCTGAGGAAAAACACATCAAAACGAGTGCTACACCTTTCCTACCTTAATTTAAAAAGATGAAAACTGAAAACGAAAAATCCAGCATCAAAAAGAAGCTATGCCAATCGAATTTGGTGATTGCAGTAAATGCAATTTTGCTAAAGGCTGTTTAGAAATTTAACTTTGCGCCAATTTCCGTCACAATTAGGTTTTCATCGTCAACCTCTTTCGATAACACTTCGATCTCAAATTGTCAGTCAGTGGTACAAACGACGGAGAACATTTCAAACGACCTAATGAAATGGCAAAAAAACCCGTTTTTCCACATTCAATCCAGGCAACACGTGCTCATTGATCGATCATGAGAAATAATAAAAACAGTGATTGGGGTATCTAGTCTTCGCTCTCGATCCCTCTCTCTCTCTCTCTCTCTGAAGTATGTCTTGACTTCTGGGTGAAGATGACCATAGCTAATTTGTAATGAGCACGCGTTCTTTTCCAATTAACATGCAGGTTCTCCCAAATGTCCGTGAATCATTTTCTTCATATCCTTTTCCAGTTCTAAGCACTGCAGCAGTAAAGTGATGAGTCATGTTCATAATAACAACAAGCTATACTGCCGCTCATCGCAAGTCGGTCCCATATACGTTTTTGTCAAAACGGATTTTTTCAATAGCTAATCACGTATATTTTCATAATACTAGATGAACTCAACAACTTAGTTCTGGATAAGTTTGGAAAAATAGCCAAACGGGTTGTCCCATTACATAACAAGCAATGGTGAGAAGCGAACTTTAATCACGTTTTTCTCGGCCGCTGATTTTTGCCATGGGACGGATTTGCCATGAGCGGCAGTATAGGTTTGAGTAGTATTTTTAACAGATGAATTTTACATACCACTTAATATCTGTCGTGTATCTTTCAACTAAAATCCTTGGACAATGTCCATGATCTAAAAATATTCAATGTCTTGAATTTTCGCATTCAATGTACAAGTTTAAAGAGATATTGCAAATTTTCAAAGTGCCAGAATTAAGAAAAAAAAAAAAGATTTATTTCAATTTCGCAATTAACTTTATGAAAGATAAGCAACCTTCATGGCATTAACTTCACAAAAATTGTAGGAACTTCAGAAAAGTTCTGAGGAATGAAAGGGAATGCTGAGAATTTCAGTGAAGCTCCATAAAAAACTACAAGGGACAGCTCTATGGGGTTGTACGCAATGGTGACGTAGGACTACGTGGTCTTATATAATAAATCTGATTTGTTAACTGCAGAAACTGGAGCTTGTGTTTTGTGTAGGAATAGGAATTTGGGCGGAGTTCTCTCTGTTTATAGTCTTTAGTATGACGCGCTTGACATAGATGGCCCACAGTGACTCACGAAGAGCTACTGATTCCAATAATAAGCGGTGCAGCTTGCAGGCAGCCTTTCGTTGTGCACTGGAGAACAATGTTCAACGCCACGCGCCGACCGGACTCCACCACATATGGTGATTGGAACTGAATCCGATCAGCGGTTGAGGCCAGCCTTGGTAGCTAGCTGCTTGCAGGGAGCCTTTCATTGTGTACTGGAGAACACCACCACTCACCACGCGGTGATTGAATAAACACCGTTTGGCGAGACCGGATGGAATTTAACTTTGAAATCTGTGTTAGGGGAACCGCTTTTTGCAGGCAATCGGTGATAATTTTAATTATCAAAGCAGTGCAATTTTCAATAGTGACATTTTGAAAAATGATAAAGTCTTCAATTTAACAGATGCGTGGAAATATATCTGATCGATTGGTGATAAAATTATTGAAATTGGTCCATGGGCAGCTGAGTTATTAACGTTCAAAATCTTTCATAATTTTGTTACATATTACATTTTTGGTTTTCACCCCCATATAGAAATCACAGACGTAGTCCTACGTCAAAAAACTGCGTTAACATAGAGAAATTTAACATGCTGAAAGAATGGGAAACTTTCTGGATGCTTTAAAAACCTTAAAGCGGTTCTTTTTAGCATCCAAAAATTTTCAGAAACTTTTATGAAGTTCCTAGAATTTCAGAGAACTTCACAGGTGTTAAGTGAACTTAAGAAATATAGAAAACTTGACGGTTATTGTGCAATTTTTTAAAGAAGTTCTAAGCACATTAGAAAAGCTAGATTTAGAGTTCTTTGAGGAATTTTAGATCTTAAGATCAGTTCCCGTAAGTTTAGTTAAGACTTTTGGAGTAATTTAAAGATCTTAAATAGTAAATTTAGAAAAATTCAGGATAGTTCCATTATGAGCTGAAAAAAAATCGAGAACCCTTAAGATGTGCCGAGAATTTCAAGGAAGTACAGAGACCTTTAGAGAATTTATGAAAATTTCAGAAATATTTCAGGAACTACCCAGAGGTCTTGAGAATTCCAGGGAAATTTAAAGGTGTTCCATTTATTTCCGAGATCTTCAATAGAATTGAGAGCTTTAGAGAAGCTTAGAGAACATCAAACAGATCAGAGAATCAAAGGGCAGTTCAAATAATTTTAAAGAAATTGTAGAAACCTTAAAGAAGTTTCGAGAAACTTTGGAAATTTCCGGGAACTTCAACAAAGCTCTGAGAGAATTTCTGGAACGTGATAAAAATTATATTAACATCTGGAAAACGTGTGAGTATTTTAAGGATGGAGATTTCAATAACATAAAAAAAAAGAAAATTTAGCTAAGTTGATTAGAGAACATCAACGAAGTTCCATTAATTAAAAAAAATGCGAGAATTTTTAGCAAGCAGCGATATCTTATAGGAATTCCAGAGAACTTCTAAAAAATTTAAATATTTTAAGATAGTTTCATGATATTCAGCGAAGTTCCGAGTACTTCGATGACGATCAGAAAGCTTCAGAATAATCCCATTTACTTAAGCAAATTTGCAGCGACTTACAAGGAGTTCCGTGGAATTATGGGGTATTCCAAGAATAATTCTATGATTGATCCCAAAACGTCATAAGTCAGGGAGTTATGAATGTATAATTATGGATGGTTTCACATAAGTAACTTTTTAAAAAAGATTCACTTAGTCCTAGAGGACAGATTTATTTGCGAAGTTCACTGTTACACGATTGAATTAAGACTGAAATTCCCTGACTGCCTACTGAACCTAACTACCTCGTAAGGTCCTAACTAGAAGGTGCTATCTAAGCAAGACGACATGTCCACGTACTGGCCATAGGTGCTTGATGACTGCTGACTCGTCGTCTGGTGCCTCGGTGCCCGCCGGTTGGCGCCTCGTGGGTAGCTGGTGCGATGGATCAGGTGAACGGCCGGATGTGCTGTGCTGCGTCAGCTTCTTGTTGGTTGATACTGGGTGTCTCTGTTGGATGGGGTTTGGGTTGCTAGCAGTGGTGGCCAGGTCCGTACATAACTGTATATCAGAAAATTTGCGGGTTTTTTAAACAAATTTGGAGAACATCTGATAAGCATAGATAAGTTCTGGGAAAATAAGTGAGCGTTTATAATGGTTATAATACTTAAGAAAATTGTCGAAACTTCAAGGTAAATCAATTAATTTCAGTATAGTTGCGGGTTCTTAAAAAATACTGATAAATTCAGGGCAGTCTAGAGAACTTTAAAGAAATTCAGTAATCGTTAAGGCAGTTTTATTAACACCAAGAAAGTCTAGACAATTGAAGAAGTTTTAAATTAGTGTCTATAATTTAAGGGAAGTTTTATGAGCTTCAGAAAAAATCCAGTGAAAATCATAGAACTATGTTAAATATTTCGTTCTAATTCCTTGAAAATTGCGGGAGCACACAAGTTTCAGAAATTTAGAAAACTTCTCTAAAGGACAGTGGTCTTCAGAAATATTTCGAGAACTTCATAGAAATGTATGGAGTTTAAAAGTTAATTGAGGTCTTCGCATAAGTTCAGAAGTTCACTAAAGCTTAAACATTTTTAGGACGGTTCAATTAAATTCAGCGCAGTACAACATGCTTCATGAGAACTGCAAAAACTTTAGAAAGTTTTGAGAATTCCAGAAAGGAACAAGGGTCCTCAGTATAGTTCCGTTAACATTAGAAAAGTCAAATCAATTTTAAAGAAGTTTAGAGAACTTTAGGAAGTCTTATACAGTTCAGGGAAGTTGAATTTGTTGAGAAGTATTATGAGTATCAGGCTTGTTTCTCAAACTACAAAAGAATTTCAAGGCAGTTTCATTAACTTCAGGAAAAATGTGGGAACTTTCTAGTAGTTCTGAAGACCTCAGAATTGTCCTTTTCATATTTAACGGAGATTTCCATTGAAATATTCCTCAAGATTTCGATGAAGTCTTGATGAATTTTCCTTAGAATTACATTGAAATTATTCACAATAAGAAACTCTTTGGAAGATTCTCCCAATATCAAATGAATTTGTTTCTGATTTTCTTTTGAATCTAACTCCTTCCCTTAGAATTCTACTCACTTTAAAAGACTACTTTCTTCTAATAATTATTTTTGGCAAACTCCTGAATTTATTTTCCCAATTCCTTTGAAAATGTCCTGAAGTTATTTTTAGATTTAATTGTAATCCTCCTTTTAATATTTTCAAAAAAATCTAAGGGCTTATGCTCCGGATTATTTTTCTCCCACAAATTTTATAAAATTATCCTCAGAATGGCCTTGGAATTTTCCTCTGAAGTTCACAGGAGTTGTGCTCATCAGAAATCCCTAAAAGTTTTCATTAAAATTAACTTTTATTTCAATACAGGGTTTCTGGAAAAGATACTCAAATCTTCACATGAAATTGAAAATTCCTCAAAACTACCTTGAAAGCATTATGTTTTTCTGAAAGATTTTTTTCCCCAGAACTCTCTTGGAATGAGGTCCTTAGAAAGTATAATAAAATTAAAAACTGTGCATGTATTTTGACTCCAGATTCTTGAAAATTTCTTGAAGTATTACAGCCTTTAAGTCCAGAGCTAGTTCAAATTTCAAATTTCTAGGAAATATGCATGTTCTAAAACTAAAAAAAAAAAAACACATGCTTGGATCTATTTTTTTAATTTATTTGTTACTGAAGATTAACCCACTGTGGATCTATGAAGTACAAAGTGTGAATGAAAATAACGAGAAAAATAAAAGCTTATATTTTAAAATTCATTATTTTATTCAAAATATCCTTAGTAAGAAGATTATTAAATTCTCTGAGACTTCCAGGTATTTTAAGGAAAAATAAAATTTCATTAAGATTCTCAGTTTTCCAGGGTTTTGCAGTAAGTAGACGGCTTATACCGTGGGTTTGGACCAAAACTTTGTATTGAATTTTTCACTTTAAAGCTTCATATCATACATAAGTGTTTATGAAATACTAATTGACTATGTCTAAAACATTAAACATTTATTTGGTGTTCCATCATAATGACTACTTTTCTTCTCTTAGGTCACTTTTTAGTTACTATTTTCACAACTACAAGTCACTATTTGGTCACTTATTTCTTCAACATGGTCACTAAAATCACTATTTTTGACAGCAGTGATCGCTACCAGCCCTGTACTTATGTGTTATGTTAAATTTATTTTGGTACAGCAATCCCCCGAACAGCACGGTGGATAGAGCTGTCTATCCACCGCAATTTCTCGGCTGCCTCTGAAATGGTTTTCAAGTATCTCCAGAACATAATTTCCATGGATTTTTTTTTCAATTTTTAACTTTCTTCAGAATTCTTTTTCAATGCTCCTTGAAATTAATTCCTCAAAATTTTCATGAAATTCTTACTTTTAAAAATGGTCATAACAATGCAAGCGTTCAATAATTTGTGATATCAGTATATTTCAGAAACAACCTTCAACATAGTATACTTTAATTCAAATATCTCTCCCTGTTTTAGTTCCAGCACTTTTGAAGTCCTGGCGGTGCGTCTAAGCTCTTATATTGAATGGATTTTCCACGCATGGTTCCTTTTTACGTCTATAATGATGCGAAAAACAAATGTTTCATTCTTTCGAAGAGATTTCAGTCCCTAAAGGATAACACACGAATTTATACAGATGTATGCCATGCTCCATTTTCACGTCCATGGCTGCTTGAAATCGAAAATGGATGAAATTTCAAATCCTAAGATGATATTTGTATATACTTTAAAACAAAAATACTTGAACATGTACCCATTTTACCCATTGGAGGGTGTCCATCCAACCGGGAAAACCGGGAAAAAACCTGGATGTCAGAAAATAATATATATGCATCCCAAGTAACAATTTAGGATTTCGGTTTTAGGTCTTGTAGACCGTAATTTGGTCTCGAAGGATCCTTTAAACCTTTATAAAACATGCAATATTATTTGGAATCAATCAATTTTGTTGCTTAGAATCAATCAATTTTATATCATATACATAATTATATTCTCTTGTTTACACAACTATTTACAAGCTTCATACTATGGCTGGAAAAAGTATCTAAAATCCTTAAAATTACAAAAAACTCTATTCTTTTCTCTCACGCGCAATCTGTTTGCACACGTAAAGAGTAAATTTTTAGAAATGTGTTTGAATTATTTTGCCACAGTTTTCCGAGTAAAGTAGTTCTAGTATAATACCTGAGCAAGACATATCCTGTTACGAAGCTACTTGAAGATGAAGAAGCAGATTCATGCCAATAAGAAAAAAAAGTCCGATTTCAAACTCCTTGCATGCCCGATCATGCCTGGCATATAAATGTTCGATACTGGACACAATCAACGAACAAAAAAAAATCATTAGATGATCGGTCCAGAGATAAATAAATAATTAGTTAATCAATTAATTAAGGGCGGGGTGACCCCGGCGTATTGGTTAGCATCCATACCTCTCACGCCAAAGTCACGAGTTCAATTCTCACCCCAAGACAAGTCACGAATGACCCAAGTGCGATAAAGTGACTATAACAAAAAAATCAATTAAGGTACACAAGATTAGTCATGACATCTAAGAAGACCTTGGCTAGTCTGTAAAACATAAATATTGGACCTCTCACACCAAAGTCATGAGTTCAAATCTAATCGGGATATGTCACGAATGATCCAAAAGTGTTAAAGTGACTATATAAAAAATAAAGATCTAAACTCCATGTATTTTACCCATTATATCATTAAGTCGAATCATCGTATACCTTGTTGAGTTTGCAGAACTTCAAGAACAAATATCCGGGATGATTTGGATAATCCAACAATTTTGTTTTAACACAATTATTAATATTAAATACTGTTCTGAGTCGCAGTGAAGCACAAAATGCTCAAAAATTATGAGTGGAAATCGAACAAGATTTTGATCAAGTTTTAAAATATCTCCAGGACAATTTTGAGAATGTGTGTGTTTCATCTTCTACCCCTCACCCAGCTGGGAGCGTTGGGCAAATAGAACTGCGAATAAATTGATCAAATTTAATGCTTCGTAATGGTTCCCTTTATGTCTTGAATATCAGTACTTTACAAAGGATAACAAGGCGTCCTTAACAAGTTTTAGTAAAAGGATGTATGTCCACAACAGATACAGCAACACATCACATCGACGCCCTTATTCGCACTATCTATTCAGAGAGCCACAGCAACCAACTGAAGCTTGAAGAGGGTACCTGGGAAACCCACAATATCCGCGCTAACAGCCAGCAAACCATTCTCTGTCGTATTTAGTTTTTGAATATTGTTGCATTTATATTTGCATTCTATGTTATATATTGGAATAAGTTTAATTTTTACTAAGTGGATGGATGTCACCAAATTTTAAGCCAGATACTGTTCTTCTCCAAACATCTTCTTCTTCTTATTCTTCGCATTTCAAGCTTATTGCACATCGCATATCAGCTTATTGCGTGCTCTCAACTTAGTGTTCTATAGATGCACTTCAACAGTTATTAATTGAGAGCTTTCGATCCCTGTACCATTTTTGCATTGGTATAATTGTTTGGCAAATCCAATCATACTTCTATGCCCAAGGAAGTCGACAAATTTTCCAACCCGAAAAATTCCTAGACCGGACCGGGAATCGAACCCAGCCACCTCCAGCATGGTCTTGCTTTAAAGCTGTGCCTTTACCGACTGAGCTAAGGGAGGCCCCTTAGCTCTCCAAACATAATGTAATGTTAACCGCCCACTTTCACCAGTCTGATTTCTATACACTTCTTCCATTCACATATACCAAACTTCCACTACTAATCCGCGCACATCTGCTCCAAATCCTTGTAAACTCGTTTCTCAATCTCGAGGGAAAATTTCTGCTCTCGTTTCAAGTGATCCTTCGTTACTCAAGATCTCCAGGACGATTTGGACAATGATAAACATTTTAGTAATGTTTTTTAGTAACCTACAAAATGTTGTTTGGCGTATAGCATTTCAAGCTATAACCTCCAGGATGATATGAAGAACTTTTAATACAGCGATTCTCCTGCTGTATTGATATATGGTTGGTTGGTTTGTTGGTTGGTTGTCTTTATTAAGGAGATTTTCAGCCAGACGCTGGTTCATCATCCTTTGATTTGAAAAAAATCAGTGGAACTTATGATTTGGATACAATTTGATCGTAGCAGGTCATGACTCTAAAAGCCTATCTGTCATATGCATTCTGCGCACGTGGTATTGTGAACCAACTGGTATTTGTTTCTTGTGAAAAAGTGAACTTTTGTTGTTTTGTGTCATCGTTTTGATTTGCTGAAAAAAGGTATGGCTCTATCTAATTAAAAAATATTCAAACGTTTATCTATATACACATATAATTCTAACAGCAAAACTTAAACATGAAACCGAAAAGTCACGAAGAAAATCGTTTGGTGGTGTGCATACTGTGCTTGAAGAAGCTGCATCTTCAACTACTATCAACAAAGGTGGTTGATGTTATCGAACAACACTTTCTTCACGATGTTAGATCGATAGGTTGGTATTATCCTACAAAAATTTGTCGAGCATGTTCGTTTACAGTTTATTCGAATAGTAATCAGAATAATTCTGATAATACCACGCTGTACAAGTATAAGTACAATTTAAAACTTGCCACTCGAAGCGCTGATATTTGCGCATGCGAGATATGCATTGCTGCAAAAGTGACAATTTCACCTAAATCCAAGGGGAAACGTGGCAGACCCAGCTCCTTGAGTTTGTGTCCATATTGCTATTCGGAAATGGCAAAAGGTAAACGACATACATGTACGAATACTGTAGCGAAGCGCAATTTGCTCGGGATTGTCCAGAACGCTCAAGATGCTGGAGACCCTGTCGTTGCGAAGTATATGAGGGACAAACCCACGGATGGAGATGGTCAGGTAAAGCTCTCTAATCTACACGGACTACCATCCAGCTGGAAATCCACTACTACTGGTATTCAGGTGAAAAGGAAACCACATCTGTCCGCTGACGATGTTTTTGATAAAAAAAAACTTGCGATTTGAGTACCAGACGGACATTACAACTGAGCACCTGTCTAAGGGGCTTAGACATTCGAATCGCCCCCAACGTCTCTTCCAAAATAACAATCCTAAACCAATCACTCCAGCGTTTTTTCGAGGTAGCTGAATTACCATTCTATTTGAACGATAGTGAAGAAATGGTTTTGAAGCCAGTGGTCTATTGTAACGACGTGCAAGGATTGGTAGAGCATGCTATATCCAAAAGAGGCGTTGATTTGACAAGCTCGTTCTGTAAAATCGGTGTTGACGGAGGGGGCGGTTCTTTTAAAGTGACTCTGTCCATTATCGAAAGATCTCAAACCACGAACTCCAAGTTGAATGAAACACGAGGCCATTGCAAGGATACTGGTGTAAAAATGCTATTACTGTTAGCAGTTGCTTCTGGAGTCCCCGAGAAATATGCTAATATCGCAAATATATGGAGTACACTCTTGCACCTGAACAATTTCAAGTGCTTTGTTGCCGGGGATTGGAAGATTGTCAACCTCCTTAGTGGAATAATGGGACACAGCTCGACAATTCCTTGTCCTTATTGCACCGCACCGAAGAATAATCTTTGCAATACAGCTGCACAGCCTCGAACTCTCGGACATATTCGTGAGATGTCAGCGGCATGGAAAAGCCAGGGGTCCGCAAATAAACTGGCGAGAAACTTTTTCAATTGTATTGATGAGCCATTGCTGTGATCATCTGACGACCAAATCATAACCCTCTGTCCACCGTCTTCCTTACACATTACGCTTGGAATTATAAATGCAATCTACAAGAATTTGGAATCCATTGATTCAGACACTGCTATGGATTGGGCAAGTATCAGTAGCTGCCAACGTCACAGCAAATACGGATTCACCGGACGGAATTGCCACAAACTGCTGCAAAATCGACATGTTTTGCAATCTGATGGAACCTTGAAGTTGTTAAGAACTGCAAGTAATCTTATCGTTATTTCAATTATCGTTTTATAATGCTAATTATATTGCAATTTGATCTTGTCTACAAGGGTTGTTTTCAAAAAAAATCTATGTGAAGATTACGTAGAAAAGGTTGAGAACTTTTCTAGGACGTGGATTGCAGCCAGCTTACCCAATAGCTCCAAATTCCATATTTTGCGATACCATGTCCCAGAATTTTGTAAAATCACTGGAAGTGGTTTGAGCAAATATGGAGAGCAAGCCAGTGAAACTGTACATTTCGATTTTCAAATTGTTTGGAATCGTGTCAAGGCCCCAGAAACCTCTGAAGTATATGATCGGCAGCTTCTTCGTGCTGTAGTGATGTACAATAGTGGACATTTGTAAACTTTTAATTATTTTTAGTTATATTTTAAACAATCCTTGTTCACAATTGAATTCAATGAATAAAAATTAATATTAACTAAAACATTCCTTTTTTAAGATCACAAATTTAAAAAAAAATCTAAATATTTGTCATGGCTACCTAGATAACCGTAGAAATGGCTAATGCGATATCCATAAGATTCAAATCACAAAGGATACATTTTTAAATGTAATGTTTTGAAAAAAAATGTTCTAGACCCCCCGATAGAACATTTCGAGGTTAGTCTCATTTGAAAGGGGAGAGCATAAGCTTTCGTTTGGTGAGTATTTTAGCTATACTGATTTTTTTTATTAATGTTTTCTACCAGAGACACCGTGAGCACTTCAAGCTATAACCTCCAGGATGATATGAAGAACTTTTAATACAGCGATTCTCCTGCTCAGGTCCCTTGTATTGATATATGGTTGGTTGATTTGTTGGTTGGTTGTTTTTATTAAGGAGATTTTCAGCCAGACGCTGGTTCATCTCCGGGAACCTCTGAACGGGTTTCCCCAAATTACAGAATTAAAAAATTGAAAAAAAGTGTCCGGAGGGGGAGGCTCCAGAAGGGAGTCCCTTTAATATGGAATACTTATGTGATACAGAGTGATATCTAAGATACGGTTATTGTCTTTTGATACTGGAAGCATCAAAGCTAGAAAGGTTAAGTGATGCTCCATTTTCTTCTGACGGTTGGGAAATGAGCACCAACTCTTGTCCTAGCCTTTTATGACTTATGGCTATAGCGCCATTAGAGTTTTTGATCTAATTTCCGTCCTACTAAGCACAACGCGGACTTTACCTCTCTTCCCTGAACGAGTTTAAACTAAAAATGGAATTTTTATGATATGATGACTTCTAAATTTATTCACCTTTCCAGACGTACCGTTGGATTTGATAAAAGCCACAAATTGTTGAGATATCGTTTAAAATCTAATACTGCTTCTTGATTCTAAATTCGTTCTACGAGTTTCAATTCCGTCCTAACGCATTGAAACGCCATTAGATTTTCTTCGTCCTACGGATGAACGTAGAAAAAGAGGGTTCGCAGGGAGCGCTTCTTTTGTTTTGAGAACAATGAGCGTATATATTCATACCATGCGCTCTAACCGGGTTTATGTAGTAGCTAATAAACTAACGCATCGGAAGAAACATATTATTGATCGATAGAACGATTACGACGAAGTAGCGATCTACCCTACTCGCTTTCTGAAAAGAGAAGAGGGAAAGGAAAAGGAAAAGGACAAAGGGAAAAGGATTATGTGAAATCTATGAACATAAACAATATTTTTGATTTGAAATATACAATATAGAAATGCATAACTGCGGTGGTCACTACCCGAGTCTTGTCACTTTTTTCAAGTTATAAAAAGTAACAAGGAATAAAATGTTATCCTTTGATAATTGGAAAATCCTGATTCCCTAGATTGAATTTGTCACGGCTAGTGTTCGGTGGTAGATCTTATACCAGTAACGCACCACAAAAAAGTTATCTCCCAACGTTACTGGTTTGAAAAGATAAACATTTACCAAATGGAACGAACTCACCAAGTTTAGCTGCTTGACATGTGTTGATGTAAAAGTCCAAATTGTTGACGAAGATCAACATGAATTTATTAAATTTCATATATAATAATGAAATTTATACATTGATATTGAAGGGATCATAAAGTTATGGAGAGTTGACTGTAGCAGAGCAACCGAAAGAAGTTTAATATCATCATCATCAATGGAGTTTAGATCCTGCTTCATGACAAAGACCGATCAAACGAATGACGGAGTTTGACGTCAAAGTGCATCTTCCATCCAAACAACGGGGGAACAAAAGAGACCTCTCATACCACGGCGCATTGCGAAGAGCTCTTCTACCACTGCTGCGAATCATCATTCCGGTGCTCACACTCTAATTCAATGGCGTTGACGGCACCTTCGAAAAACCGTGTCTTCTAACAATTTTAAATAGAGCGATTAAATTCGCGAAAATCACCATCTTAGCGCCCCTCGGTGGGACTTTGTATGGGAGCGAGCTGTCAATTTGATTGTTGAGTGTCAAACAGTGAAGTAAGATAAGCATTAAATCTTGATTTAAAACTCGAGATAAAAGTGTGTGGGATCGAAAAAAACAAAGCTCTTTCAGATGATGTACATAGAAATTAGTTCATGTTTTAGGATTAATTAAACATTTGTATCGTAAACCACATTTCAAACCTCCCTCTCCCTTTTCCCATCCAAAAAAATTGTAAATCCCCACTAACCTCGAGACAACCCGCGAGTATCCGGTCCAGCTCCTTTAACTTTAAATATAAGAAATCAATAATGTATAACAAAAGTGATAACTCGGCTCTGTAAAGTTTATTCGATTGAGCCTGTACAAATAAAGTAATTAATAAAAAAAAAAAAAGATGATGTATAAAAACGATATTTTTTCTTTAGATTTGGCATTTGGAATCTTTATCAGCTTTTCAAAAATCACATCCCTATGTTTCGGAAACTTTCGAAAGTTAGTGCAAAATTATGTTTTTTGATATCAAGACTAATGAAAAAATTGATTCGACGCAAATACAAGTGTGGCATCCAAGTAGGCTATGACCATCGGTAATTAAATTGTAATCAGATAGCACTCAATTATGTTTTTACGCTATTTTATTTTTTTTATTTTGCCCTTATGCAGGATGGGTACACATTTTTTTTAATTCCATCATATTATTCTTGGTTTTTTTTTTATGTTTTGAAACATGTTGCATTGCACTTGGTAGCAATTTGAGATTACACGATTAAAAATAGAGACGAAAAAAAAAAATCGCGTTACAGAATTGAGTGTAATGCAATAAAAATGTCTCATGCTGAATTTTATTTCAAAACACATTTTGATCATTTCCTTGAGAGTAACCGTTCTCGAATTTGACCAAGTTGGTTGAAAATGGTTCTTAGCCTACACAGTTGAAAAAGTAATGTGAATTTCTATCACTATGATGCACATACAAGGAGCGTCATGTATCATACAAGTTTACATTCCAAATAGTGTATGCAACATCTCTAGCATGTGGTATTATGGAAGAAATATACTTGAAATTATCATATTAGAGATAATTAAAAGCAGCTTTAGTCCGGGAATTAGAAGGTGCTAGCTCTACTGTTGATCCAGAAACCCATTTTAAAATGTTTGATAATTCATACCAATTCCGAAGTCACTTTCAGGAGCCATAAGCTCCACATGTCTACAGTTCCGATATCACATGGCTAATCGAACTGCAAGCACACTTTCAGATTCAGATCAATGCTTTGAATCCAGCGCGTATTTAATAAAGCAGCTGAAAATGTATGGCTATCTTAAACGGTTATTTTTGAACGCCTTTTTTGTTTAAGGCTGGGATGTTTGGGTTTTTTTCTTCAAATAACCGGGAAAAAAACCGGGAATTGAAAAATTGGGTTTGAACGGACACCCTGCCATTGACAATTGCATAATTGCGAAAACAGTTATTTTGAAGCACCCTGTATTTAAAAAAATTGAAAGGTTTCTATTGAAAAAGAAAGTTACCATCGAGGGTAACTCTATCTAAAATGCAGGGAAGATTTTGTTTTGATGTCATTAGATGCGCTCGCGATGAGTAGTTGAAAAGTAGATTGATGAAGATTCTGTAGATTTCCTGTTAAAATATGGAATGCGATGAGAAATGATTTTTCGTCGATTCCTGACAAGCGTTAGATTTTCGAGCAGCTTAGGAGTGAGATCAAGGTGTGTCGTCCTCGTTGGTCAGCGTACACAACTCAAGTTTAGGAACTTCATTAAAAATTCCCCTTTTTCCTTCCGAGAGCTCCATCTTCAGTTAAGTTAAGAGTTACTGTAGCGGTATTCGAATTAGATATTAAATTAATGTAGCATGAAGTTCAAATGCTACAAATGTTCACTGTTACTATTCGAAACGACACGCACTATTCCAGTTCACTTGTATGCAACTGGTGAACTCATATCAAGAGTAAATTATCCCTGCATGAAATTTCACTCATTATTTGTTCATCCGCTCACTAGGCGCGTAAGTTTTCTCATTGGAGGTGGCATGAAATTTGATCCGTGGGATTGAGTATAATCTCCCAGTAGGATTACTTGTCGTCGGAAATTTAATAATAAGAAAAACACTTTAAGTTAAAGATTGGAATGAGCTAGACAGATGTGGGATACTTGGGAGGAAAAGAGATAGTATCTCTGATCGAATCGGAAGGTAATCGGAGATCGCCTTTTGATAAGATCGTTTTTTCGGTTTCCGGAACGAAGGCCAAGAATTGTTTTAGCGGCCTTTCTGAGGAATCCCAAGATCTTTCTCGTCCACTTTAATCCAACCCGTGGAAGAGGCAGGACTGTGAAGTTTTTTGGTATAGTTTCGCGGTGTGTTTGTAGAGGTATATTTAAATGTGAGAAGTGTCTTTAAGTTCAGTGTAATTAATTGTTCGTTAATTCCTTTTGATTAGGTGTAGTTACTACTGAATAAGTTAGTAAGTTAGTGCGGTACTGTGCGCGATTTAAGTTTCAACAAAAAGGTAAATGATTTACTATGCGGTTTTGCAACAATGCGCTCATCCAGTTGTACAGCCGTTTGACGGCTTTTTGTCTCTAGTTTCGTCCCACCACCTCCCGCTCGGCATACCGCGCCCCCCGTTATTACCACTACCCTGACCCCACGCGTCGGTATTAAAGGACCTAACTTCGGCCGGAGTTAGAAGGGAGCTGCGCCGTCAATATCGCGCTCCAGGTGAGCAATTTTCCCACCCACCGGGATATCACCACGAAAAGCAGTTGGTGAATTAGAGAATCAAGACTCACACCCAATTTGGTGAATCTTTTGTATTCCGTGCAGCGAGCGTCGCAGGGGCGACAGACGATGGTGAGGAGCAGTCGGTAAAGCAGAAGCGTGAGTAGAACCGTACAATGTCCGCATGCATGCATTAAATCTGGATGAAGCGCCAGTTATAAATAGCCATTTAGAAATCCGCACAGTTAGGTAGGGAATTAGAGAGAGAGTAAGAGAAGAATGAGGGTTCCCGGATAAAAATGTTAGATAATAAAATTTTCGTTCTATTAGTTTTTTTCTAAATAAATGTTTTTCTATTCTGCTAAATAATTGTGTTGATTGTTAGGTTAGAATTTCCCGTTCAATGAGTGCACTGGTCTAAAGAAGTTTCTCACGTTTCGTTCGTTGTTGTAGTTTTCGTTGTTTGGTTTTACTCCAAGTCGGACTGCTTGGGAATCTCAGTCCACCATTTCTGTCCTGAAGCGTGTAGATTTTGTGTTTGGGGAAGAGCTTGACCTGTGATGAGAAACAGGTCGTCCAGTGCATTCGCTCCGGTAGAAAGACGGTTTCTGGTTAGTTTTCATTCGGTTGGATTTAGTGTTTTTCTTTGAGTCCCGTCCCGTACTTAACGTCTACTAGCGCGTTCCAATCTTTTGCATTAGACTGAACTCGCCCTGGGGTTTTGAGTTTGCCGGGCATCCGAAACGACAAGTGGTCCTCTATGGAGGTGGCGCTTAAGCCATTTGTTTAAAAACCAATCCACGGAACACTCTAGTAGACCGATTTAGGCTAGCCAACTTTATGCCGGCTACATTACTTTACATCGTTGAAATAAAAAGCAATATACCGTAGTACACCCAACGCTGGACTATTCCTCAATCCGGACATTTAAAAAAAACACAACCACTTTGCAACATAACTATCATAACATGTATGTCCTGCTCCTATGCTCAAAGGTAGGAATAATTTAAATTTTAAAAATGTTCGGAATTCGGTGCTTAACGGTATAGACTTAAATAAAGGTTAGCAATAGCGTCGAAATTAGCTCTATTCTTGTTACAAAGTTCTGAAACTACTGCAAAGAATAACTATTTGTCGATGTCATCCGGAGTAATAAATCTCCCAAATGACAAAGCCAGCGGATCCCAAGCAAAACTTTGCCACACAGCCGATGAGAATAGCTCAATTACTGAGCCGAATTCAACTCAAAATTGCCGAGAGGAACTAGCCAACCGGCTAAAAATTTAAATAATGAAGAAGAAAATAAACTCAAAATTGCAAAAAGTGGGGCTACTCAGTCAATGAGTAAAATTTTCCGCACTTTTCCGGACAAAAAAAAAAAACTGCTAGAATATGAGGAAAATCGACCAAAATTTTACTCAGTCTATGAATGTACTATAAACTGAGTGAAATATCGAGAAAATTATACTCATTCACTGAGTAACCTCACTTTTTGCAATTTTGAGTAACTCTCATTGACCGTGCACGTCCGAAAAAATCAAAATCTTGCCATCACCCGAGTACGTGACTTTTCAGCAAGAATTGCAATTTCAACCATCCTCCAACCAGTCAACCGAACCCAACAATAACACAATGCAAGCCGTATGTCCTCGTCCTTTTGATCCCTTCTCCCTTCTTCTACCCCGTTTGGGTGAGCCATTGCATCACAACCAACTCATCCCATCCGGTATAAATCGTTCGTTGATGTCTTCTGTCAGTACAAAATCCCTTCCTTCACGTCGTCGTCGTTTGTTTGTTGAGTTGCATCGTCAATCGCACTGCACAAATGCATTTGATGAGCATCTCGGTGTGTCGTATTTTTCCTGTCTCCTATCCACCCCCTGCGAGGTTCCTAAAAGTAGGGGGGGTGGGGAACTCGCACCGGTGTTCCATCAGTTGGACCCATTGTCCTGTCCTCGTCGTCGTCGTCGTCTGCGCGGGATGAGCCGTACGTTTCACATGTTCGTCAACAATCATCATCCCGCGTGTGTGTATGTCTGCCTGCCGGTCGTCGTTGATTTGGCCGCTTCTTCTTCTACGACGACGACGACGACGACGACGGTGAGTTTCTGTGCCGTGCGGAATGGATGACGATCTCCGGGGGCAGGCCACATCCCTCCATAACTGTCAAATCATCAGACATCCGTCTTGTTCGATCTTTCGCCTGTGATGCTGCGCGCACGGCTTTCAAAGCGATCCGCCGCAAAAGGGCTCTGCCGCAAGTGCACGGTCGCCGTCGTCTTCGCCTTCGCACGGTCCACATGTGTGTGCCTACTGCTGCTGCTATAACCAAAGGGAGCGGGCCCAAATCACAGCCACAGAGCCAAGAAGATAAAAGAAGAGCCTTTGCCAGATGAGACCTGTGGCCGTGCCGCGCGCGATTGTATAAATGGTTTCGTGGAATCATTAATTCTCTCTTCTTTGGGTCCACCACACCGTTGTTGTGGGCTGTGTTGTTGTTGTTGTTGTTGAGCGGTGCGGGCTTCATAATCTGGCTGCATTCATTCTGGTGGAGATTTTTCTCGGTTCTCGGTTGTGTGCGGTGTTGGGTTGGGGCTTCACACCAGTTTCAGTTTCTCGAGTCGTGAATGGGTCGATGGAATTGTGGTGAGACTTTTGGCTTTGCGCGCATTCACTGGGCGTACATACTTAGGTCAAGGTGAAGTCGGGTTAAATCATACTCCCTTCCCAACAAACCTACTTACGCTCATCCCTCCATGGATCTGTAGGCAAGTGCGTTCCAAGGTCTCACAAGGTGGAGGCAACGATTAGCCATCACGTTAATTAAACGGAGAATTCCAAAAGGCTAGCTAACGGCAGTTCATTACGAGCCAATGCACACGTAGACCGGCTAGAATACATCTCTACGAGGTCTCAACAGATTTACCCTTCTTCCCCTTTTCTCCCCTGTACCCAATTCCGAACGCATTCAACGCCGATTTCAACTAATTTGGTATTCCCGCAGGGAACCTTGGAGCTGGGGCTTGAAAATCTCGTTCCAATTCCACATTTCTCCACACCACAACCACACTGCCGACCGACCGATCGACCGAATGCACAACAGCGCTGAGGCTGCGGCTGTTCCTAGAGCGCTCTGAAACGAGTATTTAATAAGAAAAAAGCTCACCTCGTCAAGAAGATTCGTCACACACCGCAGCCTCCGTCAAAAATTCGACACACTCGGTTCAATTTTGCTCGGATTAGTTACGCCTGTCGTTCTCGTTCCCCGGAACGCAACGGCGGTCGAGGAGCCCAAGTCCAAAATCTGAAATTTCCAACTCCGCTGAGAAACTCCCGGGGTTCGACCTTTCCAGTGTCAAAAGATCCGGAAAGCCTGCCTACGATGGGTGGTGATGGACTGTGGCTGACGGTCTCGATGCCGCGCGGCACTGGCTGCCGTAGCCTCCATACAAGACAAAGGCTTGGCCTTCGTACTCGCGCTTTGTATTGGACTGCTTACGTGTAGTTGGTACTTGTGGTTGGTTACTGTGAACCTTGGTTCCACCACAAGCCCCAAAGCAGTAAATCTACGCGCGGACGCAGGTGATGGGGCTAACAAGCATCTGTAATGAGAAAGCGAGAAAAACACTGCTGAGAGCAAATCTTAATAATTAAAATAATGATCCTCGCGGATTACGGCGTCGTCGTCGTCGTCGTCGTCGCCGTTATCGTTCTTCTTCTGGTAACGAGGCTTTTGAAGATATGATCCAAGCAGTACCTACTCGCGCGTTTTGAGTTGTTATGTTGTATTTTGTGTGGTCTGGGTACAGCTCAAGATGCCTTAGAAGAAATTGTGCAATTCTCGCGATGTTCGTAACGATGATCATAAACCACTTGAAAGTATGTTAAGAGCCTCATTTGTCATGTTTTCGTTAAAGAACAGCAAATTTGTCCTGAAATGTGATCTATTTTGCATATGGTCTCAAGAGACCGAGCATAGACTCTCTCCGATTTGATGATGATGATTAATTCTAAAATGCAAAAATATCTCGTAATATTTGAAAAGGGCATCATCTCTTCACGCAAACCAACAACACCATAGGGATGGGTAAATTATACTCCTCCGTTTCATTGATTAATCAATCTATTGAATTGGTCGATGAACCTGACGAAATAAAACAGCCAGTTAAAAGTAGTTGTAGATTTGAAGTTTTTCACCCAATTACATTAGATGAACTTAGAGTTATTTGTTTTTCATTAGGAAAATCGGCTGGAGTAGATAATGTTAATGCTAGAGTTATTCAAGATTGCTTTGATGTCATTGGCCACATCTTGCTGGACCTTATTAATGAATCATTACAAACTGGACATGTGCCACAAATTTGGAAGGAATCCTTAGTGGTCCCTATTCAAAAAGTTGCTGGAACGATTAAAGCCAAAGATTTTCGTCCCATCAACATGTTGCATACATTAGAGAAAATTTTAGAACTTGTTGTTAAAGGCCAGCTGTTGGAGTATTTAAATAGTAATAGTTTGTTGATACCAGAACAATCGGGATATCGGGAAGGTAATTCTTGTGAAACCGCGTTGAATTTGGTTTTAGTGGAAAAATAACTTGGAGTGTAAAGATACGATTGTTGCCGTTTTTTGGATCTTAAACGCGCTTTTGAAACAATTTCTAGGCCCTTATTGGTAAGATCAATCAAGCGCTTTGGAATTACGAGTACTGCATATAAATGGTTTGAAAGCTATTTGTCTGACAGAACTCAACGGACTGTTTTTAATGATTCTGTTTCCAATCCCGTGGGGAATAACCTTGGAGTGCCCCAGGGAAGTGTATTAGGGCCCCTGTTATTTATTATGCATATTAATGACTTGCGACGTGCTTTACGATTTTGTGACATTAATCTTTTTGCAGATGATACTGTGTTATTTATTGCAGCTAAGGATTTAGATGATGCCGTTTTACACTTGAATGAAGATTTGCGTTCTCTAAGTAGATGGTTGAAGTATAAGTAGTTAAAATTGAATACAAGTAAAACTAAATTTATGGTAATTTCGCGGAATCGAGTAAATGAGAACGTCTCTGTTGTAATTGATGATGAGACTATTGATCGCGTTCGGGAGATTAAATATCTTGGCGTGATTATTGATGACACACTTAAGTTCAACTCTCACATTGAGAATGTCATCAAGAAAATTGCCAAGAAGTATGGAATTTTTTGTCGACTGAAAAACGATTTAACTATTGCCAGTAAAATACAGCTATACAAATCAATCATCTCTCCTCATCTTGACTTTTGCCCTGTATTTTATTTCTGGCCAATGCAACACAAATACCGAGATTACAGCGCTTGCAGAGTAAAATAATGCGTTTGATTTTGAGATGTAATAGATTCACTTCCTCAACTTTGATGTTAGATGCCTTACAAAGGTTTGAGCCTCGCGTGCGTATTACGTATAAAGAGAACTGCATTTAAGTTCAGTTTATTCATAAATCGCAAAAAGTGCAGGAGGTCAGCGATGAGTAATTTTACCTCACGTTTTCTTATGGAAAACCATAAAAATATGCCAGAAAATTAGGTAAATTGACAAAAAATTTGGTCAGTCTAGGAGTAGTACCAATATACTGATAGAATCTAATTTTTTTTTAACTTTTTTTTTAGAGATTTTTAGCCGAAGAATTCAATCTTTTGTTTTTTCTAATATTCGGAAATATTTTCCTGGAAAAAACCGGGAAAAACATTAGATAGATTTACTCATCGCTGAGTTCCTATACTTTTTGCGATCTATGAGTAAACTGAAATCAAATTTGGGTTGATCTCATTGGTCGTGTAGCCATCACACAGTTACTATTCTGGACCTGAACAATTCTTTGCTAAATCCACCCAACTGTCATTATTCAGCCATTCCACAGCAAAACGATATGCTGGTTCTTAGAATTTCGTAAAAATGGGTAGTTTTGTTTCTTATCGAAAAATATTAGATCCGTATTTTCTTTATTTTGTCATAAGGGTGATCATTTCCATGTTAGGGTGGTCCAAAATCATTTTTTTTCAAAATTCATAACTTTGAACCACTGATTTTAGGGATCAATATATAAAATGAAAGGTAATAAAAAAATACTTTTTAGGAAAGATAGGGTTTTTGATCTAATTTCCGTCCTACTAAGGACATCCCGCACTTTACCACGCTTTTTGGAAAGCGTTTGAACAAAACATGGAATGTTTTTATCAAAGATAACTTCTAAATTTATCCACCTTTCCGTACGTACCGTTGGATTTGATAAAGAGTCAAACAATGTTGAGATATTATTAAAAATCTAACACTGCTTCTTGCTTCTAAATTCGTCCTACGCGTTTCAATTCCGTCCAAACGCATTGAAACGCCATTAGATTTTCTTCGTCCTACGGATAAACGGAGAAAAAGGGGATGCGCTAGGAGCGCTTGTTTTGTTTTGAGAACAATGAGCGTAAATATGCATACAATGCGCTCTAATAGGATTTATGTCGTAGCTAATGAACTAACGCATCGGAACAAACGTATTATTGCTTTGTGCATGGTGAAATCATTGATATTATTGATGATTTCTGCTCAATAGAACGGAAATGGGCGATTACGACGAAGTAGCGCTCTTCCCTATAATGATATTAAAAAAAAAGAGATTTTGTTTTGAAAAACATTGATTGTATTTGTTTTTTTTTTGTGGTTTTCATGGTTTGAAGATCAAGTTTTGGGGTTTCGCACAATACTCCTATGCGGCTAGACTACCATGCGTGACCATGTTATAGTCGCTATAAGTCAATGGAGACGCACGGTAGTCCAGCACATACATTTTTTTTAAATTACTTTATTTGTACAGGCTCAATTGAATAAACTTTACAGAGCCGAGTTATCATTTCCGTTATAAATTTAAAGTTAAAGGAACTGGACCGAGTACTCGCAGTTGTTTCGAGGTTAGTGGAGATTTACAATTTTTTGGATAGGAAAAGGGAAGAAGGAGGTTTGAAATGTGGTTTATGATACAACTATTTAATGAATCCTAAAACATGAAATTAATTCTATTGATCATAAAAACAAACATTGAGAAAAAAAAAACCTACACGTACAAAATACAAACTAAACACAAGGTTAATCAAACTTACAATCTAAGGTTAATATCCTTAAAGTAAACATATATGAGTTTCATAAACTCCAGATCGCGTCTAGCCAAAATATTTTGAACTGGAACATTAGGTTGTCTACCTCGAGAATGTGATCTGACTCCACGATACTCCGCACAAGACCAAAGGATGTGATCAGCGTCCTGGTAACCTTGTCCACAATCACAGAGCGTTTAGACAATAGTGATTGGACATGAGACGAGACATCACGCGTATTAAGTCTCGACCCAAGTCCAACCCTTTGAACCATGAAAACTTCGACACCTTAGGGATAATTGAATGTAGCCATCGTCCCAAGCTCCCTGCATTCCATTGATGTTGCCAGCTAATGAGCGAAATTAATTAATTAAATAATAAAAAAAATAGAGAAAATACAAACTCTAACTTTAGGTGTTTTTGTTTCATATAACACACCCATTTCGAGAGTAGACAACTGTCATACAAAATAAGTTCCCTGCGTTCAGATGCAAGCGCAGAATGTAACTGCCTGTTGAGCGTACCGACGTGATCACATCGAAAAGCGGACATCGACCCGCCAAATTTCCATTTAAAATTTATTGGCCTTTTTCCGTTCGGCTTTGAGCCCTCCCCCTGAACTTCGGAGAGAAATTGGCTGGATGCTTAGCAGCCGTTAGGGAGAGATACAGCGACGCTCTAAGAATCGACTTCATCCAATTCCACGATTATTGGGGCAAAGTTCTGTACAGCGGCTATCTGAGGAATGTCCTAGCATGGATCGTTCAATTCGAATCGACTTGTAGAAGAGGCAAGAGTGCTCAAGCAGCACTCATCCATCATAATTGGTTGCTACAACTTGATTGTGACTGAAATATGTTGCATACAAGTAACAACAACTATTCAGTGACAAGTGTGTTGCTTGGGTGGTCGGTTTCTTATATCGTGTCGTGGTGTGTTAAAACAGGTAGTTAGCGACATGAGAGTCCCCAGTAGGATTGTTACCCTATTTTCCTTTCCCTTAGTGACAAGTTAGGCAAACTCTAGCTAGTGAAGTGCAGTGGGCGGCAAAGTGTGTGGATCCAAGGTTAATAAGGTAAAGGCAGTAATTCCTAGACTACAAAATAGGTCGACATACTAGCGTGCGCGTGTGCTATCCCCATAGGTTCGTGGCAACGAAGACCATTTGCCGACACACCACCTTTCGTGAGAGACCACTTTTGACCCCATCTGTCGACTTCGGAGTATCCCCGAGGCACACGTGGTTGGAAGAGAACGCGTCCGTCAATCTAAGTGACCTGGACAGGCAGACCAAAGGACACCGTCATCTGTACCCGTCGAAACACCGAACAACCTACGCATGTGCCGTGTTCCCGCGTAAGCCTGCGCTCCTGGTGAATGAGACCCTTCCGCATCATATGATCGTTCCGCGATAGTTTCTGGGCCGAAGTAGTGCGTATGCAGCTTCGGTACTGCGCGCCGCCGTCTCCTCATCAATCTGCATCGACATAAACCCTATAGGTAGTCAAAAGATACACGATTGATTTTATTGATAATAACTGTATTGACAATACATTCTATATTTACGTCAATACATAGGTATTGACAATATGTATGTATTCACATCATCAATATTATTGTCAATAATTCCCTTTCGCGTCAATATTTTGATACGTGTGGGGTTCACTAAACGTGAGTACATGCATGTAACCCATTTTTCGTTGTATTGTACATGCGCATGAGACTAAACGAAAGTCCGTGAGAGTCTCACTGAATGGGTTAACCAGCGAAAACCCGAAGCACCCGGAGAACATGAATCGTTAGGAGGACACACACGCCGAACTTCGCAGTGCTGTAAATTCTCAACATCAATTGAACATTTTTGATGAAAATGAGAAAAGCAGCTATTCGCTATCAAAGGGAACCTCCTTCGAATGGGTGATATCAGTTGCTTAGTCGTTTGACGAAGGCATGGATCATTTTCATTTGAGAAACGCTTGATATCATTCAATTGAGTGCTACACATGAACGGAGCTCTGGTCGACATTCCGGTGAAAAACCTAAGCCAACCCGACACCAACCTGACTTCTACCAAAATCCAATCCGATGTTGACCCGACATTGACCCGACATTTACCCGACATAAATCCAAAATTGACCCAAAAACAACACGACATTGGGTCGAAATTGACCATAAATTTGATTACATTGATCCGACATCGGGTCGACTTGTCTGTTTGGGACCATTTTGCTGGATTTCTTCCATACTCCACTGTCGTATATCAAATGATAGTGAGTGACTCAATTGACAGTGACGATGAGCTTCGAATGAGAAAGGGGCTCTTAAAATTATGGTCATGTGAGAATTCGTTTTCACAGAATTGTTTGAATGGTTGTATTGCTTCATCTTCAATCGAATGATATGAAAATTAACAGCACTGCGCCGAACACATAGGCAAGAGGAAAGAGAAGGGAAGATAAAGGCAAACAATTCACATATGAATGTATCGATCGAAAAGCTTCTTTCATTCGAGTTGAGCTTTGGCGTTGAGATGAGCTTTAGGAAAAGGCGACAATTGTAATGTTCGCCTCAAATAAATACAGTTGAACTCCCATTTAAATGGTTTTCTTTATGATATCATATAGGGAAAAGCTCTCAGGTTTAACGTCTTCAGAGATTCTCATGTCGTTCTGTTCACGTTTGTAGTTTTACTGTGTTGTACTGGGATGATCAGCTCGATTCTGATCTTTGGCGTCTCTCGAATCTTAGCAGTTGGTACGATAGATCGTTCTGCTTAGGCCCGTGATAAAAATCCCCGCTCACGTAACTTCTGTTCTGGACGAATTGTTGTACTCGTGCACCTGTAATAATTAGGGATCTCTTCTTTGGCAAGTCTTTCCAACAGCCAGTCAGCTTTCTCCCCGAATTTGGGAAACTTCGACCCAATCCTCTGGAAGTTCTCAGGCCGGGCAAACCTGCGATGTGCTGGTATTGAACGGAAAGCTCGACAGGCTGTCGGGTTACAACATAGAGGTACTTTATTAGAAAATTCATTAGGCATCCTCTAGAGATGCCAGATTGTTTTTTATGCAATTCCGTAGACTTATTCAAATCTACGGATTCCTACGGATTTTTTTTTAGTCGAAATTGATATTTTTTTTTAGTTCCTTGGTGATATTTTACGTTAAATGATAAATCGATGAAAGAACTTTTGAAAAACTACTAGGGATTGCCCTCTGGGGTTGTACGTAATGGTGACGTCGGACTACATGGTCTTATATAATAAATGTAATTTGTTAACTACAGCAGGACTTGTGTTTTGTGTAGGAATAGGAATTTAAGCGGGGTTCTCTCTGTTTATACTCTTTAGTATGACTATGATTGCCCTGAAAAGAAGCTTTTGATATGAATTTCAGTTGGGACATGTTCAGAAATTTACACTTCATCTCATTTGCATTAATTGTGAGGAACATCGTAGGCTTTCCCAATTGTCGCATCATGGTGAACAAATTTATCTTCCTTTGTTGCCAATAATATACTGAATTCGGTATTGATTTGAGGAAGGATAGATTTCGCTCAATGTAGTGCTTGTCCCCGTGCACTTAAAAGTGCATTGCAAGCCGTCGGAAACTCTAAGGCGTAGAACTTTCATTGTCATATACAACAAATGTTGTGGTTTGCCCAGACGCCTGTCTTGACGACGAGTTTCACTGGATGCCATCATGAAATATGTCATCCGAATCCCTGGCTTGAATTTCCGTAGATGGTCAAAACATATGGCAGGAAAAGCTATCTCTTCGCCGTGCTCGTCATATATTAATGACAGATGAACCCTGTTTTGCGCGGGAGCGATCTCCAGACATTTGTCCTTATTCCAAAGGAGCGTTTCCTGGTGCCCAAGCAGCAATTCTGTCTCATTATCCACGGCAATGGTTTGCAGCTCAATTTGAGGGTCCACTGCAGGGGTTTCAAGACCATTTATGGCGATCTGATCTATTGTGATCCCGAGCGGCGGTACAGTGGTGTCCTAATCTAATAAGAAAGCCACGTTTTAACCGTAGTTTTCTTTATAAAGCCGGACAAGTACGACGACTTATGGATTACGTGCTTTTTGATGAACACGTTGAAGGCCTGATCATCATCGAGCTGACGGGGAAGAGAGCGGCGTCTCTCTTACACAACGCAAACGGTAGAACAACATTCGAGCAAAAAAAAAAATATCAAATAACTATCATATGACACATGTGATTTCGTTCTAAATCCTCAATTTGGTGTCAATTAAACCATTTCTGATCAGAAATGTTATAACTAGGACATCGTTGCTTGCTATTTCCAGAATTCACACAAGTACACATCAGCAGCTCTTATTATAAGAAAAACTCAAATACATACATTCGTTACAGCCTTCAGTGATAGTGTCGTATGACAAAGCCTGTCGTAGAACATTGGTACTGTTATTTGAAAGCTTGTTTTGCAAGTGTTGGAAGCAAAGGCAGTCGATTATCACAGAAAATGTGTCGACTACGGTCGACCGACACGACTTTTATTCGCCTTCAGACGGCACCGTCGAAAATTTTTCTCTTCCAGCAAAGATTTACAGTATATTATGGGAACTTTCTCCGGAGTGAAGACTTTCACGCGCAGTCTGACGTTTGCTTACCGGATATTTCATAGGAGAGAAGAGCTACAGAGTCGCCGTCAACGCCAATTCTATCAAAAATCGGATAAGTGAGCAAGAAAACGGTTGTATTTTACTTTATGCTTCTTTCCCTTCAGAATCAGATTATACTCTAGATTGTAAAATTCGATTCTGAAGGGAGACGTATACTGAAGAAAAAATCCGTAGAAACTGTACCGAATTCCGTAGATTTTGCCTACGGATCCGTATTCCGCAAAAAATTGTAAAATCCGTAGATCTACGGAGATTTCCGTAGATCTGGCATCTCTACTCCTCTTGGATCCTTCAATGAGTTATATATGTAACAGTAAGGTATAAATTGCCCCGTAACGTGGGTAGACCACCTTTTCGTGGTACTTTACGGGATGTAAGATATAAGTCTTGACTACTTCAAACTAGGGGAACAGGATTTTTCAGTAATCAAAGGAACACATCTTAGTCCTTGTTACTTTTTTATGCCTTGTTGATAGTGATAAGTCCTCGGGTTGCCTGGACCGAGGATGATCTTGAAACAAGGAAAAAATGTGATAGTTAGTCTTGACCTATGTGATTCCTAATATTCTATTCGTTGTTCTCTAGTTTGAAGTGGTTAAGACTAGGGTTCTGATGCATGGTCATTATCGGTGTCATTGCTTGTTTTTGTTGCTAAGGAATCCAATTTTGACTGACAAAGGGGCGCGCCTTTGGAGGGTGTTCCAACTCCGAAGGGTATAAATAGCGGGACCTTTCAATCAGAATCGATTACTTGCGATCAAGGCAAGAATGACAACTGTCTCAAAACCGAATACTTCATCATTTCTCAATAGTGATGGAGTAATACGACATGCACTAAACTAAGGACACGGGATATACTACAATAGATCAAATTACTGGTCGCAGTGGTGTTAGGACCCGAACACTTAGGACTATCATAGATATAATAATAGAAACGCGGATGAAATAAGAACACCACATTTCTTGACTTGTGCTTCACAGAATTCATTATTTTTTTAAAGGAATAAATGTTTTCAATTCGATGCCTAGACACATTAAACATGCAACAACATTAGCAGAATTTAAGAGACATTGCATTTCACACGTTAAAACTGTCTTTTGAACGGTTATCCGGTGATTTTTTTTTTTAAGAATTGACAAATTATGTATCTTGACGAAGTTATGTTTAACGGATTATTTTGTATGGATAGCTGTTATAACGACTTTTTAATAATTATTGTAGCACTGCAAAAACTATTTTGTTCGCCACGATGGTGATGATGGATTTTTTGATATTTGATTTAATAGTAGTATTAAAAAAAATAGTAGACTACAAAGGTTTGAGCCTCGCGCGCGTATTACGGATATAGAGGACTAAATTTAACATTTGATAAAAAAAATTGCGATTTTGAAGCTTATTTGGACGATACCTTGAGTTAGTAGTAAGTTTTCTGGCAAATGTTGGAGGTTCGTGAGCATTCCTGACATTGCTGAAAATTATGATAGCATCAGATTGCGGGGTTACTAGTGTAATAGGATGCTTTGTCGATTGTTCATTAAAAAACTCTTGATTGCTTGTAATACTTATGAATATTTTAGGTAGACAAAAAGGCGAACTAAGAGGTGGACGCCTGAGCTTTTCCACATTTATATCACTGTGAAGCAACTGTAAACTCTAGAGGGAATTTATATCTGTAACTGAAACCAGTTCTATTTTGTTTGCCAACCTGGTTAAAATGTCATATTTAATTATCTTAAAGACAAATCGTCCAACTCAAACCTTTGTAGGGGTAAGAGGTGGGACCATCATCATCATCATCATCATCATCAACAGAGGAAAAACAAAAAAAGGTATAAGTTACTGAACAAAATATCGTTGAGATTAGCTGCTAATACCTGCTAACCTCTTAAAGATAGCATTAAAAAATACAAAAACGAACGTAAATCCTTAAAGCGAAGAGATAGTTTTTTTTTCAGCAAAAAATTTTGCATTTTAAAAGTACTTAGTACATTGAAAAAAATTGAAAATTCCAACAAAAAATTTATGGTAAAAAAAGGTTTTAAGCACAGCAACAAAATAATTTTGATATCACATCAAAGTGGATGCACTACAATCATGTCGAAAATTTCATGTAATTTTTATGACCACATAAATAAACAAATGCAGTAAAAGCAGCGTAATGTCAGTTCATGCATTGTATTAATGATAATTTTGTCCTTTTTAGCAAGTAATATTACACCATATTTTCGACATGATTGTAGTGCATCCACTTTGACGTGATATCAAAATTATTTTTTTGCTGTGAGGGGTACTACTGTTTGTACTCCATTTTCACCCTATAACTTCGTCCACTTGAAATGTAGAAAATTATCGTTTTGGACAAAGTTTCTTAAAATGACTTCATCTACAATGTTTCCATACATGTTCATCGATTTTAACAAGACATAATAAAGTTATTTTTATCTGAGTGTATACCCTTCTTAAGCAAAAATTTTCACCATTCAAATAAAGTACTCAACAATTGAGGAAACATTCGACAAGACATCAAAATGCTACACTCAATAGTTTCGTCGCAAATGGCCATGTCCCACTTTTTTTTTTGATTTCGTCCCACTGTGCGATGGAGTTACACACTCAGCTGGAAGATTAACCAGAATCTTCCACGAATGCACGAGATGAGCAGCTGTTATTCTGCATGGTACCACGTAATGAAATGATCAAGGATTACAGGATGTTTGCGATCCTCTGACAAGGGTGCCTTGCTTCTCCGTGTTTCCCGAGATCGTGGATGAGGATATCTTTCGGAAAACAATCTTGTTGGGCTGGGCGAACCAGAACTTCTCGACAGACGATTTGAAGACAGAGCGTTGAACTTGAAGAGCGGGAACCATGTTGCGATACGCTGAAGCTTCAGGTATGACGATCGTAGCTCAAGTATCTCATTTGGAGGTATACACTGCGTTGGGAAGACAGGCGTAGAACGTTCTTCGAGCAACACTGGATCAACTTGGAAACGTTACTCCAGTGAAAGCCACTCGAACCATTGTTTTCGTATTGGAATTGAGCTGGCGATATCTCACGGGAGATCAGATCTGCTAGATTGCCCATCCCATGCCCAACCCATGGCTCACATTCCATCTTGAGTGAGATGTTGGATCTTGGACACACGGTTTGAAAGGGTGTGATTCCCGGTTGAGTCTAGGGATTTTTAGGCTTTCCTGGGCATAGAGACTGAGAGTATCATTCCGCTTGTTATACAATATACAGACTCCTAGACTTATTCATGTATTTCACAAAATAATCTTAAGGTTATGACCCTAAACGATCGCTGACCCGATATCAATCCTAGCGAGGTGTTAGAATAGTATTGCATTCTCTCACAAAACGGTCAAAATCCCAATTTCGTCACATTATGACTCGCCGTCATCATCCAGATAGCCGCATATTCGTAGGCCTATCGCAGAGTCCAGCCAAAGAACGATCAAGCGCGCACGATCGATCGACCCCGGTCGGGTCGGCATCTTTTCCTTTGGTGTGCTGGTATTCCTTTCCGCCCATTTTTATCCATCCTTCGGTCTTCTGTCGATGGTAAAGAGGTTTATACCTACACAAGAGGCCTATGACCAACACGTCGTCGTCCGTCGCCCTGATCGTTGTGGGTCGCCATCGTTCGCACTGACCTGTATGTGTAGTAACTTCCACAACACAACACAATCTTCCGAGAGCTTCTTGGCGTTTTTCGTATTTCTAAAAGAAACTGAAAGAAAGATCAAGAAAAGATGACGACGATGATCATTCTTGCTTGTTGCTGCTCCCTTCTTAGGGGCTGTTCATAAGCCACGTAGTCACATAAAGAAGGACGGGGAGTTGGCAATTGCGTACGGCCCATATAAATTTTAAAAAAATGTATGGACAATTGTCTACGCAGGGGGAGTCTAAGACCCCCCAAAAACTGTCTACGTAGTTTATTAACAGCCCCTTACTAGTTTTAAAGCAGTCCAATATGACGATGACGGCGGTAATGATGATGATCATCATCATCATGGCATAAGAATGGATGGCCGCGTTGTTTTGTACCTTCCTATAGTAGTGGCGGTTCCGACAAAAGCATTCAACTGGCAAAAGACAACGACTACAACAACTGCGGCTGCTAATAACAATGATGCCGAGTTAAGGCGAAAACAGAGATCTCTCTCTTCATACGAAAATGCCGTTCCCTGTAGCGGTCGATCGCGGTGCTCTGGCGATGAGATGTGATGGTCGAGGAAGGAGAATGACCCGAGGAGGACCTGTACTAAGGGCCCTACAAGATTTGTGTTATGTGTTTTAGAAGAACGTTCATAGGGCATCCACGTGAGGCATAGGATATTTACGACAGATCAACCATTCATCTGGTAACCCTACCCAAAACGGTTCAGAATGTGCCTCCTAGCACAATGCTGATGTCAAACAGGGCTCAATCAAGTGGTCGGATCATTCCAGATTCAAAATCCGTTTGCCAGTGAGTTCCACTCTGTTGACGTCGTCGTCGTCGTCGGTCGATTCGATTCCCTTCTTTTCGAAGAAAAAAAAAATGTGTCGATCGAATCGTTTCGAGAAAAGAGAAAATGCCTCGGAAGGTCTTTCCAGATTAGGCCGGCCCGCGCGCTCGTCGCAGGGCCCCTGCTCGTATAATCTTCCACCGCACGTTTTGAAACCATTTTCGTTGTTTTTGTTTTTGTTCCTCTGCGAGATAGGGTCTTTGCTTTTTTTTCGGTTTCTGGATTCCACATGTCGACCGAGCTTATTAATATTTCCCTCGTGTGTCCGGCACGGGCGGTTTCAGGACGCTGCTTATGGGAGGGAGGCAATTTTTTACTTTTCCAAGATGGTCCAAGTTAAGATCGTATGAACAGAGAACTCAGAATTCAGAACCTGCATAGAAAAACGTACAAGTTAAATGCATTGTTTTTCATAGAATTTCTTAAATTTAGCAGAGCCTTCTTGCAAGCGAGACTCGGTACTGACAGCCAGTAGAACGAAACAGGCGAGAAACTAAAAGAATATTGAAAACGATATCTGTCGAGCGCAAGCTCGTTTGAATTGCGTGAAAACGGAACGGCACAGATCTAAACACAATCAAATTAACTTTTGGCCATTTAGTTTACTAACATACTACTTTCACGCTAACCTGCTAGAAAAGTACGGGGTACAACCCTCCTAGTGCCCCCCGTAGATTCGCCAGTGGTGTTCGGCATGAGGATCGTTAGAGCATATGAAGCATCATCCCTCGTATCGGCGGCAGAGGCAATGACGAGGAAAATGAGAAATACAAGAAGAAGCGTACAAATGATGTTTAGAGGAAAGGACTTGTCGGATGAGCGATCTCAAACTCTGGCGTAATGAAGGTCGCGAACGGTACCAGAAAAAAAAATTGGTGGGATGCAGAAAGGAAGGGAAAAGGAAGAATTTGCCTCTAGGTTTTCAGTCAGCTTTTGCGAGAAATACCTACCCATTCGACTACCTGGCCTGGCAACCCAGCAGCGAGCGGTCGTCGGAAGGCGGATGAATTCCTGTGAAATTGAGCATTCTCCGTTTCGGCTGTTAGTATGTGAGCGTGTGTGTATTGCTTCGAAAATTAGGTTTCTGGAATTTTGCATAATCGAATTGCAGCTGCCCTTCGGGTGGGATTATTAGCTTTTCAAATTGGGACACATTTTTCAGATTTCATCCAGCTTCCGCTGTCACTCACTCACATCGGATTCCATTTTTAGAACTTGGCATCCTGTAAGCTTCCCTTGTATCTGTTTGCATCTTCCAGGCCTCATTAGACTGTGTACCACCGTCGTTGAGAGGACTCATATTTTATTCATGACTCTAGAGAAGCATTCTACAATCTTGCACTTGCAGAACGGCAGCGTAGAGTTGTACCATTTGGTGCTCTGCTTCTGCGTCGTCTAAAAGTCCCTGTTTCTATTAACATAATTCTCCAAGGGCTTGAGTGACTCATTAGCATCTACGCTGGCAGTCTCCCTCGAGGATACACTTGGCATCATCAATGGTTCAACCATCCATTGAGTTCATTAGTAGCAGCACTGCAGCAGCTATGGTCCTAATTCCCCAGCGATTCACCGAGGCCAAGTTGACAAGTTTTTCCGTCGCATATTCAACTTGAGCTCGGGAAAAAGTTTCCTCCATTGCATCGTTGAAGTGAGTCGTAAGGATTAACATTATCACACACAGACTCACAAACACTCACTTTTTGCTGTTGAAAACGACATTGTGCTTACTTCTTCAACAAATCCCATTTTGCCGGCTGAAAAAATAGAGAAAAAAATCGCTATTAAAGGGTGTCCCACATCAAATAGCATCACAAAAAAAAAACGCTGTAGAAAATTACCTAGTTGGCCGATCGTTTTCAAACTTTCATGCAATAAAATATAACGTTTAATCACACGACTCACCGTTGACTGCACGATACCGAGTTGTTTTCCGATGTCCCGATGAGAGTGTTGAGGATTTTCCAGGTGCTTGCGCAAAATCAATTCGCGACGTTGCTTATCGGGTGACGCCATTTTTCCAGCTTTCGAAAAACTGACAGCGGTAAAAATACAGTGTAAACAATACACTCTAAACTACTTCTACCCAAATTTTCAAGAGAAAATACCCAAGGGGTAATTTCCTATAGTGTTTTTTCCGTGATGCAATTTTATGTGGGCACCCTTTAGTACCGGTAGGCCTTTTCATGGACAGGTAGATAGTCAGTAGGGAGGAAGTGCGGTCGTAGTTAAACAGAATAATTAAATAGACCTACCGCGTGAGGACAGCGCGGTTGTTTCTGCCGGGTTGTGATGTTTGTCATGCTTGGAATGAAAAAAAGGTATGGAAGAACTGCTACAGTGTGCATCCAATGTTTTAAATTATGGCTTATTCAGCACAGGTACGCAAGTGAGTCTACTCGCGCAGTCAAGAGAGCTAGAATTGGGGCAATGAGTTCATAGTTGAGGGCATATCCACTTCAGAATGGTTTTTGTGTTTACTTATCCACCTGGAAATTAACTATTTTCTCAACTTTTCTAACCTATGTGGCATGTCGAACTTTCTAAATGCTGTGGAATGCAAAATAATAAGCAACCTCCAGGATCAGGCATGGAAAATCATTTCGATGATTTCGTGCATTCATTTACATTCATTTGCTTCTAACTTTTTTACAACAGCATTCCGCAAAATGAAAATAATAAGCAACCTCCAGGATCAGGCATGGAAAATCATTTCGATGATTTCGTGCATTCATTTACATTCATTTACCTCTAACTTTTTTACAACAGCATTTTACAGTATTTTACATTCACTGAAAAACAGTAACATGTTCTGCCCGCTCTAGTTCGTGATGCATAAGAGATACAGATTTGAGTTATGAACAAAAGTTGTATCTAATATCAAAACCTACAAAAGCTCTTTACATGATTTTACGGAATGCTGTTGATAAAAAATGTTAAGGGCAAGGGAATGTAAATGAATGTATGAAATGAATGTAAATGATTTTCCATGCCTGTCCAGGATAGTCAAGAAATTGTCCATTTGGAAAAGTAATTTGACCTTGACATTTTGATAGATGACGGATTCCACTCTTCTTGCGATCTTTGGAATGACTGGAAGGCAAATGAGTAAAAACTATTGTCATGCAAATCTGGTTTTTGGCAGATCTGTCACATCCAAAAACTTAACCTGAAAACTTTATGAACAGCATTTAGATCAATCTTTTGATTTTGTCGAACCTCTTAACGGAATCCCTTTATGAAGAGCTTATGAGTGTGTTGATTATTTTCTTTTAGTTCCGTTATAATTGAATCAGAATCAGAAACGCGTATTTCGTCTACTACTGCACATTTCATCACTGGTGGTATTGAGTACTTGGCACTGATGATGTCTGCAAGCATCATTTAGATGTTGACGGGTTTGTGATCTGATTTCGATTATTTTGTACGGTTCACTTTGTACGTCTTGATCATAATAATTAATGTTTTATTTTCTCTTCTATTACAGGTACGTTGAACCAATGCTTTTTATGGTCATCGATTAATAGAAATTGCCTCTCATCCCAAAAGGCCTAGGTTCAATCCCAGTCGGTGCTGCCTCCCTGGCGTCGCACAGTGGTTCCAAGGATATCAAAACACGCGCTTTTTTATTTACGCTGAAATGGTTGATTAAAGGTACTAGGTGTCTTCTGAGAAGTTTCTCGGGTTACAACACTCCTTTTTATGGTAACAGAAAATTAAAGATTAATCCACCTAAAAGTGAGATGCAAAATGTATTGTTTTAACATAATAAGATACAAAATAATTGTGTTGGGCAATGCTGTAGGGAACATTACTGTGAACAACTTTGCTCAAGACTATAACTTTCTAGCTCCTATAACTTTTGTTATATAAAGGTTTTTTTGTGTGGAGACATCGTTAAATTCTGTTTTGTATCTGTAACTTTTTCTACAATATTTCTACATGTCTGGCATGCTGTACAAAGATGTTAGAAATATAAAATTACATATCTTTTCAGAAGACTGCAAATTGCTACCATCAATATTTGAAAAGTTATTTACATTTTTTGGTTGAAAATTACCCAACTTCCAATACCAATAGCTCCTAAGCGGGCAAAAACAAGCAGGCCATTCTTTGAGCAATTGAAAATTCAAGAAAATGCAATAAAATGGTGAAGAAACCAGACCGCCCCCACTTGACCCTTAACCAAAATACTTGCATTAAAACTTGTCACTTTTCAGAATTTGAAATGCCGATTTTGTGAAACCACGGGACTGCTATCGAGTAGGTGTGAAAGGAGGCATACAAATGGATAACCAAGCAACCTGGGTTATTTCTAGTGACTAACAAAATGACTCGGGATCAAAACCAGACCACCCCCAAACGACCCTTGACTGAATCGCTTATGTACTTTAAATATTATAAATAAGCTGAAATTTAAATAAAAAAAGTGCGTGTTTTGATACCCTTGGAACCACTTGTGCGTCGGTAGCATTAGTACGGAAAACAAGATCGACGGAAAACAGATCAAGGATTAATAGAAATGTTTATGTTTTTGGAGTGTTCGTTTGGACTTTAGTTAGATTGGTTGTGTTCAAATTACTTGATTCTCGGTTTTTTCAATCAGAATTGTAATACTTACTTAACTTAAAATGATATATGTTTCGGAAGTTTTCAATACAACTGTAGAGTTGATTACGGTTTTACAAATATAAAATAATCCTAAATTCTAGCTCCCCCAAGCCTCCGAATTAAGTTTCAAGAATCTTCCTAATTGTTTAGATTTTGAGCTACCCTACACACCAAATTTCAATTAAGAGTTTCAGTGAAACAATTTGGTGAAATGGGTTAAGTAAAATTACTCTTTGCTGGAGTTTAGTATTAGCATTTTTAGCATTGCTGATTTTTAGTAAATCAGATAAATGACAGAACATTTGCTGATAATCAGTAAGCCGAGCTTTCTGTCTACTTAAATGACTGGTCGAGCAAATCATGTCTGCGCTATCTGATAACGAAATTATACTTTGTCATTGAAGTTTGTTGTTGTTGGTGCGATTCCATGCACGGTGCTTATTTTTAATTTTTTTTTAGGTCGGTAAAATTGCAACAATTTCCATTTCTTGTTGCAATTTTATCGACTTTGTATATAAATAAAACAACAAAAAAGTGATCTTCCATTTAATTCCACTTAATTAATTTTTGTGTCTATGGCAGATACGTATTTAGACTAAACTGTGCAGCCTTCTTCAGTGTCATTTCCACTAAAGGATTATCAAAATGTAGCCCCCTTAAGTACTCATCCCCTAGGTAAGAATGTCAAGAACACAGGTATAAAAATGAAACTACAATGTGAAGAATCGGAACCTGCCTAACTTAAAAAAAAACCAAAGATTTAAGTAAAGTAAAGAGGAAAAATCTATACAAATCTTCAATAAGAAAAACTTTGGACTTTGCATGATTATTTAAAAAAATACGCTGAGATGTGAAGTTTGTTAAGTTGACTTAAATTTAGACTTAGACTTAGACTGACTGCACATATTTGAAATGTTTGCTACTCCGTGATTAATTAGAACCAATAATTCAACTGAATATGGTTGGGAGTGACCTTCCATTCGCATTGTACAAGTTTCAGTGACTCCAAATTTTAAAGATCAATAATGGCGCCGGCCACGTCCTTGCAATCAGGTGGGAGTACGGAAGGAATATTAGAGCGATCTTTGTTGTTTTGGGGACCGTCTTTACCTCTGCGTTCCTACAAAGTTCACATGGGGATATTTTGTTCAAAGGTTGGGTTCGTTGGATCAAGATTCCCCATTGATAAGTGATGCGATCGTAGTTTTGATATAATGTATTGATTTCTGAAATTAACGCGCATAAGACTTGCGATATTTGGAATGGCTGGAAGGCAAATGACTCGACCCTATCAATTCAATAATGTAAAGGGGCTTGGGTTCTAACCCACGGTCTTCTGCTCAGTAAACAAAAACGGCCGCTCTAAGGCTACCGTGCTCCTGACATCACAACAAGCTACCACCGAAAATCTTTCCAGTCCGGATGAAAGGAGTTATACAAATGAAATTACGTCCCTAAAAACAGTTAACAATGTTTTTCAAACCGCATCTAGCGTACGTCTTATATTTTCTAAACAATTTCTTTTTTCGCCCGGATTACATCAATAACGATTTTCTACAATATAGACCCGGGATTTATCAACTCAGTAATGCAAAGAGGCTTGGGTGCTAACCCATCATCTTCTGCTCAGTAAGTCACCGTGCAATTTACATCACAACAAGCTACGACGGATGATATTTAAAGCTCGGGTAAAAAGCTATTAAAATAAAATGAAGTCCCTGAAAGCAGTTAACAAGCTTTAGTGTGATGATTTATTAGCTAGAGAATGATCTTTGGAAGAGGGTAGGTGGATAGTTCCGTTAGAGTACGGCAGTATGAAAATTGAATAGAAGTTGAAAATGAGCGAAGGGCCATTAAAGCGACAGTTTACAAGATGGACGCACATTTTGCCTAGCCCGTACGATGTACGCGGGGACTTGAAGTATGTCTCCAAGTCCACAGGCAAAAATGTGCGTCCCTCCTGTTGCTCATAAACTGACTGCGGCTGTGGAATAGTTCTAGCGACGTTTTCATCACTACCTAAAGCCCCACGTTTGCGAGAGCATTTCCAGTCGATGGTGTGTTATAATGCAGTTCTTCTTTACCCAACTATTGTGTTGCCCTTCGCTCATTTTCAACTTCTATTCAATTTTCATACTGCCGTACTCTAACGGAACTATCCACCTACCCTCTTCCAAAGATCATTCTCTAGCTAATAAATCATCACACTAAAGCTTCATGTTAGCATTTCCAACCAACTCTGAAAATCGTTAACTTCGCGTATGAAGTAACATAAAAAACACTTTGAATGCAGTTAACAATGTTTTTCAAACCGGATCAAGCATACGTCAAATTGTTGCAACTTTCTACAATAATGGCCTTATTTAGATCTTAATATCTTTTCCCAGCTAGACTCAAGCAAGTGTTTGAAAATCCTACCGTATCTAAGTATACGGCAAAAAAAAAAGAGGAACGAACTCACCAATTTAGTTGACTGCTGGATGCGACTTATCAGTAAGCTGCACGTGGAATTCAAACCGCGAGAAATTGTTGATAAACTGGAAACTTTTCTCAAATCAATGCTTCCCATTTCCGGTACTGCCATCGAGTGGAACATGAAAAGAACTTGCTAGTTGTTGGGTTCTTCTGCCACTCTTCGGATGACGTCCATGTTTCCGTTGGTCGGCTGTTTTCCGATGTGAAAGGGTTCTCAGGGCGAAATTATCCGCAACGTCTTATATTATACATATGAGATTGATGGAAGAGGTCACGGAAAAGTCCCGGCTTTACCTAATCGATAACGACCAGGATGGCACGCGGAATGTACAGCTCGATTGCAGTTCACAAGAAGAACGTTACACAGAAACTAACATTTCAGGTTTTTTTTTAACTTGTTCGTTTATTTGGAAGGCTCAATCGCGTTAGCTTTACGGAGCCGATAGTTCATTTTTTTTTGTTTGTAACACAATTCACTTAATTCTATGTCTAGTAGGAGTTGGGCCGAATACTCGCGGCTTACTCAAGGTTAGAAAGGTACATTGTCGAAGGATAGGATCAAGGCAAGGTTTCGTTGTCTCAACATTTCAGGTTAAAATCCACTTCTCGAAAACTAAACTGGAGACTGTTCTTCATTTAAAGCACTTCAGAACGGGGAATCACGAGAAAAATCTTGACAGCAAAAATAAACACAACCGTTCGCCGGCACAGCATACTTCGTTTCTCAATGTCAAGTTTGGTAAGTTGGTTCGCACTTTTGCAGACGCTCTTTTGCAACTAGTTGAATAAGTCGTGGATGGATTGAGGCGAAAAACCACTTATCTCGTTGACCAAAACAGCTTTTACATGCACCTACCAATAATTAAATTATACGCTTTATAGTACTTTTCAATGTGTTTAAATTGGTATTATTGAACAAATGGAAATTAAATAATTCTACTGCTATACACACACAGCTAAAAAAGTAGTGTAAATTTCCGTTACTATGATGCACATAAATGGAGCGTCATATATCATACAAGTTTAGATTATAGATCGTGTAAATTTATGAGACATGGCATGCAATATTCCATATATTTTATGCAACTGTTCACTTTTGTTTGCAACGTTTCTTGCAAGCTGCTAGTTTACGTGAAAAGGAAGTTAACATGTAGAATGTTTGCATGCATGGATGTTTACATTGCCAGTAAAATTCAGAAACTAGCTGAAGTATCATAATATTTATCTAAAATTTACTGTTAAATAGCTGTTAAACGCTGTCATTTATTCTTTTGTTGTTCCTTCAGGAAAACATAATAGATGCACAGAAGATTCAGTAAAAAATCACAACTTTTAACAGAAATTCGCATTGTTGATCTTTCGTCAAGTTCAAAATCAGCAAAGTTTAGTTGATGCAAAGAGAAATGTAACATTCTATTGACACAGTCTACCAGTATGTATTCAAGCTTTTGGCTGATTTGTGGACAGTTTTAGTACTGTAACTGAAGAAAATGAAAAGTAACTCTTAAATATGATTGTAGATTTGGAAAGTGTGGTAAATTTCCTTTAAGAATTGATCAAAAGATTATGATTTGAATAGCTCAAAATGATTTGATGGGTGACTATGCTGCGTGACGTTACAACGTTTAGCACTTCTCAGCTACACTACTCAAGTACTACTCAATAAAATGTTTTGAGCATAAATTAGAAATTATTGATCAATTCTTGTAGGAAATGTAACGCACTATCCAAATCTCAAAAAATATTTAGGTGTTACTTTTAATTTTTTAAGCTATTGCACAAAAAATGGCATAAAACAGAAGCAATTCCCTTATAACGAATATTATAGAAATACAATACAACTTATTGTTACAATGCAATAAAATCCAATGATTAGTAAAAATAAAAATACAATAAAATATGTTGTTTGGTACCGTAACATGTACGGTAAATAAGAGTTTTACATTGAATTCTATGTATATTTAAGTATCTTTACCAGTGTTGGTTTTCATCATTTACCATCACACGCAAGGAGTAGCGCTTCAACCCAGTGTAGATGAATTGCGTTTGTTTTTGAAAATCATCGCTGTCACGTACGAGCGAAATTAACAAAAATGGCTTCATTATCAAGCTGGGTTTAGACAGGGCAAGTCAATTGATCAAGTCAGTTGAATTAAACGCGAATTAAACGTGTAAACCATGCCATTCAACTGACTTGATCAACTCACTTGAATTGAAAAAAGTTGAACCAGCTTCATTATCAGGGTGGCCAGCAAACCGGAAATACCGGGAAATATCCGGGAATTTGAAAAGTAACCGGGAAAACCCCGGGAATTCGGCAAGAGAACCGGGAAAAATAAATTAACCATGCCATAGGAACAAATTTTTACACCAGAACTTCAGAATAAACCAATAAAACAGAGTGATCCTTTACCAACTGAATGTCTTGCTATATTTGCTGCATAATTTTCTTCAGTTTCCCGTCTTATGGTTTTTAGAATTTAATCACTCGGTAATATAGAAAATTGATTTTTGTCGTTTCAATTTCAGATGTAAAGTGAATGGTCCTTAAAAGAAAATATTGAAGATGCTGGACTTTGGAAACAGAAAATTGTAAAAAACGAAACTGAAATATTCTTTTCCGGGGTTTTAATTTTTCGTTGTTCAAAATTCTCATGATACGAATTCTAGAATTAACTTGGAACTCTGCTCTGAGTTATCTTGAAATTGTTCTAAAATAAACCCGAAAAGGCTCCGCGTAATAATTACCGTTGATTTTTTTTTTGAAATTTTCTTGCAACCCCTTCTAAGAATTTAATTGGAATCCTTCTTAGAAATCCCTTTAGCCTATCCGGAGACTTTGATTCCTTTGAAAATCTTTTCAAAACAGCAGAAATCTTTCGAAATTTTATTTAGAAGCCCCTTGGAATAACTTAAAGAATTTCTTTTTAATTATTAGCAAATGTTTTGCAATAAATTTTGTTGGAGTTCTGTGATGAATCTTTCGCACTATGGTTGAAATTATTGCCTCAAATCTCTTAGAACTCTGTTTCTTGTTGAATTCTGATCATAATTCTCTTGGAATACTTCTTAAAATTCATCTGTCATTTTCCTCACGATCCCCGAGAATCACGTTGGAATTTTCCGCAAAGTTTTGTTTTTCACATCTTCTTTTTAAATCTTCTAAAATTACCTAACAATTTAATTTAGAACTTGCATTCTTCTCCAAATTCATCTAAAAATTTCTAAGAATTTCATATCAGAATAATTCTGTAATTCTGCTCAGAACTTCTCCTTCGAAAACTGTATAGGAATCCTTCTCAATATTTGATTGAAATCAACACTTTTTTTTAACAATTTGTTTATTTGTTAGGCTCAAATGTCGTTAAACTTTACGGAGCCGAGGTCTATCAAAATACAATATGTAAATCATAGTTAAAATTCATTCTTTTTCTTATTTTCAATTTGCTCTAAATATATGGCATCAATCCTCTTCTTGCTTTCCTCGATCAATGCACACCGTTCTTCAGGATCTTCAATATGCGAAAGATCTGGGATCGTATATGGGCGCTGCGCATATGGACAAATATCACCACTCACAGAGATCAGGCTGCTATCACTTTCGCTTGAGTCATTTGCGTTCAATTTTTTGGTTGTATTGTTTGTGGTGTCCGAGTCGACTGATCGCTGGCGTTTCGTTTCGGTTTTGTTGTTTTGCTGTTGGTCTGCATTTGGTATCGATTTCGGGAGCGAGGGCCACTGTTTACTGCGTTTGATGGAAGTTTGTGTGCGTTGTTGAAGTTCTTGTTCTTGCTGTTAACGTAGTTGTTGTTGGTGCTGCTACTGAGAGTATTGTCTTCGTTTGCTGCTGCTGTTGCTGCTGCTGCTACTGCAGCCACATCGGAGCAGCGTTGCTTTGGGTGAGATTTGCGCTCACAATTGCGACATGTTTTAACTTGGTTTGGGTATGATACCAGTGTAATTTCGTCATCCACGGTAATGAATGATGGGATGGGAAGAATAAGTCTCATTTTTAAAACACGCACTCCATTGCTGAAGCCTGGAAAATAACTCTCACTGCGAATTGGTATCACCTCTCCATACTGGCGCATATGGTCGATGATAACCACATTCTCCATGTCATCTGGGAGATCATGCAAACGTACGTCGACAGCGCTGCTTTCGACATAAATTGGAATAGAGATCTTTTTTCCCTCATACTCCATAAAATGCTTCAGGTGATGAGCTGAAGCGATTCTTCTTGCTACTTCGTTACTTTGCATACCCAGATATACAACGTTTTTCACATTGTGTGGCTGGATGCATTTCACTTGTGACATATCAAGTTGCAGTTCACTTTCTAGAAATCGTTTGATTTCCGAAATACACGGCCGCTTAGGCAGAAAGGATGTATCCAAAACGACACAGTTTTCTCGCAAAGCCCGCATGGCTATGGGCAACAAAACTCACGCGCGTCACACAAAAGGAATTCGAGAATGGTATGTATAATGTCTGATCGGTTAAGGAGATGGATAGCAACTGGAAATCAACGCTTTGAATTCTTTTCAATTTTACTAAAAACTCCACTACTTTTATTTTACTAATATTTTACTCCTGTTTGTCCACTAGATTCTATAGATTGTTCTGTAATTTGTTAAAACCCTCAAAATGCTTCCAAGTCTCAGAGCGTGACAATTATGACTCCACGACTTATAAGTATTATATTTTTTTTTCCAAATCTGTGGTATTGAAAAAAATTTAACATCTCACATTTTAATTATTTTTTCTCCAAATCATGCATCACAAAGATTGTTATTAATCACAAATTAAAAAAAAAGTTCTAGTTTCAGACTCTACACAAATTTTAAAGCCCCAGAATCTTGGGAATCTTCTTAAATCACATGTTTTCCCCTTCAGTAAATTCCTTTCAGCACGTTCTCAAAAAATGCGTACAACCGTGATTTTTTTTTAAAGATTTGAACCGGGAAAACCGGGATAAAAACCGGGAATTTCAAAATGAAAATTCGCTGGCCACCCTGCATTATACATCAACGAATACGCTTTTGTTGATATTCATCAGTGCTTGATTATCCAACCCAAAATTGTCAAAATCAGAAGCGATCCTCAAAAGCAAAGTAATCAAATTCATGTTGAGCTAAATGATTATTTTGAACAGAGCCTAAAGCCTAGATATTATCATCAATTCAGCATGATGCAATAATATTCCATCGATCTGAGTTTCGCTATATTTAAGTAAAATGAAAATAATCATGTTGCAATTGATCCTCAAAATCATCCCCACCAATATGAAGACGAATATTAATATTGACAATAGTACAGGCGATAATGAAGATGCAGCCACAAATGTTGACTTTGATACTCAATGGTTGCTTTGATCAAATAAAATTTGTTATGCCAAAATTCAAATTCATGCAGGTAGTTGGTCTATCTGGAAAGGTTGTCTTCATTTTCAGCTAAGTTGAGTGCACACTCAGAAAAAGAATTATCTATTTAGTATAAAAGTCACACTAAAACGCTATTCGCCTGGTTGACCCCAGGGTTTGTTTCGAGGGGGAAGACAGTGAGAAATTTAGAGCAATCCAGAGTAACTCTTTTGCTCTCTGATGAACGATTTTATTATCTCGATTGTTTTGACAGCGCAGTCCAAGGAATGTTAGTTTTCTCAGCCGGTGATCTATGCCGTAAAATACACTCAATTCATCGGAGAACCTACTAGCATAATAAACATCACGCAAAAACGTTGCTGTATTGATACAAAATATAAGGGGCGGGCATATGTGGGGGTTTGGTGGAATAGTTTTGTACGTTTGTATTTGTTGTTCTAGCAACCGAGACCCTCACAGGACTCATCATCAAGTACATGTCCCCACCGGAGCTGGTAACCGGAAGGGAATATCAATTCACTTGCTCTAAGCATCTGGATGCCCAGTACTACGGTAGCATGATCCTGGTAAATTTCATTGTCATTGCAAAGAGAAAAGTGCCCTGCAGAAATCCATCATCAGAGTGCCCAACAAACAATCGTCTATTGAAGAAACGACTTCTTGGCCTTCAACTGCATGCTTAATAGTACTTTTACTATTTTTAATGATAACTTCTGTGTTCACACAAATCTGGAGAATTTATTCAACCACAACATCGAAATATTTGGTGTTGAATAAGGTATGTCGGGAAGCTTTTATTCGACTTATATTGAGTTGTAACAGAGTTTATACGATAAAATTTTTGATTATTCAGCGTTTATTAGACAGCACTGCTTCCTTAAAACAGTGATGCTCTGTATACGCTTGATTCTCAATCATTTATTAAACGATTATTCAACTGTGGGAAAATTAATCCAAAAATAAAATGAACGGGGACAGGGTGGTGTGTTTTTCTTAAATGGTTTGAATATTTCATTATTTCTGACGTGGCTCGGACTACACAGATATTAGAAAATTTATTAAATACTTATACATGTCGTTGTATGGTATGGGACTCGAACCATGTACCTTCCGATCACAATGTTTTGTTTTGTTTTGATTATGTTAAAAAAAAAGGTTTGAGCTTGGGATTGAACTCATGACCTTCTAATTGGAAAGCGGAAACGGTAACCACTACTCTACTGATTTCGCCTTGTTGTAAGACTGAATCAGTGTTGTCGAATAATGAATCAAATACGTCGTTTATAAAGCATTTACAAATCATGTGATTACAACATGGACGCATAGTGGTATAAGAGCTATTATGCTAACTGTATTCACCTTTATTCAACAATATTGTAAAGTAATGCAATGAAATCTTATAAAGGAGCAGGAGAACATTTATTAGACGTCTAATAGAGCATGTTATTAAATCAATTGAAAACAGTCGAATTAAAGTGTCAATGTATGTACAAATTACACTTATTCCGTTTGTTATTAGATCGAACTTCTGGCGTTGAATTAGGAAGACATTTAACACTTTTACAGCTTTTAATAAGTAAATTAATCATATCAGAGCAAACAGTGAGCTTTTTTCAGCACATAATTCGACATCCTGTTTTATTCAGCATTGTACACTGTTATACAGCATTTATTCAATGTGTATGCTTATTTGTGACTTTGTATTGTTTGTTGGGTGATTTTAGAAAATAGCTTCCGGTAGAAATCGAGATTATTTCCTTATATAAATATTGCATCCATTTATTTTCTTCATTCATTGTTTTCGTTTCGTTATCGAACTGACATTTGTATGGTCATATTCCAAAACTATATGCCCTACTAATTCTGTTTTCATCACAAATTCGATCAGATCCCAGAGCAAACCAGAGTAGCTCAGAGCAACTCTGAGTAAAAGAGGTACTCAAATGCAAGCCGTCTTCCCCCAATGAGCTGGATTACCGAGGTGAAGCAATCACTCACACAACCACTGTACGATACACGCAAGTACACGCAAGTAGTGACGTCACTACTTGCGTTTACGTTGATTTTTTGGTTTACTAATACAACCCTATTTCACGATCTGCGCCACCTCTCTCTGTACCTCATTGGTCTTCCCCCTCGCTTCGTTTTGTTGCCAACAAAACGAGCCTTGTATAAACTTGAAGTATAAGGGGTATACGACAGTGAGCGAGCATGCATTAGGGCGTATACGCGATGATCGATTCTCTTCATCGATTTTCTCTTTGCGTTGCTACAGCTAATCGAAACAATTTTCTAGAATTTGTTCAATGCAGTGGTGTAACAGGTTGTATTGGCTATCAAAAGCACCAGCAAACGCACCGAGAAACGTTAATCCAAGCGAGTTATTATCAAAAGAGAAAATCGACGCAGATAATCGATCATCGCGTTTACTCCCTTATGAATGCTCACTGTCGAGTATATATTTTGAATATACATGCGAAGTTTAATGCTGGTTTATTCCAGAAACGATTTCCACGATCGCAGGTTGGTTTCGGTTGTCAAAAGGATCATAAATATGAATCACCCAGGTAATCACGCATATTCTTGTTTTCGTTCGAACCTTTTTTTTTATGGAAAATACGGTTCGAACGAAAACTAGAATATGGGTGAATAACGAGAGAATGGATCAATGAAAATGCTGAGGTTTTGACAAAACTGTGCTGTGGCTCCATATACAGTAGCGCCAAAAGCATGCTGTGGTGGGTTCAAAACTTCACCACTAAATTGATCCATTGATGTATGACATGTTTAAAAGAGCCATTCCCATACGAAGAAAGTCCTTTGGGAATCGCTCTTTTAAACTGAATGATGATGAATAACAAAAAAAGATTAAATTGTAAACTATCGACAAATACTAAAATATCAGAGTGTAGAAGAAATGATTTTCATCAACACTACACTGAAAAAAAAATCCATTGGAAAAATACTATATTGCTGGTTTAAATTAGAAACACTGGAATAAGAGACCACCGGAGACACTGTTATGATTCCAATCGAACTGTCAAAAGCGGTTCCAATCTGAAATGTTTACAAATGGTTTGCTTCAATTAGGGAGGAGTATTAAAATCATTTCACAATCACTCATGAATTCGCTCGTCGGTGCATTGGCGAAGTCACTCGCAAGCAGTTACAAATGCAAGTGATGGATTGCTTTGATGTTTATCTTGTTGCCAAATTCATGTTTTTTTTCTCCGCTGGTCTCTTAGTCCAGTGTTTCTAGTTTAAATTAAATACCCTCACCAATAGATTTTTGCAGAAAATAATTTCATTTCATTTTACTATTATTTCTATCATAATTACTATGCATTTTGAGCAAGCATTGTAGGTTTGCCAGAATCATAGTAATTTTTTTAACATTCCTAGTCAACTATACTGAATTCATAGTAGATCTGCGTGGTTATATTGAGAATAAGTGTTTTCTGCAAAAAAGGATTCCCAACTCCTGGTCTTTGTTTCAGTGTATTTTTAGAATAAAAAAAAAATCGTTGAACAATTTTTTGGCTCATAAAACCAAATTTATTGTTTTTGGATCGATCATTTTTTGCAATCTATAGGATATATTGTAAATATTTATGTATGTTGTTGTTGATGCTGTTGTATCTTGTATGAATTTATTATAAGATTAATTGTGAACCTCATCTCGAACAATAGAGCTTATAATTTACAGATATTTTTGTATGGGTCTGCATCGGTTAATTCAACTCTAAGCTTCTCGTAAATATAGACAACGACAACAATAGCCTACGAGGCTCTTCGATTGCTGAAAAGGACAATAGTTCCATCAAAATATCCAATACTCCTCGGTCACTGCCTTGCCGGAACAAATAGTTGCAGTTCCAAATCAGAGAAAGGAAAGGAGAAAGTGTACGTGTGCCTTTCGGAATGTGCACAAACAGAAAAACAACCTGCAAATAGCCACCATCGATCGTCGCACCTCCGCAGTGTGCCGTCATCATCATCACCATCATCATCAGGCAGGCATTTGGCCACAGATCGGCACACGCTGCCGACCGTAATTAAGCCGCCAATTTTCTATTAATTATGAACCGCCTCGTGGCCGCAAGTCTCTCAAAAGTTCACGCTTTTGATATCCATACGGGAAAGCAAGAAAAAATGCCGGGAATTTCTCGTAGCAATTTTTCATTCGTCCGCGCACCGCCCGCTCGGAGGATTTTTTTTTGCATGCAGACATCCAACGCTATGACGAGAGACCAGCAGCGGAGCATCAAAGATCGAGTGAGGTAGGTGTAGGCATGATACAACGCGCTGCTGTAGGCGGTGCTGCGGCCGGGCGAGACAGAGAGCAAGGAAGGAATGCTTTTATAAAAATTTCCGAACCCGCGGACGCTCAAAGCAAAAAGGCGCGATGCCGCCGTCCGCCTGCTGCCTGCCATATCAAAGGCCGTTTGAATAGACTTTTAAAGTGTTGTTGGCTGGGGATGTCCGACCGAGCCGCAACGAACTGAAAGAACAAAGCCAGCTCAGCAGTTCTGCGGGACGAGCGCTAGAGGATCATTTTTAATTAATAAAATTGCTACGTTTGGTGGACCCCTTTGTGTCTGGGGGAGGGCTGGGTCGTGTTGTTCTTTGGTCATTTGGAAGTTGCGACAATGTTTCGCAAAAAGTTTTATGGAAAGCTCTGATCGAACGGTGATCGGCGTGGGACATGAACATGTCACGGTTCTGACCGGCTATGGATACCCTCAATTGGCATCATCCGACCATGGCCAAATCGTTCCTGATGGTGGCGTCGTCCATATGTAACACAGACATCAACTGTCAGCCAGCAGCGTGCGGTGGCGCAAAGGGACGACAACGACGACGACGGTGTGTAGATTACGATCGGCCGTTTTAATTACAGCCTCGCCGTCCCAGTCAAGAAGTCGTGGACGCCGCGTATGTGCGAGAGAGAGAGAGAGAGAGAAAAATTGCTTTTCAATTTAGTAGACGGTGGTGATCGTGATCTTGCTACGGCGGTGGCGGCGTCTGATGGATCCCGCGCGAATGGGCCTCTATCTCACGATCTTTGCGCGCGTCTGTCCCCGTCTCACAAAGACCGCACACCGATTGACGGGGTTTAACGACTCCTCTACTTCGGGGTCGCTGAAAGGGGGGACCTAATGCCTAGGAAAGTTTTCGAAATAAGGCTTTTTTTTAAAGTTCTCGGAATCAACGACTTCATTACCGGCGGTTCGGTGCCAAGAGATGTGCGACGAGCGCTGCTGGAGGGGAAGATTTATGCGTAAAGCCATTTTCCCGCGCTCGCAACGAACGCACCGGGTTGACGACGATGACGACGACGCACGGCCTTCCAAAAGATCACCTCTTGGAGTGAGGGATTTTATTTTTCGATCTACACTTTGGCAGTCTGCTTTCACAATATTGTTCCTGTGGTTTTTAATTGTAGAAACTCAACTCAATGTGTGGTTTTCGGGGTATGAAATATGTTTCCACGAAATAGATGATGCGTAAAATGTTGAAGTCGGAATGGAATGGACGAAAAGGTTGGATAGGGTTAGAAAAAATGATTACACACTATTAAAAAAAAAAAAATTCGAGAATACAGCTTCAAATATAACTCCATAGTTTTTGTGCTATTTCTGAAAGCTCTGCTTTGTAAAATAGCTTGGCAAACATAGGAAACATAGGAAACATAGCAAATTTAGTCATAAATTACTTCTTTCCGCAGTTTTAACTAGGGTAGGTGTACATGTTAAGACTATACGTTCATATTATGGTGTGCTCTAATTATGGCCTATGGAAATCCTATAGGCCATAATTGGAACACATCATAATGGGAACGTATAGCCATAACTGGTACACCTACCATATGAGTCAACTATAGGAACGCTTACATTTATGGGATAGAGTTAAAAGTTTCCCGAATTTCATGATATTAACTACGAAAATATTCTTCGGAAATGTTGTTCTTTTGTTTTAAAAGTTGATCCTTTACGTCCTACTTGCTATTTTTAAAAGTGTGATCTTTCAAAAAAAAAAAAAGGGTGTTGCAGTGTCAAAATACCCTCTGCATGTTCTCTTTCTTCCGACAGTTTCGCGCCAAAATTTACTTGGTATACATTTCTGTATTTGATATGCTCCAAGCGGTATTATCATTGACTTAGACCCCGTTCAAGTTTGTATTAATATTATAAAATCCGATGATGGAGTGATACTATCCGACTCTGTTCAAACATTTGATAGAGCTCTTAAGCAGGGGCAGTTAATAAGTTTAAAGTTAAATCACAGGCAAACAGCCATAACTCTCACAATCACATGCTTCGTAAATAATGTTTTAGTTGGGAATGTCCTCGTATTTGTCATGGTGGCACCACTAAGCTTGCCACCAGAATTTTGAACTTTTCAGTGATGCCAGATATTTTTTAGGTAAATTTAGTAGATTTCAGCTCTTCAAAATGATAAGCGGGACTGTCGTTCTCGGCAGCGGCACGGTTTACTTTCTTGATATGGTTAGTTGGCAAAGGACAAAGGAGCAAGCACCGAAGACTGTCGTCATCCCGAACACCCTTTTGGTCTAATTAGAAATAACTGGCCTCACCGGCAACATAGCAGCAAGACAATACTCTCGTAGAGAGAACCTGTGCATTATGGAAATCCCAGCAGGTGATCAACACGACGAAGCCCGGGCGCAACGTTGTACAAAGGGGAGCAATCTGTGCCTTCAAAATAAAATATTCCAAGCGTATACGTAGTGCCAGCGCTATGAAATAATGTTTTGAATATGTTGATATTCGTCACACCTGGAAGTGAATAATTATTGTGACTACAATACTAAAGTAGTACTATCAAAATATTCAGGAACCTACCTTTATATCAACTGGGAATAAACTACAGAAACGGTATGTTCATCAGCTTGCCCGTGTGATGTGAAAGCTGAGCTCATCCTTTGGGTTTCCTCATCTTCGCATCGTCATCCTCACGATGCAGACCTAGAAGCAGCAAGCATATTTGTATGGTTGGTGCTGCGGTGTTTACTTTCATTTCGATTTGAAGGTCTTAACACTTACTGTAATGGTTGAATCCGAGTAGATTATAGGCTCGTGGTCCCTTGGCAACGTTGGACGTTCTTATATAACTGATCAGCTGGGTATATTTCATCATCTCACGAGAGGCAATGACAACTTCTGCCCACTCGGATGAAGTACAGATTCCATTTCACTCTTGATTTAACCACAGAAAAACAGACATAAATCTTAGATTAAAATTCTTCAAAAAATATCGTCAATCATATTTTGCATGCACTCTAGCACCCTCTATCATGCACATTGCCAAGCATTTATTTGCAACCGAAGCTTCCCTCGTTCATTATTTTTTTCACTACCGTATGCGTGATAATGTTTGCACCATTGAGCAATGTCAAAATTAAAAAAAAAATTCAAAAAATTTCGTTTTCGAGTTTTTTTTTTATTTATTTAAAGGGGAGATGTTTCTCAGAGTCTTAAACTATGTTAATCATTGATCGAGTTTCCACTTGCTGCAATTACGGCCTCCACACGCTTTCGGAATGCACGGCAGGTTCTAATAATGTAGTCTGGATCAATTTCTCTCCAGATACGGGTCAATGTTTGTCTGAGGCTTGCTGTACTCGAGTGGCGTTTAGTACAGGCCTTGGCCTTCATGACGCGCCTTATTGAGTAATCCAGCGGATTAAGATCGGGGCTGGATGGCGGCCACATATCCTTCGCCCAGAACGGAAAATGTTCCTGCAACCACTTCTGAGTGCGGTTCGAGGTGTGGCACGGAGCCCCATATTGTTGAAATACAACATTTAGCTTCGGACATACTTACTTAAAATCCCGATGTAGACCTCCGTGTTGACCTTGTCGCCTTCTGGAATGAACATCGGGTCCATTGTTTTGCCATCGGAAGCCACCAATCTAAACACCATAACACTAGCAGGATGCTTGGTCAGATACACGTTCTTGTGCTCGTCGGCCACGTCTTATACCGGAAGAAAACTAATATACCGGTCGGTTTTGGGATTTGATACGGGATCGACACGGTAAGCATGCTCTCGTCGGTGAACAGGAATACCGGATTTTTTTTCGCTTAAGGAAGTTCAAGATTTTCTTACATCGTTCGAATCGTAGCTCCCGGATGTGGTTGGTAATCATGTGTTTTTTTCCGTGCCCTCGACTTCGCCCGGCAATCTTCCTTTACGATCTCTCGTGCCGTAAAGTCACTGACCCCGTTCTTTATTGAACGCACTGGATTCACCCGAATCTTCCTTTTGATAGCAGCGATAACCCTCGGAACCCGAGCTGACCTCGGACGACCTGTGGCCACCTTCGCGGCCACAGGTCGTTGTCTTTTCTTTTCTCGGTCTAAAACCCTTTTGACGGTCCACCGGTACACTCCCACGGCGATTGAAATGCCTTTTAGCGACATTTGCGCGTGGGACAAATCACGAATACGCTGCCACTTCGTCATGGTGCAACTGTCAAACTAAGTGAATCATTTTCTTTTATACACAGCCTACTACGGTATGAGCTATAGGTTACGTGCATGCAAAGAAAACCAAGGCATTGTATGCACAGGTGAAACGGAAACGTTATTTGTATGATGGTGCAAACATTATCACGCACACGGTACCTTGATGTTATCTATAGAATTTTGAAATATGCTCAAATTTTTTTTTGGTGAAAAAAACTAAAATTCTCTCCATATTTCTTCAAAGTGACTGAATCCTGAAAATCTAGTCGAGTGCAAGGGCCTCAAAATCTTATTGTTTTTGAAGAGAGGACGAGGTACTGTTTTCTAGATTTGTCATCTTTTCGTTTTTCTCGGCGATTTCAAATTCCCAGGTTTTTCCCGGTTTCCCAGTTTACTGGTCACCCTGCATTTTACATATGAAACACTTGTTTTAATCCCACAGCAAATTTTGAGACAATGCTTCACATGAAAATTATTCCGGATAATACTCTTAACCAAAAGAAATTCGCGGGCGGATTCATCCGGTGGGAAATCGTAGAAACAGCGCTTTCACCTCCAAAACCCTGGAAGTCAATTCTATCTAAATTGCAATAGAAGCAACATTGCAATACTAAAACTTCACTGAGAAACTAATTTTATGAGTTACCAGGTTTACAATGAAGACCTAGAATAAAAATAAAGCCACTTTTTGCTGTAAATCATCAAAGTGCTACTGCTAGCTGTTAAGAACACAACAAGGAACAACACTAGAATAAGTCAGAAAAAATCCCCATCTTCTTTTAAAGCTTGGTTTGGCCATTCTTGCATTTACTCAAAGGATTGCTTTTTGTTGGACACAGCTGGATCGAGCCGACGCACCAATCTACTCGAAGGTTAATTTTTTCAGATGTTATTAGGTGTAACGTCTATTAAGAGACGCACATACCCAATAGCAGCTTAAATTTAGCAACAACGTCTAGCGTCTACGGAAATGTATTTTTATCTCAGTTCAACCTCTATGGTTCAACTCAGGAATGTGAAAACACCCAGTGGGAGTTGAATTTATAACAGGCTCAACATAACCGAAATACCCTTTTATTTGAGAAGCTTTTGCTCAACTTGCAAAAATGCAACAACAATCATTGAACAACCACAAGTTAGCAACTCTATTTAAAATTTGAAATGAAAAGTCATCCTCAAGCTACACTGAGTAATTAGGTTGATTAAAACTAGCGAAGTTAGTGATACTTATTAATATGTTTCTGATATAAAGAAATATTTCCTTGATTTTGAATTAAATTCCCTGAGATTCCCTGATTTCCAGGTCCAAAAATGAATTCCGAGATATTCCCTGATTCTCCAGGTTTTTTTTTTCTTCAGGTAGTCCCTGATAATGTCACAAAAAGAACAAAATGTAGAAATTTTCTTACCGCTAGAAGCAAGGTTTGAAGAGAAATCGACGATTTTTCAAAAATCTCCATACCGAAAAACAGGTTTATCCACCACTTGCGTGGCGACATCTGTTGGTGGTGAAAAGTATTACTCAATTCGGTTGCTTAGGGGTATTGAGGTCAATACATATTCGTTATCTGGATTCAAAATGGATCCGAATTCCAAAATTTCATCAATGTTGGTACACTGGAACTATTTTAAATAAGTACAATTACATTAGCAAAAATCTCTTTTTCAAAGACCGTTTGTTTTAGTTAAACTTAAGTGTAGAAGGCTGATAATACAAGCAACGAGCTGGAGGTTTTTTGGGATGATGATGACACACTTAGCGTGCATTCACACAGGTTCGTATTCTTCTGCCAGCGGCGGGTTTGGTACACGGACCGGGTTGTTCGTTCTTTGTTGTGATTGAGGAATTCTGAAATCTGTAGGCGCTATCTCCACGGATACGGTGAGCGAATTTGATGTTCTTCGGCATGACGATGACGCGCTTGGTGAAGATAGCCTACAGTGGTGTTTCTCACGATGCACTGTACTCGAACAGTGGCGGTTTAGCTTCTCTGGCTGGAGCGCTCTTGTAGGCAGCCTTGGTAGAAAACTACTTACGGGGAGCCTTTCCACCATATCGTCATATCGTCTGTGTTAAGCTGCTTCGTGATGAACGATATGAACACGCCCGAAAGGAAATGCGGTTTTGACTTGTTTCGTGTGGTACCAACTATGTGATGTCTGTGTTAGGAAAGACATCTTGTGGTCTAAGCAAAAGTATGGGAAATTTTCATCCATCCAATTTTAATTGAATTTCTAAATTGTTTTACTATTTTCATTATTTGTACTATATGTCACAAAATTGCTGGATGAATTCCCCGTCTAATGGCATATTGCATGACATATTTCACATTAATGCTTTGGATAAATATGCGTTTGAAAACACCCCCCATTTTCGTTACATGTCTCATCTTCGATTTCTTAATGTGACCCCAGTATAGTAAAGAAAGTTCTTCGTCACAAAGTTAAGTTGAATGATTGCTCATAACACACAATTATGCAAAGTGTTATGTAAATCGGAAAAGGTTGAGTTTTTCCGATGCGTCATTTGGCGTGGAACTGCTCATGAGCACTTTTGTAGGAATTTAAATTAGTAAGATGTGTCAAATCTCACCATAGGTGGATACAGTCAGGTTTTAGACTTGGTTACGCCCTTGTTCATAACAACCATTTTCAAGAAACTGAACTGAGAACTGATCTTGTCAAGGGTCAATTGAGTTAGCTTTACGGTGCTTAAACAATCCCAACGTGCCTTGCTTGTGTGCTCGAAAATCTATTCCAATTTACAAATATTTTCATACGTCCTCGAAGGTAATGACGGGAGGGAAATGACGGCTTCGGCATACCAGACTATTTTCGGCAACCCAAATTGAAACACTTTTTTCACTGGATTTTCTTACGAAAACACTTCGCTGAATGCATGCAAACGATTCTTTATGCTTTCAGCTTCAATTTGACTATATTTTTACCACTGAGAAAAAGCAATCTAGCAAGGTTTTCTTGAAATGAAACACACGCACTACAAATTGTAGCTGATTTCGAGTTGCCGATAATAGAACAGCAGATTTACATGCAGTTCAAATGGAACGGTTGCCGAAGAAAAACTGGTTACCGACAATACTCGCTCTCACTAGAGAAGATTGGAGCTTTGTAAAAGCGTTTCAAAACAGTTTTTGACAATTCTTTCGACTGAAATTGTTAGAGCAGCTGGCAGCAATAGATTGTAAACAAACCAATACTGCATATGTGTGCGTTCCTTAGAGAAAAAGGCTATAGAAAGAAGGTCGTTGCTTAGGTTGCCGAGAATACGTAAATTCCCCTATATGATATGTCTTCTAAATGTCTGCGAAAAATAATGTCTGAATTTTAAATGCCTTCAAATCCTACACAGCTTATCGATATTATTCTGGTGAATAAAGAGATATCTGTGTACGGAGAGGGTGTGTCCCATTTTCAGAATAACTGAGAATTTCTACTCTGAAAATAATGGAAGCAGCACAAGCTTTCGACCCATTGATAGGCTGCGATATAATTGAAAACTTAATTTTGCATTATTCGATTATTTCAAGGACTTATCGGAATATTAACAACAAGATAATCACGCTTGCATAAGTACCCATGTACAAATTAGGTTAGTCAATCATCTTTTATTAACATATCCTTGTTGAGACCTTGTGCCCAGTCTCGGACCCATTGTGCTAAGCAGGGATCTGGTCGAGACCCAGCAGCAGCAGCTAGTTACCGGCAAAATCACACCGCGGAAACATATGCAAAAAGAACCCCAAAGATCTGCTCAGTGGCACCGCGCGCAGCTCAGCTCGGCTTCCACAGTCAACTCAGAGTCGGTTGGTACATCATGGGTAGAAAGCAAGCGAGATGAAGGATGAATGATCATGCTGGATGATAATGATGATGATTATAGAGGCAGGGGTTATAACACCTTTTGTGAAATGTTTCTGCTTTTTTCTTACCACTCTGCCGACCGATCGACCAACCGGTGTGCTGATGTATGTAGCTCATCGCCGTGCAGAACGTTGTTGGATCGTGTGCTGGCTGTATACACACGCATTCGTCCACGTACAACATGAAATGGCAGAAGAAGACGACGAGGACGCGGACTTTCGTGCTCGTCCGGGCCTGAATTGTTTCGAGTAGAGAGATAGGTTGTTGGTAACCCTTTTGCCTTGTGTGCAGGGTACCGCCATCATTACTACCACCGAGCATAGGCAGTGAGTGGTGATAGGGGATTTGTCTTGGATCTTAGTCGCACTCACTAGTTGGTTTCGTCTGGTAGGCTGTAAAGTCTTGCGAAGCGCCCTGTTATGAAGCCTCAAGCCGACAACCGACGCGCCGAAGCAGTTGTTCTCTATAATTGTAGGTTTTTACATTTAATTCCCCCTGAATTCTCCGAATCAATTAGTTTTAGTTACAATGTTACAATAAAGCTCTGTGCATTGTTGTTGCTGTTGTTGTTGTTGCGTTTCCAACACTCATTCGCAGCCAATAACGGATCAACTGAGGGTTGGCTTTAGTTGGAGGTAAAATTTTGCTCCAGGGTGCTGCAACTGACACGATACATTCGAGCTGCGAGATGATCTTGTGGTGGAGATCGGTTTGCCGAACCGAAGGGAGCTGATTAAAGCTGGTAGCTGGTGTTTAAGTCAGGTATCAGGTCAAAAACCGGAGCTACATTTTCCGGTGCGGCAGGTGTTCAAGGAGGCAGAAGTTGCTGGGTAAATTACTATGATGCGTTGAGTCTTTTGCTCATACGTTTTCTTTCAGTCATAATGAGCACACTCCAAATGAGGGCTAATTATGATTCTCTGGAGGTGAACGGTGAACTTTCTAACTATGCAGCCTACTTTTGCATTGATTTAAAGCGTTCCTTAGTACCCTAAATGTGTGTGATCTCTCTAGTTAGTCTTTGACTGGACCAGACGAACCCGCCAACTCTAGTACGCTGAGTATCACATTTTGTCGACTTGCTTAATTTCAAACACGTTAGAATAATATTTTAAATGCTGGACCAGTCCCGATGATCCACTACATCACTCAATAAGTAAGTTTTGCCCAAAGACGCGTCTCACTGTGATATTTTGATCTAGATCAATAAGTTCAAATCCCATATGGTGAATGATTCCTTGGACCCAGGTACTACCTACAATTTAAATTTCATAGATACCCATCCCAAGAAACGCAAAATATGACTTCACACATTCGTTATCGTAACTATGCCGAGAATAAATCACATCCACGAGCACAGTCAATAATTCCCAAGTGTCATCACAGAGCTCATTCCTTCACTTACCGAAGAGCGGAGGATGAGACGACGACAGTTGTTCACTGAAGAACCCCATCTGCGTGTTACTGCAAAGTACTACACTCAATTTCTGCGGTGCGGTGTAGGTTCGCTTCTTACAGTATCTTACAAGCACTCGACACGCGAATTGCACATGAATAAAGTATAAAACAGCGAAAAAAAGAATCTCCTAAGCTAACCTAGGAACGAGAAACCCCCATTGGAACTGAAGTGCCACGGAAGAGCTTCTGGATTTCCTTTGATCTAGTTTCGCTTTTTTCCATATAACATACACCCGGTGCTCTGTGCGGAAGTCTGTTTTCTTCTATGGGCCAAAAGGATTTTATGGGATGTGATTTTGAATATCCCTTCGAGAGCGCTGGTGCACCTTTTCTCAACGGAGAAGGCTAAGGATGAAGAACAAAAACTATACGCGAAGTTGGATCTCTTTGATTTGGATCGGATTATAAATGAGATTTTTCGAGTGGGTTTTGTGGGGATTTGCTTCGGCATTGAAGGAAATGGGAAATCTTGTTTGAAACGGGTGTTATTTATTCATGGATTTCTTCTGGAATAAGGTTCAAATCTAGAATTGAATCGAGCACGGCTCGGAGGTAATTGGATTCTGAAAGTAATATGTCTCTAGCATTTGCTTACGACGAAGCAGCTGTTTCAGTAAAATATCAATCTATTAGTATTATGCTAATGGTTAATGATTGCAATTTGTCATACCGTAAATATTGATTGTCAATTATGAAACAGAACAATGCATAGCATTGAAAAGTGGGCCAACGTTCGAAGCAGCACTGTGTGTGTGTGTGTGTGCTTATGGTAAACGATACGTTTAATTGGCTAAAACATTGTTGTTATTTATGAGCCTCCCCAGATGACAAGTGATTCGACAACGAGAGCCTATTGTATCTTGAACCCCACACTTGAAAGCGCATTCCACACCGCGCCGTCGAACCTAGTTTCGAGCCATTTGTGCATACATTGAATATATGCTCAGTACAGCTGCGGGATGAATTTCGTTGTTTGCGCTCTAACCGGTTCGACAATCGGCATTTGTGCGTATATAGTGGCAGCGTGTTCAATTTACGACCCGAAAAGAGGCGCGTGTGGTGAGGGGATGAGGGGAGCACAAGTTCAATGACTCACGTGCTCAGAGCGTCGCGATGCCGAATCAGTTTTTCCAGCTACACTCAACAACGAAACGAAACGAGAAATGAAATTATCCTCTCGACACAATCGGATTAAGTCAAGAGGGGCTCGCTTGTTGTTGTGGCACTGAGATGGTGCAATCTTGAGCTTGGCTTGGCGTCGTCAATGAACTGATATTCATAATAATTACGACGACGACGTCGAGGACGACTGTGCATTGCCGCTTAACACGAAACGAGTGTGTAATCTGTGACTGTCGTGATGTCCATTAGCGAGCAGCGCACCGTTCGCCGTTGTTGATGCTGTTTCGCTGCAGTAGGTAACTATTTTGCAAAAGACGCAAATCGTTTGCGGTTGTGTTGACACCTTAACTACCCGTATTCTTAATACTTAATTGTGCAAAGTCTATTAAATAGAATTATGCAAATGTCGAAGCTGGGTACGCTACCGGGAAAAGTCACTCTGCAAGAGTCAATTGCTTCACCAAACTGATGACGATAGTCGTCGGTTTTTCGCATTGAGCAATGCACTGTGGCCCCAAAAAAAGCAAAATGTGGAACTGTTATTTCCTAGAGCTAATTTTAGCTATAATGTGCCTCCAGAAGTTTTTTTTTTATTAAAATTCTCCACAATTTGAACGTAACAAAAATTAATCATATATTCAGCAAAATTGTACAAAATGTCTAAACAAGCAACTTGGCTACCGAAGTAAAAAATCTAAGTCCAGTATTTTCATAGTTATGGAGCATTTGCACACAGCAAAAAAAAAAAAATATTACATCCAAGAGGATGCACTTCAATCATGTCGAAAATCTCATGTAATTTTTATGGCCTTAAAAATACACAAATGCAATAAAAGCAGCGTAATTTCAGTTCATGCACTGTATTAATGATATTTTTTTCCTTTTTGACAAGTAATATTACACCATATTTTTGACACGATTGAAGTACATCCACTTTGTAGCTCCCTTAAATTTCGTTTATGGATTATAACTTTTTAGTGGTTCATTTTTTCAGCTAACAATGTTGTAGACCAAAGGTTTTCAAGATTTTTGCTCCATGCCCTCATTTGTTCACCACCGTTCTCCCTCCAACAAAACGTTAGATTATTAAATACATGACAAATTAGACTAACATACGTTACAATACATATTTATATACACTGTCGTAAAAAATACTAGAGTCCAATGAATAAATAGTAAGTTTACTTATTTTCAAGGGTTTATACATTTATGATGAGCTATGTGAAAAGCCCTATTTGTGTAAATTAAAAGTAAAAACCAATGAGAAACCAATTACGCCAGGAATAACCAGCTCCGAAATCCATTTTTTTTGTTTCAAATACTGCTAATTTGGCGCATCAATCTACATGTGTTTCTCTTATAAAAACTGTGCACCAAAATGCATAAGGGAAGTTTTGGACATTACTCATAACTGCAAAATTTCGCCTTAAACAAACTAACATAATATAGGTTTAACCCTTCGTCTGTGCCAAAATCAACTTACGTTGTCTGTACCTTGGGGACCCCAAATTCAAATTGTCATATCTCAGCGAAGGTTCAACGGATTTTTGAAATACCAAATATTATGTAAATTTAATTTAATTTACTTTCAGATAACATTATCAGACTTTCTTTAGAGTGATGGATCTCTCGGAAGGAGGGGTCATTATAAAAAATATACCCAGCAAATTTGTTCAAATGGACAGACCTATCCTGAGGTAAAGAGTTCGGCTCAGAACTTACTCACCAGGCGGCGCTAGTGTGACATTCATTTTGAATTGTTTGCCCTACTTTAACATCTTGACTGGATAGGTTCTCGTCTTGGGGAAAGTTGTTCATATGAACAAGATCTATTTTATGATAAAAAGTTAAGCTCAGAATTCACTCACCAGGCGGCGCTAGTGAGTCAATATTTTTTATAGTTTGCCCTAACCCAACATATGGAGTAGGTAGAAGGTTTCTGTGTTCGGCAAAGTGGTTCAGATGGTCAAGAGTTATCCTAAGGTAAAGAGTTTAGTTTAGAACTCACTCATAACGCAGCGCTAATGTGACATTCATTTTGAATTGCTTGCTCTTACCTGACATATGTACCACAACATGGGTCTTGTCCATCTGAACAACTTTGCTCAAGACGGAAACCTTCTATCTAGTTTATCTGAGAACAAACAGTTCAAACTGAATGTCACACTAGTGCTGTCTTGCAAATGAATTCTGAGCAGAACTCTTCACCATCCCTCTCCAACGGGGGAGTTTGGTAAAAAGAGATGATTAACCCGATTCGTACCTTCATTCAAAAGTTGTCCTTGCTCGCTTTCTACTCTCTATATACAATTTTCACCCTGCCATACTCTAACGGAACTATTTTTTTTCCTTGATTTGTTTTACGTCGATCTTGTTTTCCGTGCTGATCACCAATGCTACCGACCCCAGGGAGGCAGCTCCCATACCTGGACCCTACCCATCGACCCATCAACTCATGAACCGGGGACCAACGGCTTTACTTCCCTGGCATGATCAGAGATGTTATGCCTCAGAACATGCTGGCGGCGCCGACTGGGATTGAACACAGGTCTGCTGGGGTGAGAGGTAATCACGCTTACCACTACACTACCGGCGCGGCTAACGGAACTATCAACTCTATACTTTCATCTCCTCATCTATCGTATAAAAATGACCACTTTAGCCTGTTATTTGACATAAGCATCTTCAACTATGAATTTCACATTAGCGCCGCCTGGTGAGTGAAATCTGAACTCTTTACCTCAGGATAGGTCTTGTCCATTTGATCAACTTTGCTCAAGACGAGAACCATTCATATGAGCAGAATCTGTAGATAGCGTTATATAATATGTATTTATGAAGACGCAACTTGATCATTTTGGTCTGAGCGCCAGCTAGTGAGCATATTTTGTCATAAACTATCCATAGTTTTAAAAACCTTGTATATCTGAACAGAAAAAATCAACATCTCGTGATATAAACATCGCTAATATCAAAGTATGTTACTTCATGTGTATATTTTTACAGTGACCCCTCCGCCTGAGAGATTGACCCCACAAAAAAAATCTGATAATTTCAACTGAAAGTTCACTAAATTTACTTTTCAAAACATTAAATTTCAGAAATCCATTGAAATTTCGTTAAGATACGGTTATAACAATTTGGGGTCAAACTGACCCCAGGGTACAGACAACGTAAGTTTTTCAATATGTTTTGTCCAATAAATATTCTTTCAAGATTTTTGGCACTGATTTCATCTAGTATTATATATATGGCATCATCATCTAGTATTATATATATGGCAACAATAAAGTAGTATTGCAAAGCTCCGGTGGATGCTTAATAATTAGTAAAATCAGCCTTTCAAAGTGGTCTGGGATCAAATTGACAAGGTACAGACAAAGGGTTAATCAGCAGCACCCTTAAATATTTAATTAATATATTTAAAATTCTAGAACAAGCGTTTGCAAAATATGCCACTTTTACTTAAATCTTTAGTTTTTTTTTAGTTAGGTAGGTTCCGATTCTACACATTGTAGTTTCATTTTTATACTTGTGATCTTCACATTTTTACCTAGGGGATGAGTACTTAAGGGGGTTATGTTTTTGATAAGTTCTTTAGTGGGAATGACACTGATGAAGATTGCACTACTGTTCAATTTTCACACTGCCGTACTCTAGCGGAACTATCAATCTATCCTCTTAAAAACTTCCTCTAGCTAATAAATTATCGCACTGAAGCTTCATGTTGATATTAGTAAAGCATTTCCTCCCAACTCTGACATCTAAAGTTTTGTACGAATAACGAACATCTAAATAATTTTGTTATTATAATAATTAACGGACAAAAAATGCTGAGGCCAGAATAACATACTTACCTTACCAATCAGGCTAAAGCCTTGTTGTCCTCTGCTGTCCGAAGAAGTCGTCTCCACTCGACTCGATCCATGGCCACAGTTCGCCAGCCTCGTAGTCTGCGAAGGGTCCGCAGGTCACCTTCTACTTGGTCGATCCACCTTACCCGCTGCGTGCCTCTTTTTTTTTGTTCCTGTTGGGTCGCTTTCTAGAAACATTTTCACTGGGTCGTCGTGCGGCATTCTTACGACATGCCCAGCCCACCGTAGTCGCCCAATTTTTGCAATGTGGACGATGGATGGTTCTCCCAGCAGCTGGTGCAATTCGTGGTTCATTCGCCTCCTCCAGTTTCCGTCATCCATCTACGAAGCCAAGGAGCTGGATGGACTTCCTGAATATCGTGCCACTCGTGTCTATCCCAGCCCTTCTGATCACACCTTCTAACGCGATGTTGAACAGCAGACACGAAAGTCCATCACCTTGCCGTAACCCCCTTCGAGATTCAAAGGGACTCGAGAGTGTCCCCGATACTCGAACGACGCACTTCACTCGACCCATCGTCGCTTTGCCCAATCGCGTCAGTTTATCCGGAAATCCGTACTCGTGCATAATCTGCCGTAGCTGATCTCCAGAATAACATAACTTGTTATAAATCAATGGAGACGGACAACACACAGAACGGGTGAGCAAATCCCATCCACCATCACCACGATGCCGAGGGTTCACTCCATTGATAGGTTGGTTTTCAACCGATCGACGACCGCATTCACGGAAGAACAATTGACACACCTCAATAAGGGGCTAGGATACGCGGTTACAACCAAGCCAGAAGTGGAGCAGATCATAATTGATGTAGAGACAGCGATTACCAAGACACTTCCAACGTCACCACAGAAAACGGTCAGGACTATCACATCGAACATAAACAAGGACGGAAAGGAACAAAGTCGCGCCAACGAAAAGGAAATTCGGATTGTAAAGGAGCTGAAAAGTAAAGCAGTATACTATGTGAAAGCAGACAAAGGCAACGCGGTCGTTATCATGGACAAGGACGATTACGACAATCAGATGACAACGAAGATTAACAACGGACCGTATAGACAGCTTCGAGTAGACCCCTTACAGAACATAGTGAAACGCGTGGAGCAAGCACCGAATGAGTGCAAATCAATATTAGGAGATGGAGCAGGTCGTTTACGGGAATCCAATCCCATTCTACCCAGGATCAAAGGTCTCCCCAAAGTCCACAAACCGAGGAATAAAATGAGAGAGATCGTGTCTGCAGTTGGTTCCCCCACCCACACACTAGCGAAATGGCTAGTCACAGGGTTCCAGAGTATGCCGAATCAGTTCCAGAGAAAAGCATTTAGTAACACCCAGGAGTTCGCCCAGCAACTACAATCTTCAGGAGACATCAACGAGGACGAGATTATGGTATCTTTCGACCTCACAGCTCTTTTTCCCAGCGTACCGATCAAGGAAGCGATCAACCATTTGGAGGACTGGCTAGTAACACAATGAGAGAGAAACAAGGTTCGGACGTACCTTAAGCTGACCCGCATTTGCATGGAATAGAACTACTTTTCTTTCTGAGGTAACTTCTACAAGCAGACGAAAGGAGCCCCAATGGGAAACCCCCTATCCCCTTTTCTGTGTGAACTTTTCATGGCCAACTTGGAGACAATCCTGAAGGAGAAAGGACTATTGTCAAACCGTTGGTGGAGGTTTGTTGACGATATCTTCAGCGTAGTTAAACGGGAAGCCTTTCCACAAATTTTAGATGAGATCAACAGAATTCACAAGGATATCAAATTCACTCAGGAGGTAGAAAAAGACGGGAAACTCGCATTTCTCGATCTTCTAGTCATCAGGGAATCGTCATCATCTTCTTCGCTTGAATACGAAATTTACCGGAAACCAACAAGCACCAAAACAGTTATCCCCTATACTTCCAACCATTCGTTCCAGCAGAAAATGGCCGCCTTCCACCACATGATTCATCGGATGCAGACTCTTCCACTCAGCGATACAGGAAAGGTTAAGGAATTACAGTACATCTTTGAAACAGCGAGACTCAACGGATACAAGGAGACCACAATCCAGGCAATCATCGATAAAAAAGCGAGAATTCTACAAAGGAGATTATTTACATACCTCACCGCAGCACCTTTGAAACCCTTGAAATGAGTGTCCGTTCTATTTGATCAAGATATTACTTGTAAGCAAAGACCACAGTTAAAACAATTCGGATTAGATTTAGATTTCACCAGTAGACATAACCAGTTGAATTTATTGTTAGGAACCACTAAAGTATACGTAGGACAAACCAAGAGAACTTTAGCAACTAGATTTAAAGAACATATAGCGGAGGTTAATGAGGCCAAAAAACAAGAGGGAAAAGGCCTTACATATCAACAAAAAGGCCTAACAATTCTGGATAATTCAAATGGGAATTCTGGAAAAGAATTTCGGAAAATCTCTAGAAGGATTTAAAATAATATTTTTTGGAAATCACTGAAATTAATTTAAATTTCCGTTATCCATAATGATGCGATTCTATTTGACGATGTAATTGAAAATGGAAAAGCTTTCGATAGTCGTGATGCAATTTGAAGCAGCAGAAATTTTAATGTAGTACCAAATTAAAGATCGGCAGAAGATGTCTTGCTTAACACAATTTCAGCAACCACTGATGGTTCGTAAACAAATTACATGAAACGTAACCCGTCCCTTAAACCGACCATTAGGATAAATCCCCATCGTAATCTACTTTGCAATACCCCGTCTTTATCCATATGCATAATAGTCGTTACTCATAGGTTTCACTACAGAGAGAACGGACAACCGACGACGACGACGGACAACGTCGTCTCTGCATCAGCTGAAAATGTAAATATTCATCTCGACGATTCAAGAATGTTGTATGATTGTATTCACATCTCTGCGAATGAGAAATATTCAAATTATTTCATCTCTCCCCCCCTTGGAAAAACCCCAGTTTTCCAGTTGTCTCTGAACCTGCCAACGAAGGCACTATTGAACACATCACCAAGCAATTGGGTTTTTTTTTCTTCCACTGTTGTTCATCCACGGACAGACCGAGCAGCCGTTCATTTTTTGTTTTGTTCAAGTTTCCTCAAGAGTTCAGAAAAAAAAAAATATATGTGTATATTCAAATCATATGTTTGTCTGGCTGGATTTCTTCTCCGCGCGGTCCGGCATGAACTGGCGTGAACCGACGAGGCGGACAGTATATTTGGATTGTTGAAAGCAACTAAATATGTATTTATGTAAAGTAGGATTACATTTTATGCATACATGATAAGTGGTCTGAAGAAGGCTTTTTTTTTTCTTTCTCTAATGGACAACACACGGATTCTGAACTAGATCTCAAGAGGCTGGTGCCAGATTTGACGAACTTTTTTTTTTGTTTAATGTTTTAGGCCCAGGCTTGCCCCTTTTATAACACCGTAAATACAAAGATGGAGATGGAAGGAGGGAGGTTGGAAATTTATAGCTCTTTTTTAATCTAATTTATGGGCCTAAATTTTCCTTTTTAGAGAGCTCTACAGCGGATTGTGCCTCAATAAAATGTGGACCCCCGCTAAGATCACAGAGTACACTCTCCGTACGGTCCGTTTCAACCTTCGACGACCCGCTATAGAACGCGCGTGATTACGGTGCGGTCTTGTCTTGTTTTCCACTTCTCTAGGATTTGCTCCGAACCACCGAACTAATCTGCTCAGGCAGCCAATCGGTGGTCGGCGGAGAGACTCTGGTTCGTCGTCGTCATCGGTCCGATAGGAATATCGTTTTTCTGTGGTTTCTTTTGAAGCTGATACCGCACCACCATTAACCACACAGAGGAACTCGCCGCAAGAGCACTCTTTCGAGGTTGGTTGTGGCAATGCACTTTTATCCTCCTGCTTTGCCCTTCTTGGCACCCCTTAAAACCCTTCGGTTGAGCCGGTTCCCGAACTGAAAACTGCACCGCAAAGCATTCGCTGCCGAACGGTGCCTGCAAGTGTAGGCTCTATGGGCTTTCAGAATTCGTTTAGAATTATCTCTTGGCGCGGTTTCCCAACGTGTTTCCAATAAGCAGCACTCTTGACAGTTCAACAGCGATAGGAGGGTGATGAGGCCCTCTTTTGAATCCCGATCAACGGATTCCACATCGTTGTAGTAGGTGAATAGGCCTTACCAATAACAAGAGTAACTTCAAAAGACTCCTTCTGTGGAAAGAGCGACATCAGCAGCAGCAGCAGCAGTAAGGCCTGTGTTGGTAAAAATTGCTTTTACGACCTTTTACGCTTCCCAACTGGTCGGGGATCGACTAAACTGGCCATCATCTTCCATGTTGCATTACTGTGCTTTTGTGACGACGATGATGGTCGGCGTAATCGTATCTAACTCTTTTTATTTGAGCCGACCAAGGCAAATCGTCAGGAAGGTGGTGTTGGGGGAGGAGGGGGTGAAACTCAACCTGTTATTTTCCAGGAAAAAGCTGAATTCACTGGAAGAATCATGCTGAAGATGGCTTCTCGTTGATTCCGTCGTATGGTATATCGGAATTTTTGATCGTTTAAAACCGACTGGCGAGCAGACGCGCATCGCTTTTCATCTTGCAGTGGCCGGTGGTTTTAATTAGCGGTAATCAATTAAAATTCTTAGCCTTTTGAGTGAAGTTTGTGATCATCATCCACCGATCGATGCGTTGCGATGCGTAATTCCCTCTGGGAGTTAAACTGTTGTCTCATTCCCATCAGCCAAAGTGGTAGTGAACACAGTGGTGACGCTATTGGGAAGGATATCAGTACAGGCTGTTCAGTTCGATATTTTATTGATGGTCAAATCCCACCAAATCTTTCACTTCATTTGAACAAGGAAATGGTATTGGCAAGCTAGTTAGCTTTTACCGTCCACTGATATATGCGTTATCTTCTATCGCACCGAGCTGCCGCCAAGTGAACCCATTCACGTGATTGCCCATCGCTACATATTTGCCAATTCCCCGAATGGGTAATCAAACCCTAACCTCACACATACAGCACATCGCCTCCATTTCCAGCGATGAGCAGGGTTGCCAAGTGATGTTCTGGAAAATCTGGCTGTTTTAGAATAAAAAGTCTGGATTTGTCTGGATGTTCTTGATGACGTGTTTTTTTTTAATATATGCCATTGGTTCATTCAGAAAATAATTCAAAAAGTAAGGATTAATGTAATAGTTCTCTAAATTTTTGATCATCCACCTGAATTGAAGAAATTGAATTGAGAACTCAGAAAAAATCTGGAAAAATCATGAAAAGTCTGGTCTAGACAAGAGATTGTCTGGATGAATGGACAATTCTTAGAAATCTGGAAGATTTCAAATATATCTGAAAGGTTGGCAACGCTGAGCTTCTGAGCTTAGTAGCTCTTGCTGTGCTTTTTGGCGTGTCGCCAAAAATTGAAACCCCGGCTGCTCTTAATTACAGCCGCTTCATGTGCACCGCACCGGGAGTACATATGGCCATAAAAGTGATAAGACTCGCCCCCGAGATCGTCTCCCGGTCCAAGTCACGCTTTTGTGTCTAACCTATATCTTGAATCCTGAAAAAAAAATCAAAAGTCGGTGACGGCGCCCACTTTACTCCATACACGACTCGACATCGACCGTGACCGGACGGTCGGTCGGTCGCTCAAAAGGGGGTTGGGACATAATCATTATCGCGCGAGCGTATCATCCCGCGATTTTTGGCGGTGGCGGCGGCGACGGCGATCGCGGTCTCGTTATCTCGTTATTGCCCATTATTTTCGGCTCTCGAGCGTTCTCTCCCGCAACAAGCAGACAAGCCCAAAGCCAAAGCAGCGCCAGTTGTCGATTGACTTGAGGAGGCTAAAACAACAACATGGTCAGTCTATTGGTATGCTGTGCAGAGATAGCCACGCGGTTTCTTTGCTTGACCGCGCGCAGTCATCATCGTCGCCGGAAAATGGCATTTCGATGTTTTGGATTCGGCGTTATCATCGAGGAGGACAGCCAACTCTTCCTTAGCTAAAATTTACCGCCACATCGTTGATGTCGAGTTAGAGAGAGTTGACTGTATACTTAAAGACAGGTCGAGGAAGAGCTGACTAAACCGGAGGAGATACCAACTGTCGCCATTCTGGCAATTAATTGTGGGCTTTTCGGTTCACTGAACCAATGATAAGATGTGCGCAAAAGGTTTTCGCAAAAGGTGCTCTCTTGTTATTGTCAGGTTCGGGGTTATATTGAAGTAAAAAATGATAAGCTTGGGGGGGTTGCTCGTGCGGTGATTGTATGAATCGATATAGTAGTTCGCAGAATTTCGTAAAAATTTGTACTTTTGTTCCTGTTTGTTGCGGAATATTAGACCCGTATTTTTTATTTTGTCATTAGGGTGACCATTTCCATGTTAGGGTGGTCCAAAAAATGTTTTTTTTTTTCCAAAATCGACTTTTATCAAAAAATTATAACTTTTGAACATAGATCAAAATATCAAATCAATGGTAGGGGAAATGTGGGCTTCGGCAATACCTTAACCTATTATCGTCAGGGGAGTAAACAAAGTCCTAGAGCACACAAATTTGGGCAATAGATGCTCTGAAATATAATGTATCCATATGCCAAAATTGAGCTCTTAAGGACGTTGATAACCTCCCTGACGATAATAGTATAAGGTATTGCCGAAGCCGTCATCTACCCTAATTAAAAATTATTTTTAGGAAAAATATAATTATATTGAAAAATTGGGATTTTGTTTTGAAAACATTGATTGTATTAGCTTTTTATTGTTTTCATGATTTGTAGACAGAGAGCGCAATATGTTTACATATTTTTCCATGAAAATTTAGGCAACAGTCAACGCAACATAGGGTAGAGCGCTACTTCGTCGTAATCGCCCATTATTGATTTTACAAGCTCCTTTGATATTGCGAGACTATTCACAACGCGCTAAAATCAAGCTGAGAGCTGACTCGACACAAACATGATTCCGTTCCACATCGTTTTCTTAGAAAGAGAAAGTATAGTTTGCTCTCTCTTTTTAATCTTCACCGATGGCAGAGACGAAGGGACTGCTGCCAGCCGTTAAGGAAGTTTCGGTTCCATTCGGGTGTAAAGCAACAATCATTAAAATCAATCTCACCACAGTTTGGTGAGATTTGCAGTTGGTGAGTTTTGTTAGCTTTATATTCCGAGCTGCGATATCACAGCTTGCAAAATCAACCGTAGATGTTTGCTTGTTGATTTTTGTCTACGAAAATCAAGCGTGATCTTCGGCATTGGTGAGATTTAATTTTTTGATATTTTTCCAACACTGGTTCTCAAAACAAAAGAAGCGCTCCTAGCGAATCCCCCTTTTCTACGTTTCTCCGTAGGACGAAGAAAATCTAATGGCGTTTCAATGCATAAGGGCGGAATTTAAACTCGTAGAACGAATTTATAATCAAGAAGCAGTATTAGATTTTAAACAATATCTCAACAATTTGTGACTCTTTTTCAAATCTAACGGTACGTTTGGAAAGGTGAATAATTTTAGAAGTCATCTTTGACAGAAATGTTCCATTTTTTGTTTACACTCGTTCAGAAAAGAGAGGTAAAGCGCGGGTTGTGCTTAGTAGGACGGAAATTAGATTAAAACCTTATAAAAAAATCAGCGATGTTTTTTTTTGATGTTATCAAGTTTTGGGTTTTCGCTCAATACTCCTATGCGACTAGACTAGTGTGCGTCTGACTGTAGCATGATTCATGACGAAAGGAAAGAAGGTTGAATATCCATTTTTTTAGCTTAGCTTAGACAGACTGCTCATATCAATGGTTGCTACTCCGTGATTGATCCGAACCAGTGACATTGCACAGTGGTCCAGAATGCAGATTTAGGTTGAATGATATGTTTTAAGTTAAGTGAAATTGAAACTTTAGACTGAAAGTTTTTTCTACAAAGTTGTTCCTTATAGTTAGGCCCTCATTTTTATGACAATGAATTCTAGGGTGGTTCTTATTATCATTAAAATCAAAAATCTAACTTTTTTGTTTGAAAAAATTAAGGTATACATTATTCAGCAAAGTTATAGCTGAGCTAATTTCAAGCAACTTTATATTAAAACTTATTTATATCTCTTGAATTGATTGATTAAGAGCTATTTTCTTGAATTGAGGTAGGGTGTATCTAAAAAAACCAGTTGTTTTGCTCTACTTTTCTTATTTTAAATGTATCAGCAAAATTGTCTTCGAATAACTTTTAGATCTTTAGAAGGCGCAAATTTTTGCAGCACAAAGCTTGTCAATATCTTTTGCCGATCAAGAGTTATTGACATTTTTCTATTAAAAATATGCCCTTTTCAAATGTTAGTGTCTCTGGTTGGGGCAAAAAAAAATGTTTTTACGGCATTTGAAAGAATGTATGTTATTCGCAATAATGTGAAATTCCACCTAAATCTGCATTCTGGAATACTGTGCATTGCACCATGAATCAACTGAATGACCGACTGGGAGTGGTCGTTCATTCTCACTGTACAACTTTCAGTGACTCCAAATATTTAAGAATAAATAACGGCACCGGCCACGTCCTTGCCATCAGGTGATCTTTGCTGTATTGGAGACTGAGTCTCCGCAAAGATCCCCAAAAAGATCTCGGGAGAGATATTCTGTTAGAGGGTTAAGTTTGTATGATCAGGATTCACCTTGATAAGTGATGTGATTATATTTTTGATGCAATGTGTTGTTATGCTGCCGAAAAATAAAGTAAAAAAAAAAATCAATTTAATCATGCATTAAAATATTCTTCGATATGCCTGAATGAAAGTTGAAAAAAGTGAATCAATCAAATGTAAATCTAATATGTGCCCAATTTCTCCGAGTTTTTTTTTTCTTCTTTCCAGTCGCTGACAAAAACATACACACACACACGCACAGCAACGTGACTTTTCCCATAATGCCTGTATAGGTCGTGGTAGGTTGTGGGAGCGACCGATTTCAATTTCATCTTAATTACTTTTCATGACTTTCAAGTGCTTCTCTGCTAGTAGCAGATTTCTCCCATTCACCCTTTTGACGTAGGACTACGTCTTTGATTTCTATATGGGGGTACACTTTGTGAAAACTGAAAATGGAACATGTAACAAATTTAGAAAGATTTTGAACGTTAATAACTCAGCTGCCCCAGGTCCAATTTCAATAATTTTATCACCAATCGATCAGAAATATGGCTACGCATCGAAAACAATGCTTCTAAATGTTGATTTTCAACAAGAAACTATTGAAAAACTGGTAAATGTCCAGCATTGTCCAAAACCGTCAAATTAACTATCAAATTGACCAATTACCTACATGCATATGCTGTTTCCCCAGCACAGTCGTCAGAGAGTAGTAAGTAGACGAAACAAGTCGAAGTGGCATTCGCCTCCGATCCTCGGGCGCGTGCGAATAGGGAAGATGGAATTGCGTAATATTTTGCACACTCATCACCATATTCAGAACCAAACGCAAATTCTTCAAGATAACCACCATCCGTTGTCTGGATTGCCATGGCGGTGTCTGACGTACACACGCCAAGCGTAAGCGGCCATGGATGTCATCTACGTTTTTGAAGTGACAGAAACGCACTCTGTTTGGTTTCGGAGGTTAAATCATCTTTGGCAACAAAACGGCTCTTTTCAGGGCCACCAAGCTTATTACAAAAAAGAGTAGGAATAGAATTCTTCTGCCTGTTTGTCCATATTCAGAACCAACGATCACACAAAATGCTCGTGTAATCAAACTGGAAGCAGGGGTACAAATTATTTTGATCAACCTTGATCATCTTTGAATCGCCACGGCCGGATATTTTCGATGGAAGAAGCAACAATCTAGCATCTAATTCGACGAAGACGGCAGGAAACATTTCTGGATCAACAATAGAAAAGGGTCCATCAGCATTTGTAAACAAACCGTTCCAAAGCCCATTCCTAACAAATCGAAGGCCGCTCACACAAACCAACACCATCATCGTGTAGGTAGAAGTTTCCCCTATCCGATGATGGTGTTGGTTTGTGTGGGTGGCCTTCGCTTTATGAGGAATGGGCTTTGGAACGGTTTGTTTACAAATGCTGATGGGCCCTTTTCTATTGGTGATCCAGATTTGTGAAGCCAAGTTATTTACAAAAGAGAGTGTCTATGAAGAGAATCGATCAATGTAGATAGGACCTATTGAAAAGTGACGCGAGATTTGTTTTCCGTACTGAGCTCCAATGCTACCGACTGAGATTGGACCCAGGCCTGCTGGGATGAGAGTTAATCACGCTAACCACCGGTGCCGATATCTATCACGGCGAATGAGAACGACCCAAATTTGAGTTTACTTATCTCAGAAATAAGAATTAAAGTGCAGGAACTCAGCGATGAGTAAATTTGCCTCATGTTTTCCCAAGTTTTTCCAGGATTTTCCAGGAAAAAAATCCCGAATTTGAGAAAAGTAAAGATTGGATTCACTCAGTCTATTGGTACTACTCCGAGACTGGATAAAATTTTCGTCAATTTCCTCATTTTCTGGCAGATTTTTAGGTTTTCCACAGGAAACCATGGGATAAATTTTCTCGTCGCTGAGCTCCTACACTTTTGGCGACTAAACTCAAGTTTGGGTCGTTCTCATTCGCCGTGTACGCAAAAAGAAAATAGCCAGTGTCGCTACTTGATAGCAAACTACACATAATGGGAGGAGTCTTTGTAGCTTTTATACCACATCATTCTGCTTTAACCTAAAAAGATATAAAGCAGCGCTGCTGTGTGGTATCAGCTCATTTTCGCTTCGGACGGCGTGGTGAGCAACAGTAGCAGTAGGTCGTGGCTGGTCGTGGCAAAGGAGGTGCCAATCGTCATCGCAAATTCTTCGAGGTAACCACCATCCGTCGTCTGGCTCGCCGTCGCAGTGTCTGACGTATCTCCGGTCTGATCTACGAGGTGTGCTGAAGGTGTTCGTGGAAAATGAGGTCCGTGATGCTGTCACCTACACTAAACACGCCAAGCGTAAGTGGCCATGGATGTCCTCTTCAATAAAACGGCTCTTTTCAGGGCCATCAAGCTTACATCAGTAAAGAGTTGGAATAGAATTTATCTATGCTTGTTTGTCCATATTCAGAACCACAAGCCCCCAACGACCACACAAACTTGGAAGCAGGAGTGCAAGTGATTCTGATTGATTGATTCATGGTGGCCAGCAAACCGGGAAATCCGGGAATACCGGGAAATATCCAGGAATTTGCAAAGTAACCGGGAAAAACCCATGAATTCTGCAAGAGAACCGGGAAAATAAATTAACCATATCAGGAACAAATTACATCAGAATTTCAGAATAAACCATTAAAACAGAGTGATTCTTTAGCAAATGAATGTCTTGCTCTATTTGTTGCATAATTTTCTTCAGTATACCGTCTTATTGTTTTTAGAATTTAATCACTCAGCAATATTGCAAATTGATTTTTGTCGTTTCAATTTCAGGTGTAAAGTGCATGGTCCTCTAAAGAAAATATTGAAGATGCTGGAGTTTGGAAACAAATATTTGTAAAAACCGAAACTGAATTATTCTTTTCCGGGGTTTTAATTTTTCGTTGTTCAAAATTCTCATGATGAATTCCAGAATTAACTTGGAATTCTGCTCTGAATTATCTTGAAATTGTTCTGAAATAAACCAGAAAACACTCCGCGTAATAATTACTGTTGAATTCTTTTAGGAATTTTTTTCCAACCCCTTCTAAGAATTTATTGGAATCCTTCATATAATTTCCGTTCCCGCCTATCAGGAGACTTTGATTCCTTTAAAAATCTTTTCAAACATTTCTTTTAACTCTATTCAAAACAAAAGAAATCTTTCGAAAATTAATTTATAAACCCCTTGGAGTATTTTAAAGAATTTCTTTCTAATTATCAGCAAATTTTTTGGAATCATTCGCACTAGGGTTGAAATTATTGCCAGAACATTTTAAGAACTCTGTTTCTTGTTGAATTCCGATCATAATTCTCTTGGAATTCTTCTTAAAATTCATCTGTCATGTTCCTCACGATGCCCATACAAATCTCATCAGAACCACGTAGGAATTTTCTGCAATGTTTTATTTTTATTTTCACAATTCTTTTTTAAATCTAATAAAATTACCTAACAGTTTAATTTAGAACTTGCATTCTTCTCCAAAGAAATCCTTCCAAATTCATTTAACAATTTCTATGGATTTCATAAATAATTCTAAGAATAATTCTGGAAATCTGCTCTTCTCCTTCGAAAACTGTGTGGGAATCCTTCTCAATATTTGTTTTTAATCAACACTTTGAATTCTTTTAAATTTTACTAAAAATTCCAGGGTTTGTCCGCCAGATTCTACAGATTGCTATGTAATTTGTTATTACCCTTAAAATGCTTCCAAGTCTCAGAGCGTGACAATTATGACTCCACGACTCATAAGTATGATGTTTTTTTTTTTTTATAAATCTGTGTTCTTGAAAAAAATTCAAAATTTCACATTTTAATTATTGTTTTTCCAAATCTTGCATCACGAAGCATGTTATTAATCACAAATTTTGAAGAAAAGTTCTAGTTTCAGACTCTACACAAATTTCAAAGCTCCAGAATCTTGGGAATCTTCTTAAATCACATTTTTTTTATCCTATCAGTAAATTTTGTTTTTTTTTTTTGTTGCATATTAACAACCGGGAATTTTTAAGATTTGAACCGGGAAAACCGGGATTTTCAAAATGAAAATTCACTGGCCACCCTGATTGATTCTCGTAATCAACTTTCTTTTTGAAAAAGATTACTACAAATTTGGATCGCCTACAATTCAAAACCGGCGTACTTTAGTTCGCGTGTAAAGGGCCTTAGAATGTTTGTTTACAAATCCTTTTGTGCCGTTATCAAATGTTATGCCTGATTTGATCAATTAAAAGAACTTAATGCTCTTCACATTTTTTCCGTCCACTAGCGGTCCTACGTCAAGCTTCCGTTCGTGCCCCTAGGCACAGACCCTTCTACTTTTTTCTACTTTGGGAGCTACGGAATTTTAGTTTAGATATATCTATATTATGTTCCGGGAATTCTGTTCAAAGAGTAGATCCAATATTTGGCTGTTGGAAAGTTTTCATCCCACTGAGACGGTTGGATAAGGTAGAAGGATGGATATAAATTGAAAATAGTCGTTTGGTCGAAATGTTGACGGCAATTCAATTGAATTTTACTACGGGCTAGGGTAAGGAGAAAATCGATACGAAAATGAGCAGTAACAAAGATAATAGTCTGTCATTACAGTCGATAGAAATTAGTAACTCGAATCATGGAATTGACATAAATAAAGATATATTTGAACCGGATAACAAACCTTGTGATTTTGTGTCAGCTGACTTCCTGAGGCTCTAAATACATGGTAATTGCAAACAGCTATCTACTATTTTCATCCGGTCACACAGGCGCAAATTAAGACCCTCCCTCTTTAATTTTCCCCGGCATCAAACCGCCTCTAGGATTATAATTAAATTATCGACGCTTTCATCCGTGTACTAGATTACACACCCTGCTTTATTACAGTTCAGTTCAGTCCCTATGGTAGGCGCCGTCACCGGTGGACTCAATTGCCTATCTGTATGCATTCTATAACTGACACGGACCGAGAGTGTGACCAGTAATGACCCCCTGAAGCAAAAACCATTTCCTGCGAGTATTGCACACAGTTCGAAAAAGTTGTGTAACTTTCTGTTCAATATGATGTATATAAATAGAGCGTCATGTATCATACAAGTTTACATTGAAGATCGTGTGATATGAGTCATTTCATAGAATATTTTAAACATTCTATGAAAACTGCCATTTCTTGCAAGTTTGCGTGAATACAAATACAGGTCACCAATAATATTCAGAATTTTTATCTGTGCCCACTGGTGGACGGCCACATTGGCAGCAGCAGCATCAGCACGAAAGCGAGTGGCCCCAATGGAAATTAATTGAAATTGCCTGTCATCAGTCCAAGGGGTCCAAGAGCTTCCGAATGTACTGCCATTCGTTGGTTGTTGTTGTCGTTGTTGTTGTTGTTGGTGCTCTCGCCGACCAACGCCAGGACCAAATTGGACGGAAATTTATTACCTTCAACGTGCTCTGTGTGCCATGCCGTGCTGACGGCACCAGGATTTTCATTTCCTTCCATGTTTCTGCAGGGACGTGACTTGTAGGAGAGTTCTATTCGTCGTCGTCGGTGGGTGTATAAATCTCCAGCACTAACTAGCCCGAGCTGAGAGAGATTTGGCTGCCTGCTATATTCCCTCGGCATGGGACCACCGGATAATGAGACGAAAGCACACCGTAAAATGACAGCGCTAAGGAGTCCCCGAAGGGAGCTATGCGGGACGGGTCAAGCAAAAGGATTTCTCGCTTCTTTTCGGGGTTCTTTCTTGGTGCTGAACTGCGAGGCACTATCGCTTTACAGCTCTCTGAGGTCCCTTGCTGTTTCGCTATGAGTTTTCTTTTGTTAACATAATCAATTCTCGGGAAGCAAGGGAACCGACTGCCGAATGTTGAGTTTGTGGGAGGTCTTGCTGCCTTTGCCGGATGGGACCTATTAGTTCCGATGAATCAACTAGGCTGAAGAGCCAGGGTATGTGTAAATGCGTTTGCTTTGAAATTCTCCAGAAAGATGAAAAATGATTTCAAATATAAATGTGTTTTGTTTCGCAGAATATTTCTATCAAATATTTACCCGTTGACTCACCAAGTGTTATTTTCTTTCTATTTCAGGTATGGTACAACTTCATGCTTCATTATCACAAACAAATTTTTACGATGTGTGCGCGAACCTTAATAAGCAAGTAATCGGATTTTCCGTAATCTAATATTAAATATAATATAATAGTTAATTTCTCTGTATATGTTTCTCACAAGGCTTAACAATTAACTCTAGAAAACATGCAACATTACGTCTTTAAAAAATATCCAATTTCATAGACACAAATGCAGTTAGAAAAGGTGGATTACTGCGAAAATACAATCCCTAAATAGTTTCAGAATAAATATAAAAAATCCGTTTTGCTACTCTTAGACTAACCAGTGTCTGTCTGAAAGTCTTCTTGATATAGATAACGTAACCTAACCTCATCTTGATATAGATAACCTAACCTCATCTTGATATAGATAACCTTACCGTTTTCTGATGAATGTTGGTGAATAACCGTTTTGCTTTTGCAATTGTTTTGTGTAAAATCAATCTATCTTAGAATAGGAAAATTAGGTTTGTTAATCAAAAGAATAATATAGTATATTCCAGAAGTATATACTCATAAAACCCCAATTAATTGAGATGCCAACGAATGCATTCTTCCCATCAATTGGAAATGGTTTCTACCGACGGCAGATGACGAGAAGTGGCCTATTTTCCCCAAGCTTAATACTGTTTTGAGTATGTCCTTGTATTGACTCCTTTTTGGGTAATTCAGATCAAGTTTCTGCATGAATGGAATTCATCAGTGAAATGTAAAATAGGTCCTAATCATTGCTTCATTGGAGTACTTACCTTACCATTCTAATTTTCAATATTTCCATCGCGTTGTTGTACAGAGAAGCCGTCTCAATTCCACTCGATCCATAGCAGCTGTATGTCGCCAGATTGCGTTGGAGTTCGTGGTCTATTTTGCTCGAATTCCTCGTATACTGCATGAGCATGATTTAACGGTATAGAGAGTTAATAAACTTGCCAAAATTATATTCAAGGGCGTTGCAAGACCCCCCAGGCTGAACGCTATTGGGCCAAACGCTATTATAGCGAATGCTAATAACCGAATTTGACTAGGCCGAAAGGGGCCCTAGATCAAATAAGTAATTTAAAATAGGTTGCCCTTTCTTTGAGCTTGAGCTTGCTTGAGCTTGATTGACCGCCCACGGTTGCTACTCTGTTACTGCCAGATCAGATGTAATTACACAGAGAACCAATATACGATGCTTGGGACTAGCAATCATCCTCAATGTGTAAAAACTGGTGATCTTAAATTAGGCAATACCAGCGCCGGCCGCGCCCGAACACAGGTCAAGAAAGGAATGGGAAGGATTGTGTTGACATGACACTCGCTTTGATGGAAGCCGAGAACACCTCTGCACTTCCACGAGGAATCACTGGGATGTTGGATAAGAGGGTTGGGTTTGCAGCAGGGTTCGTTTTGGTAAACGATAAGCTGAATTGATGTCCTAACGATCATATAACGCGAAGGAGCTTGGGACTAAACCCACGGTCTTCTGCTCAGTAAGCAAAAACGTTTGCCACTAGGCAGACGAGCACCTTTTTAATCACCGAGTTGCTGTTATTACCATGTAGTCATATTAACAAATAAAACGATTGACGAATCTTGAATGTGGATGGGCCTGAGATTAGACTCATGATGTTCTGCTCAGTAAGCAAAAACGGTTGCTCTAAGGCCACCGAGCCCCTCATATCACATAATACCATTGCTCAAATTTGTGTATCCATTCAAACCCGGAACCAACGACAACAACGAGTTTCGCAAAATACACGATACACAAGCGATTTTACCATAAATCTTTTTGATATGTAAGGACCTGGGACCGCGTTTTTCTGCTCAGTAAGCAGGCCACTGTAACCGATGATCTTTCAAATTTGAAAACTAAAAACTACGAAAAAGTACTTAGGCCTTCATTAAGTTCCACTTTCACGCGACGTTCAATGACAGGGTCCTATCCAGGATTACATCTGAAAAATCCAAATCTGGCCAACGCCCACCCTAAACCTAAACCTGTACTATTCCACCTGAAATGACTAACGAATGGAAGACTTTGACTACCCAGCCATGCAATAGTCTCATTCCGTGCCTTATGGCAACTTGATTATTCTATTGCGCTCATCTTTTGGCACCACCCAGGGGAGACTTGGTCCTGTACCCAATGCTTAACTTATCTCCATTCCACTCAGCTACTCGCAATTTCTTGTGATATAGTGGGTGGAATATTATTATATGAGACATTTCAATGCAGACGTCTTTCCAAATTTGGCAGAACGACAGGTAATCGGTGAGTTACCACGATAGTTGCTATTCAACAACTCGACAACGTCCCATCGTCAACGCATGCTATGAGAATTTCCCATTGCAGACGCCAACGAAATGACGTCATCGAGCTATCGATCAACTACCCTGGTTATCGCCTGGTACCTTATAGCACGATGCTAGTAGGCGAACCGGAAGAATCGATGAGCTACCTCTCCCCCATAAAAAAAAATAGTTTGCAATTTCTTTAAAACGGCATAAGTATTTTTCAAAAAAATCCATGTTGACAACAAATCTCGATAGGCTATTGCCCGGGTTTTTGGAAATTTGAGACATGAACAACAATGCTGCTGACGGTTCAATTCAATGCATGATGAAAATTGAAAACGATTGGGATTTTTCTCGATATCAGTCAAGATCGGTTTATTGAAATAGAAGGATATTTTCGAATGATTGATTAAATAGAAACAGCTGTGATTTTCTCTTTTTGGCCACACTTATCAGACTGTCACTCCACGCGGCGATCAAGTATGTTGTGCGCGCTGTATACAGACGTCAACAGTAACTCACGGTGGGGTTGAATTCGTGTTTTATGTAACCGTTAATTAACGACCCAACATGATATGTTTAAAGCAAAATTGCATCAAAAATAATCGAGATAGAAAGTTGGTGTCAAAGAGACAGTTGTAGAGTGCTTTGAAAGGCATATTTTGGTTAGACACAATAATGCACTTCATTACTTATCTTTTCCTTTTATTTCACAACAAGTAGAAAAACACCAATCTTACTCATGACATATCTCTGAAATGTAACTAAATGCAGCTTGCATGAACAAAAAAGGACATTATTAAGTAGGAAATTTTCAAAACTATTCAATGGTGGTAATAATTATGTGCTAAGTTGCATATTTTTTTAGTTATTTTAGTTAGAGTCAATTTATGGCAAGCATAGATCAAAACTGTAAAAGTTCAATGACTCAGTATTTTTTTTAGATTGGATCATATGCGTTGAACAACTTTTTTTCATCAAATATGATCTTCCATCACTCCTGAAAATATATGCACTAAGGAACCGAACACCATGTACATTAAAATAAAACATAAAACCAAATGCAATTGAGCTGAAAGGATCACTGAGTTTAAGGAATCATAACAAAGATAGCAACATTAGTCTAGTGTTTTAACTACCTTGGAAATATATAATAATCTTTACAGAATTTCTTTGGAATGCTCTCATGAATTTTATTTAAAATCATTTAAATAATTCACAGAGTTCTTTCCAGAAATCCATTAAAATAAATTTGAGAATCTCTCTGGGATTTTCTTGAAGATTTCTTACAGAAATTCTTTGCAGAAGACTCCTAACGAAAATCATGAAATTCATCCTAAGATTTTCTTCGCATTTTTTAATGATGCTTTTTAAATGAAGCTTTCTTTCATAATCCCATTTAAATAAACTTGAATTATTCTCCAAACTATTTTTATGAAATTTACCTCAGAAAAGTCTTGCAATTCTGGTCCGAATTTTCCATATGCTTCTCGAAATGCCCTTGGAATCATCTTCGGAATTTTTCTAATAATTCTTCTTAGAATTTCTTTGAGATTGCACCCTCAAAACTCAATTCCCTTGGTATTTTTCACAAAATCTCTTTTGAGCTCTCTTTAGAATTCACATGAAATCATATTAAAAATTTCCTTGGAATTTGACCTCGAATTGTTTTCGAACTAAGAATTTAATTCCCTCTTAACTTGACGTAGAGCTCTAGCCAAATGTTCCAAAACTAAATTGGAATTGTGCCCCGTAACGTGGGTACCTCACCTTTTCGTGGTACGTTACGGGATGTAAGATCTACCACCGATTCTTAGCCTTGACTACTTCAAACTTGGCGAACAGAATTTTTCAGTAATCAAAGGAACACATCTTAGTCCTTGTTACTTTTTATGCCTTGTTGATAGTGACAAGACTCGGCTTTATCCACTGAGGATGATCTTGAAACAAGGTTTAAATGAGTTAGTTAGTCTTCATCTATGTGATTCCTTATCTTCTATTCGTTGTTCCCTAGTTCCTGACTACTTCAAACTAGGTGAACAGAATTTTTCAGTAATCAAAGGAACACATCTTAGTCCTTGTTACTTTTTATGCCTTGTTGATAGTGACAAGACTCGGCTTTGTCCGCCGAGGATGATCTTGAAACAAGGTTTAAATGAGCTAGTTAGTCTTCATCTATGTGATTCCTTATATTCTATTTGTTGTTCCCTAGATTTAAGTGGTTAAGACTAGGGTTCTGATGCATGGTCATTATCGGTGTCATTCCTTAATTTTCTTGCTGGGGAATCCAATTTTGACTGACAAAGAGGCGCGTGGAGGGTGTATCAACACTCCGAAGGGTATACATAGCGGGACCTTTCAATTAGAGTCGGATCCTTGCGATAAATGTTAGAATGACAACTGTAAAAAAATCGAATACTTCATAATTTCTCAATAGTGATATACGGAATATACTACAATAGATCAAACTACTGGTCGCAGTGGTGTTATGTCCCGAACAGATAAAAAAAATTGAAATTGCTCTGAAATACTTTGCTTAGAATTTATTTAAACCTCCTCAAAATTAATTTTGAATTTTCATCCAAATTCTCTTAATAAAATGTGTATTCGAGAAAAATGGCACAACGAAAATCTTCTGAAACTGTTGAACCGTATGAGTAAAAAACCTGAAAATTTTAGTAAATCTAATTCATAGTGTATTGTTTACGTCTGTCAAATTTCAATACGGTAGTTTCAGTCATGCCGTCGGAACAAGTGCATTTACAATCAAAATCCAGAGGCGTCCCACCGATGGATCGCTACAATTCTTGAAATAGCAAATACAACTGTGTGTTCGTGTGATTAGAACCTTCAAAGAGCGTCTGAGTGCCCGAAGGAAGGAAGAGAGTGGTCGTAAAAGTGATCCAATGGACAGTCAAATGACCAGGAAAGTGGTGCCACAGTTCAAGAACCGTCCAAACATGTCAATTCGAGATGTCGTTAAAAAGTCCAAGGTGTCAGTCGGTTTTGGGGCCTCATAGCCTAGTCAGTGAAAGCATGGTATTACCAAGCCGGAGGCAGCGGGTTCGATCCCCGATCCGGTCGAGGGAATCTTTTGGGTTGAAATTTTCTCGACTTCCCTGGGCATAGAGTATCATTGTGCTTGCAACACTATATACAAATTCATGCATTGGTATTGGCATCGAAAGCTCTCAATTAATAACTGTGGAAGTGCATTTAGTAGAACGTTAAGTTGGGACCACGCAATAAGCTTATATGCAATAAACAATAAGCTTGATATGCGAACAAAAAAATAAGAAGAAGAAGTCAGTCGGTTTTGTGCAGAAAATCATGAAGCGTGCTGGGTTACATGTTTACAAGGTGCGAAAACCCGCGCCCGGAAACATCACACGAAGTTTCACAACAAATCGTGTTGCATCTTGATGGATGGAAAAACTTACGTCAAGGCCGACTTCCGTCAACTTCCTGGGAAAGAATATTTCGGTCCGGAGCATGTTCAAAAGAAGAAATTATCGAAATTTTCCAAGAAGTTCCTGATCTGGCAGGCGTTTCGCGGATGTGGTGAAATAATCGCTCCCTTCATCACTTCTGGAACAATCACCGGTACGATTTACACGGAAGAGTGCCTTAAGAAGCGTCTCTTGCCATTCATAAGAAAGCACAAAGGATCAACTCTGTTTTGGCCTGATCTAGCATCCTGCCATTACGCTTGAAACATGTTGGGGTGGTACCAAGCCAACAGATTCAATTTTGTGCCAAAAGACATCAACCCACCGGAACTACAACCAATTAAAAAAAAATGGGCTATTATGAAGACAGACACCCCTATTCTGTATTTCGTTCAAAACGAAATTCCTATACAAAAAAATATTTTTTTGTATGAGAGTTTCGTTCAAAACGAAATACAGAATAGGGGTGAGAACTTCGCAAACATTCCAAAACTATTTAAACAGAGCTGAAGTTGAAGAAAATTTGGATACAAAGAACAAAAACACTGGGAAAATCGGTTGCACAAAATTTGATGGGTGGAGTGAAACGGTATTCGGGATGGGAGACGATATTGAATAAAATAAAGTTTTTAAATCATAACGCATTAGTAGTTGTTCATTCCTTGAAAATTTCTTTTCATTTAAATTCGGTTTAATCGATATCTATACATTTAAAGTAATATTTTGAAAAAAAGTAGAAGGGTCTGTGCCTAGGGGCACGAACGGAAGCTTGACGTAGGACCGCTAGTGGACGGAAAAAATGTGAAGAGCATTAAGTTCTTTTAATTGATCAAATCAGGCATAACATTTGATAACGGCACAAAAGGATTTGTAAACAAACATTCTAAGGCCCTTTACACGCGAACTAAAGTACGCCGGTTTTGAATTGTAGGCGATCCAAATTTGTAGTAATCTTTTTCAAAAAGAAAGTTGATTACGAGAATCAATCAGGGTGGCCAGTGAATTTTCATTTTGAAAATCCCGGTTTTCCCGGTTCAAATCTTAAAAATTCCCGGTTGTTAATATGCAACAAAAAAAAAAAACAAAATTTACTGATAGGATAAAAAAAATGTGATTTAAGAAGATTCCCAAGATTCTGGAGCTTTGAAATTTGTGTAGAGTCTGAAACTAGAACTTTTCTTCAAAATTTGTGATTAATAACATGCTTCGTGATGCAAGATTTGGAAAAACAATAATTAAAATGTGAAATTTTGAATTTTTTTCAAGAACACAGATTTATAAAAAAAAAAAAACATCATACTTATGAGTCGTGGAGTCATAATTGTCACGCTCTGAGACTTGGAAGCATTTTAAGGGTAATAACAAATTACATAGCAATCTGTAGAATCTGGCGGACAAACCCTGGAATTTTTAGTAAAATTTAAAAGAATTCAAAGTGTTGATTAAAAACAAATATTGAGAAGGATTCCCACACAGTTTTCGAAGGAGAAGAGCAGATTTCCAGAATTATTCTTAGAATTATTTATGAAATCCATAGAAATTGTTAAATGAATTTGGAAGGATTTCTTTGGAGAAGAATGCAAGTTCTAAATTAAACTGTTAGGTAATTTTATTAGATTTAAAAAAGAATTGTGAAAATAAAAATAAAACATTGCAGAAAATTCCTACGTGGTTCTGATGAGATTTGTATGGGCATCGTGAGGAACATGACAGATGAATTTTAAGAAGAATTCCAAGAGAATTATGATCGGAATTCAACAAGAAACAGAGTTCTTAAAATGTTCTGGCAATAATTTCAACCCTAGTGCGAATGATTCCAAAAAATTTGCTGATAATTAGAAAGAAATTCTTTAAAATACTCCAAGGGGTTTATAAATTAATTTTCGAAAGATTTCTTTTGTTTTGAATAGAGTTAAAAGAAATGTTTGAAAAGATTTTTAAAGGAATCAAAGTCTCCTGATAGGCGGGAACGGAAATTATATGAAGGATTCCAATAAATTCTTAGAAGGGGTTGGAAAAAAATTCCTAAAAGAATTCAACAGTAATTATTACGCGGAGTGTTTTCTGGTTTATTTCAGAACAATTTCAAGATAATTCAGAGCAGAATTCCAAGTTAATTCTGGAATTCATCATGAGAATTTTGAACAACGAAAAATTAAAACCCCGGAAAAGAATAATTCAGTTTCGGTTTTTACAAATATTTGTTTCCAAACTCCAGCATCTTCAATATTTTCTTTAGAGGACCATGCACTTTACACCTGAAATTGAAACGACAAAAATCAATTTGCAATATTGCTGAGTGATTAAATTCTAAAAACAATAAGACGGTATACTGAAGAAAATTATGCAACAAATAGAGCAAGACATTCATTTGCTAAAGAATCACTCTGTTTTAATGGTTTATTCTGAAATTCTGATGTAATTTGTTCCTGATATGGTTAATTTATTTTCCCGGTTCTCTTGCAGAATTCATGGGTTTTTCCCGGTTACTTTGCAAATTCCTGGATATTTCCCGGTATTCCCGGATTTCCCGGTTTGCTGGCCACCATGAATCAATCAATCAGAATCACTTGCACTCCTGCTTCCAAGTTTGTGTGGTCGTTGGGGGCTTGTGGTTCTGAATATGGACAAACAAGCATAGATAAATTCTATTCCAACTCTTTACTGATGTAAGCTTGATGGCCCTGAAAAGAGCCGTTTTATTGAAGAGGACATCCATGGCCACTTACGCTTGGCGTGTTTAGTGTAGGTGACAGCATCACGGACCTCATTTTCCACGAACACCTTCAGCACACCTCGTAGATCAGACCGGAGATACGTCAGACACTGCGACGGCGAGCCAGACGACGGATGGTGGTTACCTCGAAGAATTTGCGATGACGATTGGCACCTCCTTTGCCACGACCAGCCACGACCTACTGCTACTGTTGCTCACCACGCCGTCCGAAGCGAAAATGAGCTGATACCACACAGCAGCGCTGCTTTATATCTTTTTAGGTTAAAGCAGAATGATGTGGTATAAAAGCTACAAAGACTCCTCCCATTATGTGTAGTTTGCTATCAAGTAGCGACACTGGCTATTTTCTTTTTGCGTACACGGCGAATGAGAACGACCCAAACTTGAGTTTAGTCGCCAAAAGTGTAGGAGCTCAGCGACGAGAAAATTTATCCCATGGTTTCCTGTGGAAAACCTAAAAATCTGCCAGAAAATGAGGAAATTGACGAAAATTTTATCCAGTCTCGGAGTAGTACCAATAGACTGAGTGAATCCAATCTTTACTTTTCTCAAATTCGGGATTTTTTTCCTGGAAAATCCTGGAAAAACTTGGGAAAACATGAGGCAAATTTACTCATCGCTGAGTTCCTGCACTTTAATTCTTATTTCTGAGATAAGTAAACTCAAATTTGGGTCGTTCTCATTCGCCGTGATAGATATCGGCACCGGTGGTTAGCGTGATTAACTCTCATCCCAGCAGGCCTGGGTCCAATCTCAGTCGGTAGCATTGGAGCTCAGTACGGAAAACAAATCTCGCGTCACTTTTCAATAGGTCCTATCTACATTGATCGATTCTCTTCATAGACACTCTCTTTTGTAAATAACTTGGCTTCACAAATCTGGATCACCAATAGAAAAGGGCCCATCAGCATTTGTAAACAAACCGTTCCAAAGCCCATTCCTCATAAAGCGAAGGCCACCCACACAAACCAACACCATCATCGGATAGGGGAAACTTCTACCTACACGATGATGGTGTTGGTTTGTGTGAGCGGCCTTCGATTTGTTAGGAATGGGCTTTGGAACGGTTTGTTTACAAATGCTGATGGACCCTTTTCTATTGTTGATCCAGAAATGTTTCCTGCCGTCTTCGTCGAATTAGATGCTAGATTGTTGCTTCTTCCATCGAAAATATCCGGCCGTGGCGATTCAAAGATGATCAAGGTTGATCAAAATAATTTGTACCCCTGCTTCCAGTTTGATTACACGAGCATTTTGTGTGATCGTTGGTTCTGAATATGGACAAACAGGCAGAAGAATTCTATTCCTACTCTTTTTTGTAATAAGCTTGGTGGCCCTGAAAAGAGCCGTTTTGTTGCCAAAGATGATTTAACCTCCGAAACCAAACAGAGTGCGTTTCTGTCACTTCAAAAACGTAGATGACATCCATGGCCGCTTACGCTTGGCGTGTGTACGTCAGACACCGCCATGGCAATCCAGACAACGGATGGTGGTTATCTTGAAGAATTTGCGTTTGGTTCTGAATATGGTGATGAGTGTGCAAAATATTACGCAATTCCATCTTCCCTATTCGCACGCGCCCGAGGATCGGAGGCGAATGCCACTTCGACTTGTTTCGTCTACTTACTACTCTCTGACGACTGTGCTGGGGAAACAGCATATGCATGTAGGTAATTGGTCAATTTGATAGTTAATTTGACGGTTTTGGACAATGCTGGACATTTACCAGTTTTTCAATAGTTTCTTGTTGAAAATCAACATTTAGAAGCATTGTTTTCGATGCGTAGCCATATTTCTGATCGATTGGTGATAAAATTATTGAAATTGGACCTGGGGCAGCTGAGTTATTAACGTTCAAAATCTTTCTAAATTTGTTACATGTTCCATTTTCAGTTTTCACAAAGTGTACCCCCATATAGAAATCAAAGACGTAGTCCTACGTCAAAATTTATGCTTCGAGAGTTGGCGAACAGGTAGATTGAGGTTCAATGTTCACTCGGCTATGGACAGCAGCAGGCCACTCTCGATGTGTGTCACGCGATCGTCTGTTTACTCGGCAGCAACCATTGTGTGGTCCTCCTCATTGTTCTTCATCAGAGGTTCTTTCGGTCGATATTGGAAAGTAACCGTTTCGTGATGAGTGCCTGCCTCCCCGTTGATGATCATACAATGAAACCACTGGAAGCGGATTCCGTTCTGATCAAGGAGGCTTATTGAATAGCGGAAGATAAAGTGTTTATTGTGTTGTACCTTTTGACTATAGTTTTAAGATATTTTGTATAATGAACAAGAATCCTCGGCTCTGTAAAGTTAATTCGAATTAGCCTTATAAAATAAATTATTGAAAAAAGGTAGATTAAGGTTAAGGCCTCTGCCATAATTCCAAAAATCTGTTTTTATAACGAAGTAATTCGAAGCAGCCCTGGATATAATAATGTCAGGTGCTGTATTTTTGCTTGACCTCGGACCAAGAAATATAATTAAGCATCAGAATCATGTAAAAGTTTCTGGGGCATGGACATTTTTTTTACTAGATAATTATGGGGAAAACTTGATAAGCATTGTTTTCAAAATGTCTGGTAAACAGAAAAATCTCAATCTCAGAATTTACGAGATTTCAAAATACTGGAACTTGATTTTTTTTTTTTGAAGATTGGTATTTTTCTTAGATACTGCACATGAAATAAAGCAGATTCAGATAATTGAGACTGTCGTTTTCTCAATGATTTTTAATATTGCATCATAGTCGTCACTATCGTCAGCGGATTTGGTTGGTGGTACCAGCACAAGATTAAGGCGTTCGTACCGGTTGTAGTGGTTTGTGCTGATAAGGAGCTTGGTGGCCTAGTGGCAACCGATTTATGCCTACTAAGCACAAGATTATGGGTTCAATTCCATGATGGGCTCAGTGGCCTAGTGGTGACCGTATTTGCTTACTGAGCAGAAGTTCATGGGCTCAATCTCAGCGTCTTTTCACACTGGCATCGATATTTGTCTAATTATCGTTATATGATCACAATAAGTGAATCCTGATCCAACAACCCATACCCACCAAAAAAAAACTCCGTTCTGCGACCTTTGCACAGTGTGGTCCAGGAATGCAATCCTGCAGATCAAAATCAATAGCTGCAAAACGAATAATTTTGGTGATTTTTTGTTAGGTTTTTTGTGATGAAAAGCACCATATTTTGGTAAAAAATAATTTTACTAAACTTGCATTAAACTCCCTTTCAAAATGTAACTTTTTTTTTAAATTCATTCTGGAGGGCTGCTGTCTTGTACTAAGTTGATTACTTGTTAAAATTATAAAATTCTTTTGTTTTTTTTGGTTTAAAAGGTAAAGAAATCTGCTAAACATTAAACTTTTCGAATGAAACCACCGTAGTTTGACGCTTAATTTTAAAGATATTGATCAAAACCAATACATTTAGACACATCTTTCAAACATCATATCTACCTAATCGCACAAAATCGTATCCCAGAATTTTCAGGGCTTATAGCTTTCTATATTGGATGTACCTATGAAGAATAAATGTTAGGTTCTTAAAGCTTTTTATCTGTGGAAAATTTTGAGAAACTCAAGTTCTTTTAAGAACTGAACGCAATAGGTTATTGTATGATTAGGTTTGACAAAAGTTTAAAATCATCTTCGATGTTAACTTTTGCATCCCCAAACTTTTAGCTATGAAAATTAGGAATTGCTCCCATTTCGTTATATCTTGATCGATTTTGATGAAACAACTTCAAAACAAGTGTTTTGCAAAACTTCTTAAATATTAAGAAACTTAGGACCTGAACACTTTTTAGAAACCGCGTTGATCGCAAGGAATTTCCAAGATATTTTATAATGAGAACGGAATTATCGAGAACCTTCGCAAAATTTAAATCGAGAATTTGAGATCTATTTTGTTTTCCCTTTATTTGTTTTCCGTCGATCTTGTTTTCCGTACTGAATGCCATTGCTACCGACGCCAGGGAAGCAGCTCCCACATCTGGACCCTACATATCGACCGATCAACTCATAGACCGGGGACCAACGGCTTTACTTCCCATCCGAATGAAGGCGTGATCAGAGATTTAATTTGTGATCTATTGAAAGCTGTTTATTCACAATAGATTAATAAACGACGTCATATATCTTATAGGTGAAAAAGCTTGGGTACGCAAAGGTTATACAGTAAACACTCCATAGCTCGATAATTAAGGTATCATCGAGTTAGGGAGAACATCGAGTTTTGTAGGTTTGTTTTTTTAAATTTTTATGGGGAACTTGGTCAATATAGCCTGGGTTTCCATAGAGTTAGGTAGAATATCGAGTGAGAGTGAGATCGAGTAAGTGAAAAAATAGAACTTGTATTTCACAAAAAATTTCACAAGGATTTCTGACCAAACATTTCTTCTGCATACATCCAGTATACAATGCCATTAGCCCTGACCATTATAAAATGCCATTTTGTACACACTCCATCTAGCTCGGTAAAATATCCAACAGCCGATTACCTCGGCATTTACTTTTGCTGATATCTCTACAAAATGGCTGTTTATTAGCTGAGATCTCAGCAAACTTCTAATTTGTTAGCTGAGTATCAGATATTGTTTTACTGAATCTAAGTAACGACTGCAGAACAACTCAGCTGTTGGAATCTCGACAAATAAATGATGATTTTTGAAAGATATGTCAAATTTAACAGTTTTGGTTCAATATCTTTAAATCGAAGCCTCAAAACTGGGTGGTATTTTGGGCAAAGTTTCAAATTTAATTCAATTACGTTTTTATAAAAATATAAAACTACTACTTTGCATCACAAAAAAACATATTAAGTGTAAAAAGCCCGCTACGATTTTGACGTCTTCGTTCGACTTTTATATTTTTGACTACTAAACAATTTGTGGAAGATACCAACTCTTCCAAATGAATTATTAAAAAGTTTAATTATGAATAGAAGTTTAGTACAAATTTAGAACATTTATTTTTTGTTCCAAAAGATGGCGCTTTTCATTCCATAACACATTTTCGAAGACACAAAATCACTCAAATGACTCGTTTTGGAGTTATTAATTTTGTTCCGCTAGATTGTATACCTGCACAATATCTCAAATATTTCTCAATATACCTCCGAGATATGTTAAGGAATCCAAAACTGTTTGATATAAATTTTGAATACTTGATGACATTTTGCGTTCACTTGCGAATTTTTTAGAAAATTCTTTCAGAACATCATGTATTTTTTTCAAATTTCATGTGACATATATTTTTAAGAACTCTAATAATAACAGCATTTGTCTGGAAAATATGGGATTGAACAGTACAGGTCAAAGAAAAATCATAAATGTTTAAAAAAATCATAAATGGTTCAAAATATAATACTCAAACCTGAATTTTAGGCAAATTTTATAAAACTTCGTGACTCAGTTGTTTGAAGATGTGCAGTGCAGCTTTTATGTCTGAGGCATCTTTTCATAAATTTCTACATACTATAACTTTGCATGAGACAGAAAATCTCAATCTTGCGAAATAAAAAAAGTTTGTATCGCTGCGCCATCTTTCCGACGTATCACCAAATTGTAGTCCTAATCCACGAAACTTAACTCCAGACGTCAACTCAATTGGATGCCCACTGTGCACTGTGCTTTGTAGGGACGCAGAGTTAAACACGGTCTCCAAAACAAATTGTCAACCTAATGTTCCTACGCCACTCCCAGTTCAAGGACTTGGCCGGCGCCGTTATTGACCTTTAATATATGGAGTCACTGAAACTTGGTGCAATAAGAAAGAAGTGTCACTCCCAACCCCATTCTGATGATTCATCGGCCAATTTAATTCATTATATCCTATCACGGAGTAGCATCAGCAATATGTACACTGCACATTATGCATAACTTCTAAGGTAAACTATGCAAATGACCCATTTCGTTAATTTCTTTCTTTATATCTGTCTAGGATAAACGATTATGGTAGTGGAATTGAATGGTAATACACATCAGTGCCAACATTTCAAAAGGGCTAAATTGCTGGGGCCTCCCTTAGCTCAGTTGGTAAAGGCGCAGCTACAAAGAAAGACCATGCTGGAGGTGGCTGGGTTCGATTCCCGGTCCGGTCTAGGAATTTTTCGGATTGGAAAATTTCTCGACTTCCCTGGGCATAGAAGTATGATTGGACTTGCCACACAATTATACTCTATGCAAAAATGGTACAGGCATCGAAAGCTCTCAATTAATAACTGTGGAAGTGCATCTAGAACACTAAGTTGAGAGCACGCAATAAGCTAATATGCAATATGCAATAAGCTTGAAATGCGAAGAAGAAGAAGAAGAAATTGCTTTAATAAAAATTGATTTAGCCGTCGATTGCTTGTGAACAAAAGTTTACACACGTAACTTAACGACGTCAACAGGAAGAGGAATGTTTTGTCTACCAGCTGGCATCATTAATTTGTTTGCAGGAGTGAGCTTTTATTTTAATACAGAGTGCCTTGTTAATTTTTTTATATTTGATGGTAATTACATTTATTTCTTATTTTTATCATATTGTTTCAAGTTTTATCCTGTTATAAATTTTAAAATTCAACAAAGTATTTTATGATTAAAAACATATAATTTTCACCCTTTGCTACAAGCAGTTTAAAAAATGCCTTATTCCTAATCAATAGTTCAGTATGAATCCTTTCCGTATCATATACATTCATAATCATAAAACTATTGAATATTCAACACCTGATAAAATTACTTAAAAGGCTTAAATATAAATACTCCTTACACCCTGGCAGGCCTGTCTTCATTATGCATCTAAGCCTGGATCTAAGCCCAGTAATGACAGTCGACCACCGTTCTCGTCCAGGCGGAAAACGAACTACCAATCTACATAACGACATTAATTATAGCCACCATCACCAAAGTGGTCAGGGCAACAATGTTGCTTCAATCGAGCTATTGGCCAAGCCAGATCCCGTCCATGAAGACACGTCCCGAATGCATAAAATCTTGAAACTGTCTTCCCTGCGCTACACACTAGCGAAACCTTCCATCCCAACAACACCAGGAAGGCAGCATTAGGGTCTCCTTGTGATAATCCGGCAGAGGAAGCACTCTTCAGCACTCCCAACACGAGAAAGCCATTTCGAAGGCGATTAAGCAGCTTGCCAACGACGACACACTGCTGCGCTGTTGAATATTGCGGACGTGACGGACGAAGGATTCGTTCCAACATTAGAGCTGTGGGCTGGCATGAGGACAGGAGCCAATGGTGGTCATCGGTTTTCGTTGGCAATGATTCAATTTCGTGCTTATGGAGTCTCATGGAATGTTTCTTACGTTTTATCGCTAGTAGGGCGTGGAAGTAGGTCAATGGGAAGCATCAACATTACAATGAACAACGGAGATGACCGATTTAAATCAGAGATGCTTTGACACATTCGTGAGAAAAACGCATGAAGCCATTGTATTTTTTCCCGGAATTGCGACTTGATGATACAAACAATAAACACCAGCGTAATTACCATCCTTTAACATCCATTCATCACTGTCCTATAGAATTATCATACCACCTTATCGCTTATCAGCACCGCCGGGCTACAATCGGAATTGGCGATAGGGCAGGCGGGCACACAATAGTGAAATAAAATATCGACTCACGTTATTGATTTGATTCATTCATCTGTCGGCGGCGCTGAACGGAAGCCTTTGATAGGCACCGCCGAACGATAGCCAGGCCGCACCACCAATCTCCAATCGCGAATCTTGACCTCTCCCACTTTTGCAGGTTCTGGCTGCCGGTAATTTTTGTTTTTGTTTAAGGAAAACACACAAACAGTCACTACTGATAACTCGACGGCGGCAATTTCGAAATATATATGATCGGAGTGTGTTTGCCTTAAACATTACTGTGTGTTTGTAAACAGCGTCTGAGCAGTTTGTCGGGCGTTGTGGAAATTCTCATTATAATGGAATGGGAGAGGTTGTTTGTTTGCAGTGGAAAAATATTGACTTCTAGGTCCAGGGGCTGATAAATTGGTATTGGATTGCGAAGAAAGTGTACCCAAAATTTATATCCACTGTGTGAAAGTCTACATGTTTGAATTATCACTTGAATCCAAACGACATCGTTGTTACATATTCTGCTAGCATAGGAATGCTCTAATGCCAAATTGAGCAATTCCAGTCCGCCAATCCAAACAAACCAACCGTCAGGCCCTCTTCCCATGAACATTCTATCATCCATCGTCTCCACTGCAGCATAACAACAAAGTCCGCAGCGAATTACGAAGCCAAAGTGCGTTTTGCATATATTTCCTTGTTTCGAAAGACAACAGGCACATACTAATTTCTAGGGTGCTTACCGCATTGTCATGAATACTAATCATGTGGAGGTCGCACACGTACCTTCAATACCTACTATACTTCCACTCCATTCCGCCATCATCCAAACCATTTCGAATTTACTTGTCTTCCCGCCTATACTGAGCCAGCCACACACAGTCGAGCCTGCTAACTGGCACAAGCACGCCAAGCCAACCTATCGGTAGGGTCTTTTACTCACATAACTCGTGGATCTATTCAAGTCTCAAGTTGGTTCCTTTCAGAGACTTTAGCTCCTCGCCTTCCCTTGGGGTGCTGCTGCTTGTCGCATACAATGGCGACAGCGAGAAAGAGGACTTTTGTGGCTTGGTGGCGACGTCGATGATGATGATGATGATGATGATGAGGCAAAGTGCTTCTATTGTGAGTATGCACCATGCGGCAGTAGGTACTTCCCCGATGTAAACACAAGCGACCGGTGCGCGGTCGAGGGGCACGTAATTATTATGTAAGACATGTCTCTCGACAAGTGAATGCAGCCACTATAGTCAACCGACCAGATAACCGCACCGCCAACAACAACAACAACAACAACAGCAACTACGAGACAGCACTCAGGGAATGGAGATAAGTCAAGTCCTAATGTCTTCTGTGGCATCCAACTACGAGAATATGGCGGTAACATTGCCGACGTCAGTTGCAGCATTCACTAACGACGACGACGATCGACATTATTACCGGGATGCAAACAACAGGCAGCAATCTACCCCCCATGAATGTCCTCTCAAGCTTCGCTTCTGATACAGCAAACTCCGCCCGTCTTCAACCAATTGAAACCATTTCAAATCAAGACACACAATGCTATCTCTTCTGTCATGACAGGCAGTTTGCATTGAATTCCTGTCCGGATCAGGTGAACAGGAGGGGGTTGAAACCATTTACCGTTTCGTTGTCTAGATAATTACATTCCTACCTTTCCCCCGCCTCGCGATCCAAGAGGTGCCAGCTGGCGGATCTCGACGGTGCGTACCGTTGAGAGCGGGTGTGTTGTATAAGCAGAAGATCAGACACCATTGGTGGTAATATGAACGTCATTACTAGAAGCATTTTGCAAACACTCAATTTGATATTTACACACACGCATACTGAAGGGGGGACAGCGTTAGAGCGTTACAAAGCTCGGGTTGGTATACCCCCTGAATTCTATTTTTTTTTCTTAAACTCATGCATCCCCTTTTAATAGACACTGAGCTATCGGTATAGTTTGTGCGTAATCAACTCGCCATAAAACTTAAAAATAGGGGAAATGCAGGTAATGTCGGCCTAAGTGTCCCTAATTTGGGCCCATGCATAAATTCAGCAATCGACTAAATTTTCAATAGCAACCAAAAATATCCATTAGTAACGTCCCAATAACGCGTTCATCTAGATAAAATTGATAAATAGCAGATTTTTAGCGATGGGCCCAATCTTAGAGCCATAGGCCAACATTAGAGACATTTCCCCTACTTTCAGGAAAGAGAGCATACAATGCAATCAATTCGTATTTATAGCTATCGATTTTTTAGACTTTCGGAAACTCGGTGTGAATCGAGATCCTAACCCTCTAAGCCAAACCCTAAACCACTGGTCTATTCCCACTTGGTTGTTCTGCATGGCCATATTATTCTTAAACCAAAACTCTTATGCGTCACATCATTGGTGAGAATTTTCCTTAAACTTGTCGGAACTTCTCTAGAGTTCCCAAAATCTTCCGGATGTTCATTTATCGGACTTAACGATCACGTAATTTTCCCCGAACTTCACGTAACTTATGTAAAGATTATAAACTTTTGTGAATTTTTATCGACTTTTCGATGCTGTGTGGATTTCCCTGGACTTTCAGAAATTCCCTGGACTTCCCTATATTCCACAGAACTACTTAAAACTTTCCATAATTTTCCTGAGGTTAATAGAATAGGTCTTGAAGTTGTTTGATCTTCCCTAAAGTATACTAACGAAATTTTCCTTAAAATCTCCAAATTTTTTAGAACTTCTTTGGATTTTTCAGAAATTTCCGGATTGTCTGGATTTCCCTAATAATCTTGACACTATCGTTATTATTCTGGAATTTTGGAATTCACGGGACTGAAACTTCTCTGTAGACGCATTCTACGTGACGTTAGAACGGTTGTTGCCCTGGTTTTTGTTAGTTTTTGTAATGTAACTGAATAAAATAAAAGTAACCTATAAATATTATTGCAGATTGAGAAAGTGTGTTAAATTTTTGAAAATGTATGTACTTTCAATAAAATTTCACAATCCCTGACATATGAAATCCACTCATCGGCGCCGGTGGTGTAGTGGTAAGCGTGATTACCTCTCACCCCAGCAGGCCTGGGTTCATTCCCAGTCGGCGCCACCGGGATGTTCTGAGGCATAACATCTCTGAGGGAAGTAAAGCCGTTGGTCCCCGGTTCATGAGTTGATGGGTCGATAGGTAGGGTCCAGGTGTGGGAGCTGCCTTCCTGGCGTTGGTAGCATTGGTGCTCAGCACGGAAAACAAGATCGACGGAAAACAAACCAAAGGAAAAAAAATATGAAATCCACTCGTTCACACCACTACGGATGTTCAAGACATATCAGAGTCTGTGGGAACTCAACGCATTAGAACGAAGAAGACGAGAAACTTGAAGAATGCGATAAACGTTCACTGCTGTGTGTAGAGCAAGCAGACCTGATTGACTGCGTAAAGCACGGCGTCTTTGTTAGAATAACATTGAACGCCATAAAGAATAAACGGACTTTTTCCGTCATTTTGAGACTACTAATGAAAAATTTCATTAGACGCTCAACATATGGGTCAATTTGAGCATTCATTTCTATGGGTCACTTTTCTCTCAGTCTTTTTGTATGGAAAATATCGAGAGCAAAAAAAAGTGGGGTTTTGTACAAGACACAGACAAATCTGAATATTATAATAGGAACATATGACGAAATATAAACAAGTGCCGTAAAACGGGGTAACATTGATAGTTTTTAAAAGTATATTCTAAATAATGTTTAAGCAATGAATGTTTTTCAAATTTTATATTTTTAAAACAAGTACTGAAGATCCAAGAGTCAATGCATTAGTAAAATGTTTAACGGAAATTAAAGCATTTGCACTATTTCTTTTAGTTTTGTGACCGAACTTCAGTTTTTTGATTTGGGGTTTCCTTTGATAATGCTCGATGAATGTAGAAAAAATGAGTGAAACTCAAACAATTTAGTTCTTTAAATATGAAACTTTAAATGAGTATGTATATAATCAGAAAACTTCATAAGCAATAAGAATACAAAATTGAATTTGTGATGGCTGTATCAGAAATACATTTCATAAGTGATGGTTTGATTGCTTTTTCAAAAAGGCGAAAAACACAAAAACTGTTTTTTAATATGTTTGTAAAATATATAACACATATCATATAAAAACTATGTACGACATCAACGGAAATACCCTAAGCTACAATATGGAAGCAATGTTTCTAATTTGGAAAAAGCACAGCGAGTAAATTTATTCTTTATATTATACTATCAAAGTTACCCGCATTATCAGAGATACCCCGTTTTACGGTACCCCAGCTTAATTTTTGATTTCTGGAGGGTTTTTCATGGAAGCAAGTGAACCTCTCCGCCATGCATTTTGTGGGATAAAATAATTCCCAAAAGTAAGAGGCAATCCAAGACACGACCGTAGATTTGACGTAGGATTACGTGCTCGGTATCCATATTCGGCGACTGTGTTAGGGAAACCATTTTTTTTACCATCACGGAACGCCTCGTTTTCTAATGACGAAATGCACGGAACTGTTGGTTTATTCAATAGATAATAAAAAAAAGCGAAAATTTATTGGAGGAATTTCTTGCTCAAATTTTCCATTCGCGAGATATTCGCGATAAATCATATAAATTTTACTATCGTCCTGGAGAATTTTTTTCCTTAATTCTAAGTGTTTATAATACTGTTACGCATTTGACCACAAACGTTTGGCGGCTGGGTACATTATCAGAGAGCTTTGGGGGTGATGTGGCTGGCAGCAAGACGAGCGAACGTTCAATGAAAATTAACGCTTAAACAACAATAATTTATGGGACCGTTTTATCGTACTGGTTGAGTAATGTTGTTTGGAACGAGGGTGACGCGCTTGGCATAGATGGCCGACAGCGACTCACGAAGAGCTACTGAATCCGATCAGTGGCGGTGCGGCTTCTTCCTCCTTGTTCGGTGAATGGACGCTCATGTGGGCTGCTGCTGCTGCTGATGACGACCAAGTGGACACCACCACACAACGTTCGACGAGACCAGATAGAATTCGATTTCATCTTGGCAACAGTTGGGCATTTGTGTAATTTGCAATAGTGACCTATTGAAAATTGATAAAGTGTTCATTTTAGCAGATTTGTAGAAAAGTTTCCAATCGATTGGCTTTTTAGAATAAAAATCCATCCGCTATTGACAGTGTTATAAGTGGTCAAAACCAGACCACTTTTCGTAACGTGGTCGATTTTGGTTATTTGAAATCGCTCCCCAATGTGTTGCCGAAAGACGTTACCCTACGTCCAAAAATGGGTTAATTTTTTCCTTGTGCTTCATCATTAGTTTTAAATTAGGTCTCAAAGAAGAGAGTAGAAGTTGCATTTTATGATAATGGAACAGGCAGTTGCATTTTCCTTATCAATATTGAACAAAATGTTGATTTATATAAAGAGAAAGAAGGGGTGCTTAACCTTTGTTCTCCAATTTGGAGGACAACCCTTCAATGAACAATGAACTTCGATGTTTGACCTATGTTCCTTATTTAAAATCGTGGGGCCTATCTTAGCTCAGTCGGTAAATGCGCAGCTACAAAGCAAGACCATGCTGGAGGTGGCTGGGTTCGATTCCCGGTCCGGTCTAGAAATTTTTCGGGTTGGAAAATTTCTCGACTTCCCTCGGCATAAAAGTATGATTGGACTTGCCACACAATTATACCAATGCCAAAATGGTACAGGCATCGAAAGCTCTCAATTAATAACTGTGGAAGTGCATCTAGAACACTAAGTTGAGAGCACGCAATAAGCTAATATGCGATATGCAATAAGCTTGAAATGCGAAGAAGAAGAAGCTGAATCCAAAAATGTAGTCAGAAAAAAAATCTCAGTAGGATAGTTTTCTAGATACAGTCAACAATACGATGTTTCACTTTAAAAAAGATTGTTTTCTAAAATACAAATCTCTCCGGTTGTAATGAAGCCATATCAATTATTTTAACGCCAACTTAAAGATAAGAAAATTTGCTTTCAATTCACTCGACAACATTTTTGAGTTAGATTAGTGGTATTGTTGTATTTTTTTTAAGGGTCCTGTGCACCACCAGCGGTGCAAAGGGCCAACGTGAAAGACTTCCATCCTGGGCGGCTGCTCGCTTTTACCTTGACCTGGGCCCAGGTCAGATTCCTATCGACTTGCTTAATTTCCTTATTGAGGCTCCACCGCCATGAGCCCCTGGGTCTGCCTCTGCTGCGATGTCCTGCCGGATTCCAATCCAGCGCTTGCTTGCAGATTTCGTTTCCGCCCCGTCGAAGTGTGTGGCCGACCCACCTCCACTTTCGCTCTCGAATTTCTGTTGCTATCGGCTTCTGATGACATCGACGATGGTGCTCGGCATTCGAGATCCAGTTGTGAGGCCACCAGGCACGAATTATATACCGCAGGCATCGGTTGATGAAGACCTGCAGATTTTGAGTGTTCTCCGCTGATACACACCACGTCTCACTGGCGTATAACAACACAGATTTCACGTTCGAGTTGAAAATTCGGATTTTGGTGCGTTGACTTATCTGGTTGGATCTCCATACGTTTCGTAAACTCGCAAAGGCAGCCCTAGCCTTCTTGATTCGTGCACCTATGTCGCTCTTGGTCCCGCCGTCCGACGCTATTTGGCTGCCAATATATTGGAAACTTTCGACCTTCTCCACTGCTTGCCCCGCTACCGTAAAGTTGGAAGGGTTGCCCGTGTTGATATCCAACGATTTGGTCTTGTTAACGTTGATGGTGAGACCCGCCGCAGAGGAGCGTTTGGCTAGGTCATTGAGCTTACTCTGCATATCAGAGCGCCGTTGTGCTAGTAGAGCAACATCATCAGCCAAATCGGATTCGTTGAGATGCTCCATGGTGATAGGCTGCCAAAGCAGCCCACGGGTCGGTACACGGTCAATTGCACCTACCATGATCTCGTCGATTACGATGAGAAACAGTAGCGGTGATAGTATACATCCTTGTCTCACACCAGCAACTACCCGGATAGGTTCGGACAAGGCTCCGTTATGCAGAACTCTGCACGTGAAAGCCTCATACTGCGCTTCGATGAGGTTGACGATTTTATCCGGGACTCCCTTGCGTCTCAGGGCGCCCCACAAATTCTCGTGATTGAGACGGTCGAAAGCTTTTTCGTAGTCAATGAATATCAAATAAAGGGACTCTTGGAATTCATTGACCTGCTCCAGCCTCCAGGATGATGCGGAGCGTGACAATATGATCCACACAAGATCTTCCGGCACGGAATCCTGCCTGCTGCCGTCGGAGAGTCGCGTCGATCTTCTTCTGTATCCTATTCAGGATAACTTTGCACAGAATTTTGAGAACAATACACAGTAACATGATGCCTCGCCACAGTCAGATCCCCCTTCTTTGGGACCTTCACTAAGATGCCCTGCATCCAGTCGGCTGGAAAAGTCGCGGTGTCCCAGATATTACAGAATAGTTGATGCAACATTTGTGCGGATAGCATGGGGTCAGCTTTGAGCATCTCTGCTGATATGCGATCGACCCCTGGAGCCTTGTTGGATTTCCTAGGCGGATCATGCCGAGATGTTGATGGCTGGTTGGCCGTCGAAACTTGAAGTTGTTCGAAGTGCTGAAACCAGCGTTTCAGCTGGTCAGTGGGGTCGGTAAGCAATTGTCCAGTCGTGTCCTTCACTGGCATCCTCGGGTTCATCCTTGCTCCACTCAGGCGTCGTGAGATATCGTAGAGGAGGCGTATATCACCAGTGTTTGCGGCTTTCTCCCCTTCGTCGGCCAGGGAGTTCACCCACGCTTGCTTGTCCCGTCTGCAAGAGCGCTTGACTTCCTTGTCTAGAGCCGAGTACCGTTGACGGGCTTCGTTCTTGGCTCCTCTGGTTCTCGCCCGCTCTATCGCGGCTTTTGATTCTCTACGCTCCTCAATCTTCCGCCAGGTTTCATCTGTGATCCACTCTTTCCTCTGGGTGCGCAGCTCACCCAAGTTGTTCTCGCTTGTTTCTATAAAGGCATTCTTGATGGCCGTCCATTGTTCTTCTACGCTGCCACCTTCTGGAACGTCCGCAGCTCGAGTCTCAAGTTCTTCAACAAAAGACCGCTGGATCTTCAAGTCGGCGTGTGTTGAACCGCCGCCCGAGTCTCTCCTCCCGTCGCTGGATCCGCGCCATGCGTAGGCGGATTTCACCGATTAGAAGGTGATGGTCAGACGCGATGTCGGCGCTGCGTTTATTCCGAACATCAAGAAGGCTCCGTCTCCATTTTCGGCTGATGCAGATGTGGTCGATCTGATTTTCGGTATGTCCATCAAAGGAAACCCACGTGACTTTGTGCACTGGCCGATGGGGGAAGAGCGAGCCCCCGATCACCATGTCGTTATTGCCACAAAATTCTGCAAACAGCTCACCGTTCTCGCTCATTTCGCCGAGACCATGGCGTCCCATGATACGCTCATAGTCCGTGTTGTCGGAGCCGATCTTCGCATTGAAGTCGCCGGTGTAGATCTTGACGTCACCCTCTGCAAACTTATCCACGACGGCATTCAGTTGACTGTAAAAATTCTCCTTGTCCTGTAGCTCGGCAGCATCGGTTGGCGCATAACATTGGATTATGGTAAGGTTACAAACCCGTGTTCTAAATGTAAGTTAATAGTTTGTTTAATTTTTTGCATATTTCCAAGAAAAATTGGGGTTTTCTTTTTTTCTTCTTTGGTTTGTTTTCTGTCGATTTTGTTTTCCGTACTGAGTACCAATGGTACCGATGCCAGGGAGGCAGAGCTCCCTAATAAAAATTGTATGGTTAATTTGCTTAACGACGTGTTCTGGGTATCATCCAAACCATTTGTGGAATAGTTCAATGATTTGGGTTATCGTTCGTTTATAGTTATTTTTTATTAGGGCTCCCACACCTGGACCCTTCCTATCGACCTATCGACCAACGGCTGTACTTCCCTTCCGAAGGAAGGTGTGATCAGAGATGTTATGCCTAAAAAAATCCCGGTTGCGCTGACTGGGATTGAACTCAGGCCTATTGGGGTGATAGGCAATAACGCTTACCACTACACCACCGGCGCTGCTAAGAAAAATTGGATTTCAGCTAAGTTTTTAAGCAAGGTAAATATTTTTTGTAGTGGTTGTGCCAACAATACCACTAATATAACTGAAAAATGATGTCGAGTCGATCAAAATCAAATTTTCTTACCTTTAAGTTGGCGTTAAAATAATTGATGTAGCTGCATTAAAGCCGGAGATATTTTTTTTAGTAAATAAACTAAAGTTAAATTTAATGTTTTAGCTGTATCTAGAAAACTATCCAACTGAGATTTTTTTCTGACTACATTTTTGGATTCAGCACACGTTTTTGCATGGGGAATGACCACCAGCGTACAAAGTTCAAATATGCTGTAAACTAGTGTAATCATCATTATGTACCTTACAACGTGTTCGTAGTATCATGCAAAATTATGTAGGAAATAGTATCTGTTTATTGAGGAAAGGGGTGCACAACTCACCACGTTTGCTTATTATGCCCTTTCCTCTCCTATCTATAGAATACTGTGACATTAATATAATCAATAGTTTGGATTCGAATAAGTATGTGTTTAGGATAACATTAATTGAAAATTAGGAGACTCAGTTATTCAACTTCAATATCAGAGCAAAAGCTTGTATACAGGTTCTCCACCTGTTAAATGTTTTGATAGTAAGCAAGCATCATAGCTATGCGTCAAGCGAATGCATTTCCAAAAGGCTTGTTAAAAAATTATTTGAAAATTTGAATGTCCTGTCTCTAATTGAAGGACCTTCTTCATTACTCTTTTAAAATTCACTTGAATTCTCTTTGAAATTCACCTCAGAGTTGTCTTGAAAATTTGCTTAGAAGTTTCCTAAAAATTCTCTAGAAATTTGGGTCAATTATTGTCAGAATTCCTTTGGAATTGTACCCTCAAAATTCGATCTCCTTCGACAATTCACGCATTCTGGAATCTTCTTTACAATCGACTTGGAATTTTCCACAGAGCTACTTAAAAATTCTACTCTGAATCTGAACTCACACAAGTGACTTGGCGTTAAAGATTAAAATCGCTAATGGCGATAAGCGCCAACTCGGATTCACTCTTAATACCCTCCCTGTTTGGATGATCTACAAAATGTTTTCTTAGGGTCGTGTTTATAACTCTGATGTCGACCTAAAGGCAGCCGGATATTCTTGACCGGGATTTAACCCGAGGATAATATACCGGTTGGGTCTTACGACCATAAGAGTTCTTTTTAAAACCAGTCAACATTTCTTCTTAAAAAAAATCTCGCCTGGTCCAAGAAACTTAAAACTTTTCATAAGGCTCAAAATCTTAAGTTTTTGTAAAAAATAGATTAAGTAAATATTTTCCCAATTTTTCATCGAAATTTACAGGTTTTTCCCAGTCTCTTTGAATTCCTGGTTTACTGATCACCTGATCATCCTACACCTGCCCGATATCATCTGATCGACTCTCCAGAAATGGGAGAGCGAGATAAATATATTGATAATCGGATGATATCGAGTAGATGCGAATTGAGCTTAATGCGAAAACAGCTTGGTGCACAGATGAGTCTCCTACAACCCCACCACTGATTGTCATGGTGATATCACTCATAACGCCCGTTCGCTGCGAGATAGTTTTACTGCACGACGGCAGATAGAGCGGGAGGGGAAATTCCACCTCGTTCCACTGGCGATGATTTTGCCATTACTTGCTGCTGGTACCTTCAGCAGTCCGTTCAATACGCCGTCCGATGAGAAAATAAGCGAAGGCGTGACAGCTGCACTGTTTTTAAACTTTAATGATTCAAGAAGAACGATGTGCAACCAAGTGGTACTCGATTATGACGACTGGGTTAGGGAAAACGTTGTAATTTCAAGAAAACAGTGATACAATTATCACTTTTTATTTGTACGTTTTTTTTATTGAAAATTACAATAAAGTGTTATTTTTTGCAGATTCGTAAAGTTATTTACTATCGATTGGTATATTTTGGATTTCAATTTAATCTACCAATAACAAACTTATAAGCGTTCAAAACCTAACACATTGGGAGTTGGGAGAAGTCAACCCTTTTTTTTGAAAGGCCAAGGTTTCGGAAATGCCGGTTCTTTGTTTTAAAGTTATTCTAACAAATACACCGAGTAAATGCCTAGAATCAACGAGTGATTCGGTTTTTGACGTAGGATTATGTCTTTCGGCAACATATTGGGGGTACAATTTCAAAAAGCTAAAATCGACCGCGTTACGAAAATTTGTCAGGTTTTGACCACTTGTAACTCTGTCAATAGCGGATGGAATTTAATTCTAAACAATAAAATCGATTGGAAATTTTTCTAAAAAGCTGCTTAAAAGACTACTTTCTCAATTTTCAATAGATCACTATTCAAATTTACACAAATGTCAAACTGTTGCAATGGTGATCAAAATTATCATCGATTGCCTGCACAAAAGTGGTTTCCCTAACATTGCCGCTAAATATTGATACCGAGCTCGTAATCCTACGTCAAATCTACGGTCGAGTCTTGGATGCAACCTTATACTTTTACTCAATGGTACAATATTTTGTTTGTCTAATAATAATTTTCATTAAATCAACAACCAATTTCACACTGAAAGTTATTTTAAACTCCAGAAATAAACAATATACTCCCTACCAAATGTTCACTCAAAAGTTCCAAATGTCCTAAGTATCCAAGAAGCGCGTTAGTCGGAATTGTAATATAATGGTAATATAGGGCTTCTGAACTATACATACCAAAAATACATAAAATGTTGTAACTGATTAAAAAAACACCTCATGCATGTTTTTCACATTCTTTTAGTTTCTCGCCCCTTTCGTTTTCCTGCGCTGTCAGTTCTGAGTCAACGTGCTGAGTTGCTTGCTTGCTGGAGTTCACATTCGTTCACTACGCGTTTGTGAAACGAAGCGGACAATTTTCTATCACAGGTGTCACACCATTTGACCTACGAGTCATTATGCAGAACGTGGAAAAAGAGTAAAATAATCATTCAAAAATAATTATCATTACCAGAGCTGGTAAATATAACGGCCTTTATGTGACGATGAGAAAACAGATCCTCTCACTATCACGAGACGAAACTACCTGTCATATGCTTTCTTGTCATTTTTCAATGATCAAGCACTCATGAGAATATTTATAATGTGGTTTTGACATCAACATTTTTAACTGATCTAGATAAATTTAAGCAAACACCCGTATGTAATCCGTAGAGTGATTTCCTGAATTAAGATTTCCTCGATACAAGTAACTTTAATAGCATTAAATGAGCTACGATGATCACAACACTATTACGTTCCGTCATGACAAACAATTCGACGAGATTTTGAAGAAAATCCCAATCATCGGTTTCTCATCCAATGATAGTGACAGAAGTATCTCTGTTAATATCGCGTGAGCTCTTTGATTGCCAGCTCTGATGCCTGGATGCCTGATTCATTACTCAACCTAGAGATCTACTAGATTTGAAATGGATGTTCTATACTCAACCAATCGGCATGCTCTAGGCATCGTACAAAGGAAAAAGCAAAATATAATTCAGATTATCAATTTATTAACGCCGCCGATTAATTTCAATCGGTGTAAAGAATTAGCCAAAGAATCAAAACAACCGAAATCTGTAGCTCATAAAGGCGCAAAGCTTCAAAAAACCCCTGCGATGGATGACGGCTCTCGTCACCACCGACCGGCCGGCAAGGCCCGAAAGGATGATAATAATTAATCGAAAACTTTTTCCCCCATGCTCGCTCTTCTTAAAAGCATTCCTTATTAAGGCACACGGGACTTGGTGATAAAAACGGGCATTCCTCGAGTTACTTTTTTTTTGCATGTTACTACGCTGCGACGACGATCGCGATCGTTTGTCGGCTTGCGTTTTATGGTTGTCTATAAAGATTACACTCTAAATGGGAGACAGCAGCAGGCACAGCAGCCGAATGCGAAACACACCCCAGGAAAGGTGGCCTCCTCTCGGGGTGATCGTAAATAGGAATAAACATTCCTCCGGTGGCTTTGGCTTGTGATCCTTCGAATGGACGAGATTTTGGAATCACTTTTGATTTCATCTCACCAAACGACGGGCTAGGCTGTCGTAAAACTGAAAGCCGATTAGCTCGGATTAGGCTTCGGGTTTGGCTATCGAGCAATGCAATTAAAAGTTTTCATGAATGAATGATTCTTAATTTTACGAGTTTCCGTTATATTGGGCCCGGCTGACAAAGAAAATAAGGCACCGGTTTTATTCATTTGATCGAAGCAAATTTGAAACGACCGATTCGATTCCGTTCCAATCAATGACGTAGCAATTTACTGGAACATTTCTATCGGGAGAAAACAAGATGTACTGCATTCAATCACGCCAAATGGCATCTCTTCGCTGGTGCATTCAGGGACAGAAAAGCAATTTCCAGCAAACAAATCCCCAACTGGAAGGTAGGTATGGATATACGAGAAAAGTCAATCACCAGCTGAGTGGAAAACATTTTCCGCACGATCGCGTTTCCGTGTGATTCAGCAGACCTCTGATGGACCGGATTCAACTCAGCCAGTTGAGTTGAAAGCTCAATCCATCAGCAATCCACTCAGTCGGTTGATTGCATCTTGCGTGCACCAGTACACCCTCATTCCGCTGCACCGGTGCTGTTTCCCTGTCGAGATGATTGAAGAATACAACCCACAATAGAACAACCGCAGACCTCGATGATTAAATCGATTGCAATACCTACCTACTTGGAAGGCGGACGGGTTCAACAGCAGGGGATCAATTTACCATTTGAGTCACTGCTGCTACGGTGCTAGAGCTAGATGCATCAACAGCCCTGCTCTGTCATTCTTTTGGAAGTGAACCCAGCTCGTTACTCCAGCCGCAGGGGAAGCAAAGTTGCAATGTTTTTCTCCGAGCTGAAATTCGATCTGCCACGACTCACTGAACTTTAAGCGGCTTTTCTGATGAGGTGTCAACTTACCTGCAACGAGAGAAGGAAAGAGAAGGAAAATTGGTTAATATTGTTTCGCTCCAGTTTGGAGGGGGCCTGCTGCAAAGATAATGCCATCCAGCCAGGAATAAGGAAAATGAACTTTGAATGGGACGTGACCTGTGCAGTAGTCACGCATTCCTTCCTCGTCGTCGTCGTCGTTGTAGTAGTAGTTGATGTTGTTGAGTCCGGACGGACAGAGCGCAGTGTGCTTTTATTCAATAAATGTCACTCACAGTCAGTGGCAGCCTCGTTGTCCGTTGAGGGTCCGAAATCCAACGGGGCATAGGGTTGGGCAGGTATGCAAAAAGCGAGAAAACTTTGATTCTTGTGTAAAACTCCCATGGTAGGATCGTGCTGAAAGCCTCCGCCCCCTACCTAACCAGTAATGGAATGCGGAAAATGCGAAAGTACTTTATGCACGTAGCACTCGTCGGAAATGGAAAATTGGACCGGAGTGTTGTTCTCCGCATAGGAAGCGCAAAGTAACGGAAGAAGCCTTTCATACTTAGAGCCACGGGGGGTGCTGTAAAATGGAGCAAACAAAAGGATATAAGTAATTACGTTTACTTTATGCTGTACTGGGACTTCCGATGGAATTATAGTGCTGTTGTACGTGCTTTCAGAAAATGGATGATTTATTAATTTTTACAACGTCATCAGTAACATTTTGAGATCAATAAAATCCGTACCTTGACAAAATTTTACAACTATTCTCACCTCAGTATTCTTTGAGTCTAGCAGTTTTTAATTTGCATTTGTGCATAGGTTATTTATGTTACAATTATACTCGATACCATTTCCATTCCATTTCCATTTCCTTTCCCATTCCATTTCCATTCCATTTCCATTCCATTTCCATTCCATTTCCATTCCATTTCCATTCCATTTCCATTCCATTTCCATTCCATTTCCATTCCATTTCCATTCCATTTCCATTCCATTTCCATTCCATTTCCATTCCATTTCCATTCCATTTCCATTCCATTTCCATTCCATTGAATTCAACACTAACAGGGTTGATGGCAGCAGTGCACGTAGCCTGTTATACACTTTCCCGCTCAGGGGTGTAAACAAACTTGCATACAGCGCAGTCTGGCAGTGCTTATGTTTTGTCTGCTACATTATTATCCACTAGATAGTGTGACATCACATTTGCTGTTGTATTGAAATGAAGGAAGAAAAGAGATGGTTAAGTTTTGCTCACCATACCAGTTGATATTTATGAAAAATGGGCAGTTTTGGCGTGGGGACATGCACTTCCAATGAATTTTACCAATACATTTAGAAAATGATGATCGAAGAATATTTCAAAAAGAAGAAGTAAACAAAATAATGACCCTTTGTAGAACCTTAAGAGTGTTGAAGATGCCAGAGTTTTGAATATTTTGGAGTTCTCAAAAGTGTTTGAAGAAATGAGTTCATATAGAGAATTACAAGAGTTACTAAAGTTTAAGGAATTTGTGTGGAGTCAAGCTTCCAATTCTTATATTGTGGTACAGCACATCTTCGTCACGTGAGCGTTATTTTTGTTATACCACTCAAAAACAAAAACAAACTTTGATTTGGCCATTTCTGGCTATTTTCGAAACACAGTTCGATGAAAAAAGCTACAAGCTAGTATCAAGCATCCATTATCACAATTACTAATCACAGTTTTTGTAACTGAGTTACTAATGGATGATAATTGGTCGTTTTGCATCGGGTTGGCTTGAAAAATCATCTTCAAAACTTTTTTGTCTTGGCTCATGTTAAATCTGCAAGTCAAAGGCATGTCCATTAGGGTGGGGCTTATTTTTAAAAATCGTTCTAGGGAATGTTTTACCGTGTGGAAAATGATTATTGGGACTAATTATGTAACATATCGAACACCAGTTTAAGTATAAAATCTGAAAAAATCTGGAATGCTCCAATAATTTTTGAAGTTTCAAGATCTTGAAGTGATTCTAAATTCTGGAGTTTATATTTTTCTGGATTTACTTGGAACTCTTCACAGGATATCTTCGTCTTTTTTTCAGAGTTCCATTTGAATCATCCTAAGAATTCCATCACACTTCTTTTCTTGATTCCCTTAAAATAATCTTGATAATATGCAAACTTTTTTAGTTACATTCTAAGAGTTCTTAGCATTATCTCTTGTAATCTCTTATAAATCACTCTCAGATTCAACAATTCCCTCAAACTGGTAACAGTTTTTCTCTATGAACTAGTCCTTCTCTATGAAATTCCCTTAGAATATTCTTAATAATTTCCTTGATACAATCTTCAGAGTGACCGTCACACTCTTCTCAGACTTATCCGATAATTACCTTTGAACTGCTTTGTAGGTGAGGTCAGAATTGTTTTGAAATCAACTTTAGTTTTTTTTCTATGTACTCAAGTACTTTGTCAAAATGGACTTGAAAGTCTCCCAGAAATTGCCTGATGTTCTTTTCGCATAATTCGGTTTAATTTTTTTTTATAATTTGATGAAAATGAACCTCCATAGAAGCATTGGATAGAATTCCATTGAAATTATTCTCACGATTTGTATCAGCATACCCCTTGAGTTTCATCTTAAGAATTTTATATGATTTCTCTTCCGAATTCTAACTATTTCCTTTATTCACAAAATCTCCATGCAATTGTCATCAGAGCTTTTAAAAGACAATTTACACCGTTTTTAACCAGAGGTTGCACAGACTGCATACCTAACACTAGACAACTGAAAATACACCACACTAGTAGGGAAATTTTCAGGTTGCGAAAAGTTACACCGGCTGGAGCGGGAATCACAATACGTCGGAACGAAGATTTTTTTCAGCCAATAATTTATTTTTAGAAAATGTTCCCATTTTCATGAATCTGCAACCCATTGCAAACCTATTGTAACAATTTCATGTACGATGTTGCAATAATGTCCAACGTTGATGGCCTTTAATAAATAAAGTAGTAAGTTTGGCTTTTTATTTTTTGATTAGACGGTCCTTCAATTGCAGTGAAATTTTTAAAGCAACATATTTAATGAAGTAATGAAATTGGGTTGTTAGCGGAATGCTAAATAAAACAGCAAAAGGGTTTATCTTCCATTTAATTCCACTTAATTAATTTTGGTATCCATGACAGATACGTATTTCGACTACAATGTGCAGTCTTCATCAGTGTCATTCCCACTAAAGAACTTATCAAAATCTAACCTCCTTAAGTACTCATCCCCTAGGTAAAAAAGTCAAGATCATAGGTATAAAAATGAAACTACAATGTGTTGAATCGGAACCTACCTAACTAATAAAAACCAAAGATTTAAGCAAGCTAAAGGAGAAAAATCTATACAAATCTCTAATAAGGAACATATTTAAAAAAATGTGGGAAAATCTGGAACATATTTAAAAAATCTGGAAATGTACGTGATCTGTTTGTGTATCTGGCAAGACGACTGAATATCTGGAAAATCCAGATTTATCTGGAATACTGGCAACGCTGATTTTCGTTGACATTTAGAGGTGGCGCAAAGGGTCTAAGTCCAAAATGTCAAACGAGAGGATTTTTAAAATAAAACATATATTTTTATAAGTAAAAACGTGATTTTGAACATTGTATATATTACGATTCACTCGTTCTTGAGATATATGGCCTAGCGATGTTCCCATATGGACTTACCCTTACCAGAGCTTAAAATTATTGACTGCCTAAGCTGAGTGTGAAAGCACTGCACTATTCAATCCATTGCTCTGTGCAGACCGTTTGTACCAAACGGTAAAGGACGAGGCAATGAAAGAGCCAACAAAAACATTCAGTCACTCACGAGCAGGCGACGCACACCGCTTGCCTTCGCTCACACAGCGTGTAATTGAGTCATTTTTACATAGAATAAACGTATTGACTGAGCTACTGACTGAGCTACTGACTGAGCTACTGACTGAGTGCTCGGCTGTCAGTGACTCGTTTACCTCTGAATAATTCAGACTCTCACGAGGCAGTGAATGATGAGGCAGATGGCAGTTCATATTCATATCAAAATGACTCAATGAACCTGACTGTTTTGCGCACTGACCCTTACATATTGATACATATATCGAAATCAGTATTCTTACGGTGATAGATGCAGTGTTAATAATTATGAGAATGAGAGAGGATAAAAGGGAATGAGAGAGAAAGAGAGAGAGAGAGAGAGAGAGAGAGAAAACGAGAAAGCGAAATAAAGGTAAAACTTATTACAGTAAATTAATTCTAAATATATATTTGTGATCAACGAGTTAGGAAATAATTTCGAGTTACGAAGTTAAATTTTGAAATTTTGCATTGGAAATGTGGTTGAAGAGAATGAGACTTGACTGTATTTGAAATGTGCTCTGACTAATTACTCACTACTACTTGTTTGCGAATATTTATCTACTACATTGTATTGTTAATTATTATTGTTTCGACTTATGTTACCATGAGTCTTCATGGCGTCTGAACCGGAACATTTGCAAATCTCCAGATTTTTTGTTTAAACTCAATGGTTTTAGATAAAAGCACAGACAAACAGACATAGCTCTTAGAAGAAAATTCTTCGAAAAATATCGTCAAGCGTATTTTGCATGCACACTAGCACCATCTATCATCCACATTCCCAAGCATTGTTTTGCAACCGTAGCATCCCTCGTTCATGTAATTTTTTCACTAGTCAGCTGTGTTGAATAAAAACAAAACAGATGGAAGTCAGTGATGCCGGTTCTACGAAATTTTCCGTAAATAGATCTATTGGTTGATTGAATTCTGCGGAAATATGGATCCGTAGGAAAAAATCACAGAAGCTCAGACTTTTTTTAAACGATTTGTTTTGTTTGTTTTGTGTGCTTTTTCTTTTGCTGGAAACAAGTTTTTAAACGAGGTATTAAATGCATCATTTAATATGTACACTGCAAAAAAGTATAATATGTATCAATCAATGACATTCATGGTGAAGTATTGAACATCAATGACTGGTAAAAGTCGAGGTAAAAGTTGATAGAATATTACAGTCATCCAATTGATTTGTTCTCGAATGCTGTGTACATCGTACAGCGTAATATTAGGAAGGGAATGACTAATGTGCAGCAGTTTTGATGTAATATTCAACAACTTTTTTTTTCTATATTTGTCAGTGAGATGCCTTGACCTTTTATCATTTTCAAGAGCTGACATCTACTAACTATACGTGAAAAAGAACTGGCATCACTGATAAGTTCAAAATGTGGTGTCTTGGTTAATACTTCAGTGGCGCCACCATGACAAATGCATGCACATTCCCAACTAAAACAGTATTTGCCATGAATGTTATTGTGAGTGTTATGTCTGTTTGTCTGTGATAAAAGCATACGTCACACAGGTGATATTTACGTGAAGTATTAATTGGTCTTGCCAAAATCAATGCAAAACATCACGATATGGAACGACAAAGTCACCTCCACTCTCCAAGTTTTAGATCAGCGGTCTCATTGGAGAAGTCTAAAAGAAACGTTTTTTGTATGAACGCTTGTAGGAAAACAGTCGTTTAGACTTGGATCCATAATGTGGCCCCAGTTAACAGGGAGAAAGCGGGTTGCATCAGTCAAAGATATGATGAGCACCTCAACAACAAAGAACCTTTTTTATATAAATGTGGTATAAATTGCAGTTTTTCTAGTGTTGGTGAATTTTCCTGGGTCATGAACCCTATGTTCATGGAAACAACATAGTTAATAAATACTTAGGAGGTCGTAAGCGATCACGCTGAAAGAGACACCATGCTGATTGAAAATGGCAATGGTAACATAAGTCGAAACAAGGATAATTTATACTTTTTTAAATCTTCAAAATCTTTCCAACATGAATAAATGAAGTATTTCTAATACTCAACGTTAAAGTCAGGTCGCATTTCAAATAAGGTCAACCCTCCTTAACCCTCGGAGGGTATCTAGGCTACTTCGACCACTTTTCCCATGCACATTTACTACCGTAACTCGAAATCTTTTTCTAACTCGTTGGTCGCTTGAATATCTATTTAGAGAGGGTTTACCTTTTCACCTCCCTTTTCTCGGTTTCTCTCTCTCTCTCTCTTTCTCTACCATTCTCTTTTGTGTCTCTCTCATTATCATATTTACGCTGCACATAACACTGCAAGGATGCTGATTTCGATATAAAGGGTGATACGGTCAAAATTTATTCAAACACTCTTTCACGTAAATTTCTTGGTTGACAGTCCCGGAAGCTATGAAAATGCTGCTTTTCAAGCCACAGGTACAGATGGCTTGCCAAACCAGATATTTCTTTGCGAACTTTGACAGTTTCATGTGCTTGAAAACATCTGCTACCTTTCCCCTTCCTTTTGCCGTATAAAACTCCTGTCCCGGAAGCTGCTTATAGTCGGCTTTGACGTAGGTTTCGTCGTCCATTACCACGCAGTCAAATTTCGTCAGCATCGTCGTGTACAGCCTCCGGGATCGCGCTTTGGCCGTCGTATTTTGTTTATCATCGCGATTTGGAGTCACTACCTTCTTGTAAGTCGATAGTCCGGCTCGTTTTTTGGCTCGATGCACGGTTGTAGACGATACACCCAGCTTATTTGCGGCATCTCGGAGAGAGAGGTTAGGGTTTCGCTTGAAACTACCGGCAACTCTCTTTGTCGTCTCAGCGGCTTCCGGTTTTCGATTTCCCCCCGATCCAGACTTCCTGGCTGTCGACAAACGTTCCCCAAACACTTTAATTACATTTGTAACGGTTGATTTGGCAACTTTTAGCGATTTTGCCAACTTTGCGTGCGAGTAGCTCGGATTTTCGCGATGCGCGAGCAAAATTTTGATACGCTGCTCTTCTTGCTTGGACGGCATTTTGACAACTGAAGAGTGAATTCCAAAATCAAAATAGGAGCAACATTCTACACACACACACCTTCAAAATGAGGGGTGTTCAGGTTTTTTAAATGCAAAATTGAAAGAAATACGTCAAGTTGATATTGACCAAATTTTGACCGTATCACCCTTTATCAATTTGTAAGCGTAAGTCCATGTGCGGGAACATCGCTATGCCATATATCTCAAGAACGAGTGAAGATATCGAAAAATGAACAAAATGTTCGTCCTTAAGGGTCACAAAATCACGTGCTTCTTTATAAAAGCATTATATTTGAAAAAGCTCATCGTTCGACATTTTGGACTTAGACCTCTAAATGTCAACGAAAACAGCTCAACTTTTGATATGTTACATAATTAGTCCTAATAATCATTTTCCACATGGGAAAACATGTCCCCGAACGATTTTTAGAAATAAGCTCCACCCTAATGTCTATCCTGTAATACCCCTCGACCAAACTGGGAGTTAAAAGTTGCATTTCATGACCCAACACCACTCTTGCATTCATGTATAAACTTCCCCGGATGTAGCTTGTACAGTTATAATGTTTTACAAATTAACAGACCAGCCAGTCACCCAAGTCTGGTTCAAGATCATCCATGCAGAATTATCATCACTCACATCGTTATTTTGACCTGAACAGCTCAGCCTGGACCCGGCACAACAAGGCAGATTCTCTAATCCCATCAAGGGTAAAGTAAATATTAACCCTATTCTGTACAAAACAGACCGACCTACGCTTCGACAAGTGCAATTTGTTTGCTTAATACATTTCCAGCTCGGTTTTGATGGACACAGATGTTTCAACAGCACACAACTTTGGCTTTTACCGGGAGGATGGAAACATATTCAACTTACTGCTCTGGGTGAGAGCCTGGGGATGTTAAATTGAATTAAGGGGCAAAGTGCAATGATATAATTTTCGCTTCAATGCCATGGCTCTGGAAAGCACTTTCATGGATCTAGTACAGAATCAGTATAAAGAATGACAACGAAATGTGACAAAGTGCTTCCACATGGTCTGAAGGGGGGGTTAGGAGCAGTAATATGTTTTGCTCATATCTGATGGGCTTTCAGCGCTTCTGCAGTCGACCTATTTTCGTCTCAACGTTACGGCTGCGTACGATACGCATAATGGCCGTCCACCGTGGTGGTGTTGATTGCTTTCAGAGCTTCAAAAATAGCTTTATTTGTATGCCAAAGCCTGGAACATGGGATGTAAGCGCGTGAGGGAGGATTAACGGCAGTTCATGACGTTTTGGCATTTGGACGGACGCGGGACATGTATGTAAATGCCATCAAGCCAAACAAACGTTGGAGAAAATTTAGAAATGTAGACTGACAGCATCATTTATCACAGCCATTTAGGACATGAAGACATATGTCAGTAAAACTATTAAATCTACTACCATCAGCCAGCGGGACACACTCACACTCCGGTGGTGGAGCCATGAGCATGACAGGAAACGGTGCGAGTGATTATTTCTTGACGAATAATGATTGTTGTGTCACGGGCCTGGGCTGGCGTGCGAGTCAAAATCGAGCCCCCTAGATCTCCCGAGATATGCTGCATCGAGAGGCCACTAATGGCTGTTTACAACGAGATGATATTTATGAGATAATTATATCCCCCGGACCGGAACAGGATACGGGCCGGCCACGCAATTGACAAACAGCTTCATTTCGACGAGCTTTGATTGGAGACCGTGTTCAATCACTGCCCGAGTCTCGATCATCATAATGGACTGTGTTATCTAAACAATTCCGTTTCGGTGCTGGAAGTTGAAGCCAATTTACGATTTCCCGCCTGCGCTGCGCCGGCCGTGGTATGGTCGATTGCGAGTAAACAAAGACGGAGATATTTATACATTTTTATGATCTTACGTGCACGGGTTTTCCTTGATCTTGAAGATTCCAGCGATTTCGGTGCATCTTCGTTGACGTCAGATCTCATGGATAGAAAAAATGGGCGTTTGATAACGAGGAAACACTTTGTACTGCAATATCACATACGTAATTATCTGAATTCATGTCGTTTTAACCTTAACTTTTCACTAAGTGCGAACTCCCTATTAGTACTGATGACTAACCATCAAAAACTTCCATCTGTTCTCATTTCTTCCAAACATAACAAGGCAGAACGACGCTGGCGTACAAGCAGCACACGGCAGCTACCTTCAAAACGGATTCGCGATTCAAAACACCCCGACCGTTTGGCGGCGGCAGAACAATTCACTCGAGTGTTTAACCTCTATTCTCAAAACAGACCTCACCCCCGCATCAGAACTCGCAGGAAGCATCAATGAAAACAAGAGCAAAAATTTCGCAGAACAGTTTGAGTACACAAACGTAGTACGACGACGCTTTGATTCGCTCAATTCAAGGAGCGACGCGGTAGATTGCGGCTGTAAGCGTCTACACAGTGTACGTAGGGTAAAATGGTATAATACGGCCCCCCTGGGGTAATTTTGTACCCGCGTGGTTTTTCAACGCTTTTTCGTTCTTCATTGCCGGATTTGATACGCAGAAATGGTAGTTGACATACTGAGCTAGCAATGCTACTCGTCAAATTCACGAATTTCGAACGGGACCCCAGGGGGGGGGGGGCGTATTATTCCATTTTACCCTAAATCTACCTACATACACACGTATTCTCACTTAGCGTGAAAAGGGGTGGCGAGGCGTTCGCAAATATTTGTCTGAGAAGTTGGAGGGAACAACACATTTGCCGCCCCATCCCCATCCTTCCTCAGGGTGACGGGCTATGAGAGGAGTATATTAATCACCTGTGTTGTTGTACGCGATGTTTACCTTCCTGAATACCGATCGAAAGTTGGGTTGCTGCTGCCCTACCCTGCCCGTTTGAAATCAAAGCCAAGCCGCCCAGTCACGACCAATCTGTAGGTACCTAGCTACAGCGCGCTGTACGGTGTTAGACTGGGGGTGGTTGATTGTTGAACGTCCGACGACGACGACGACGACGACGACGACCGGTCGATGGTTACATTGTCAGATGACGCCAAAACCTAATGGGGGGAAGCCTAGTCGGCGACAACAACAGCGCGTATGCAAAATAGCAATCAGCGCAAATTCAAATATTGTGGAAGAAAAATATATATTTTGTATCGCAGGGGGCGCCAGTCACCGCAATGCCAGTACAATCGAGTGCATTGTTAGGTCCGGGAGCTGGAATGTGATGTGACAGTCTATTGGTCGGTTGGCGGAATGAAGGGGCCGAGGTACAATGGCGCTTAGGAATTCAATTTTCCTGCTGTTGTACATGACAGTCTTGTTAGTTGGTCTTATCGCACGGCGGACGTTGTCAGATTGAATGGAATTGGTCACAATTAGTGGTGATTTTTCGCACAGGTGCGGAATGGGACTTGCTATTCGGAGTGTCAATCAACTACGACATAGGGTGTTGGAAAAAGGTAGGTACTCAACAGATGTTGGAATGCAGTTTTCAAGCCTTAAGAAAAGTAAGATGGTAAAAGTGACTTGTGGTAATGGAAAACATAAACTCACTTCAATAGATCGAAATGTTAATGACAAGTTAAGACAGTTTCGCAGCCAGGATTTCTGTCATAGGGGGTACAAATCCCGTGAATGACGTGATTAAAACAATATATATTTTGATTGAAATACCAATGACATCCTGGGTAAAAATTTCTGATAATTTAAGCATAACTTCGTTTCTTAACTCAAGGGAAGCTAGTGCGATTTCGTGGGAATTAGCTGTTAGGCATGCTAAATATACATTTTCACTAAAGATAGCCCACACGGGTCAGGAAATCATTCAAGGAAAATGCACTACACTCAGAATAATTTTCACGTAAATACTACGTGAAAACATACGTAGATTTTTTCCATCGTACTTTTCACATAAAAGCTACGTGATTCTCATGTAGTGGTACTCATTTCATGAAGCTTAACCGTCACAGCACAGACAAACAGACGTAACACTTTGAAAAAGTTTTTCTTGAAATCATAGTATCTCAAAACATAGGACCTCAGTAACGACATCTCTCTGGCTTCTCGCGGAAAACAAGATTGCTCGCTAACTCGCAAACAATATTGCATAAAAGTTCTATAGAATGTATAGAAACGTCAAAGTGATCCGATGCCAGCGCTGCGGCGAGTAGTTCACGGAACTGATAATATTCAAATCAACCGTTAAATGCGTGAACGAAGATACACAATGAAGTGTTACGTCTGTTTGTCTGTGGTCACAGGATTATCACATAGAAGTTACGTGATTTTGCCGGTGACATTCATTGGAGGATTCTAGTATCAATATTTTGACACTGTTTATACAAATATTTCCTTAATATGTAGATACAATCTTTACTGTATTCATAGTAGTATAATTTAATAATATTTCTTTAATTTATTCAAATATTCTAAATACACCACATCAGATTTTTTTTAAATATTCGATACGCAGCATAAACAATCTGGACGATCATGGAGATGGGCCGAGATACTTTTTTTCTTAGAGGAAGAAACTGCTGGACAGCTTGAAATCATTCTGTTCAGCACGATGAAACAGACAGTTTGTTTTTGTTAAAGAGAATAAAATAATCCATAGTGTTATACTTTCATCTTGCGACTACCAAATACCGGACAAAAGCACATCATGATGACGCCATGAAATCACATAAGCTTTACGTGAAACGCACATAGATTCAGTGTTATGTGAAAATAACGTACATTTAATTGATTATGTAGGTGTGTTGAAAAGAAACTCTCTGTGAAAATCAAGGGACATCACATACATTCTACGTGAGTCACGTAAAACTGAGAGGTGAGGAAAAATTGAGAGCTTACGTGATATATCACGTAGCTTCAACGTGTTGTTTATTTTGAGTGTACTCCGTATAGAACTATCTATAAATTAGGGATCATCCACAAATTATGTAAGGAAAAGGTAAGGTAAGACACTGCAAGATATTCTATGTTAACCTTCCATACTCAGCTAAAATCTTAGTAAGATTTCAAAATTGTCAGAAAATCCTTAAATATTGAGTTGGGAACATTTTGGGAACATAAATCAGTTTAACATTCATCAGCTCATTTAATATATGTTCGAGTTTTTTGGAATAAAAACGGTTAAGTTAAAACGCTGCGCCCCTCCCACTTCAAATCCATGCACCCCTTTCAAGAGCGCCCGTAATTAGAATATACACACTAATCCATTCAGTAAGGATTTACTTGGATTTTGAAATGCGGAACTGTTCGGTAAAAGTTTGAACATCTGTGGAAAATTCTAAAACGGGAAAATTTATTCCGAACTTGTACAGACTTTGTTCTGTTAACCCCATTAAATGATAGAAAAAAGTGGACTTATTTGAAATTTAATCAAAATGGAATGGAAATGGAATGGAAATGGAATGGAAATGGAATGGAAATGGAATGGAAATGGAATGGAAATGGAATGGAAATGGAATGGAAATGGAATGGAAATGGAATGGAAATGGAATGGAAATGGAATGGAAATGGAATGGAAATGGAATGGAAATGGAATGGAAATGGAATGGAAATGGAATGGAAATGGAATGGAAATGGAATGGAAATGGAATGGAAATGGAAATGGAATGGAAATGGAATGGAAATGGAATGGAAATGGAATGGAAATGGAATGGAAATGGAAATGGAATGGAAATGGAATGGAAATGGAATGGAAATGGAATGGAAATGGAATGGAAATGGAATGGAAATGGAATGGAAATGGAATGGAAATGGAATGGAAATGGAATGGAAATGGAATGAAAATGGAATGGAAATGGAATGAAAATGGAATGGAAATGGAATGGAACTGGAATGGAAATGGAATGGAAATGGAATGGAAATGGAATGGAAATGGAATGGAAATGGAATGGAAATGGAATGGAAATGGAATGGAAATGGAATGGAAATGGAATGGAAATGGAATGGAAATGGAATGGAAATGGAATGGAAATGGAATGGAAATGGAATGGAAATGGAATGGAAATGGAATGGAAATGGAATGGAAATGGAATGGAAATGGAATGGAAATGGAATGGAAATGGAAATGGAATGGAAATGGAATGGAAATGGAATGGAAATGGAATGGAAATGGAATGGAAATGGAATGGAAATGGAATGGAAATGGAATGGAAATGGAATGGAAATGGAATGGAAATGGAATGGAAATGGAATGGAAATGGAATGGAAATGGAATGGAAATGGAATGGAAATGGAATGGAAATGGAATGGAAATGGAATGGAAATGGAATGGAAATGGAATGGAAATGGAATGGAAATGGAATGGAAATGGAATGGAAATGGAATGGAAATGGAATGGAAATGGAATGGAAATGGAATGGAAATGGAATGGAAATGGAATGGAAATGGAATGGAAATGGAATGGAAATGGAATGGAAATGGAATGGAAATGGAATGGAAATGGAATGGAAATGGAATGGAAATGGAATGGAAATGGAATGGAAATGGAATGGAAATGGAATGGATTAGAATTCAATCATGTTACAATCGATTACCGACATGCTTAAATTCTTTTCGATTCTCTCAATTTTTCTGCGACCTTTTTGAGCTATTGTACAGCTTGTCAATGCTCCATCTTTATTCAAGATCACTCCCAGCATCATCACAGTTGGTTTTTATTAATTGTGTTCATGCAAAGGGAGCCCTCATCGAGTAACCACGGCATGTGATCTCACCCTCTTTCATCGCTAATTCTGAGCAGCTTTGAACGACGACTTGCTTTGATTGCTGACATATACAGCACGGCTCTTGTGGCAATTCTCGGACTGGCAGCCAGAAGCGGTACAAGCGGCCTTTGATGATGTTACATACATACACGCCGAATGCGACGCGTTGTTTCTCCCGCGGGATTTGCTTCCCTTGCCTTCCACAGTTCTCTTGATCGTGGTCGTCGTCGTCGTCGTCGTCATAATACTGCACAATTGGAGGATGATGCTGGATGCATCTAATGTGGCCTTTTGTAACCCCAGTGCGGCGGTTTGAGTTTTACGACCAAAGCGAGATGTTGCCGACCAATAATAGTGATTCTATAATGGTAATTGACAACTGAGCGTGCCAGTATGAGCTTAGCAATGAGCGCGTGATGATTTGCGGAACGTTCAGTAGCCGTGATAATTGATTATTTTTAACAAAACATTGTATGACCAATTGTTGCACATCGGATCGGAATGGCCGGGTGTTGTACACTGTCAATTATATGGTGGTCAATTGACACATAATGTCAACTGTATCTGAAAAGCTTGGCCCGATCCCGATTAGGACAACCACGCACAGTGAGAGATCAATTGCAGACCGGTTTTGACTTGGTTGGCAACAACTTAGTTGCTGAATTGGCACTAAAAAGTTGGAACCCCGTATGCCAAACACACACGGTGACAAGCGGATGGCCATCGCAAAAGTCGTTGTCAGCTGGTTGGATCGCGCAGAATAAATGCAACTTAACTTTAAAACGAACTGATCATGCTTAATAACTATTCCTGAATCAACAATGTAACCTTTAAGTCATTTCCCAACAAGAAGTGCCACTCTCCGACTCAAACGGCCCCGAAACGCACAAACGTTTCTCCCGGCTTCGCTTTGATTTCCACTTTTAATTCATTTGCAAATTATATACGAATATCAATTAAATTTTATGACGACGCCCTACCGTGCATCGCTTTGACTTCCTCCTTCTCTACCCCCTAGCTTCTTTACCGCGGATGAAGCTCAGTCCTCGAACAAACGGTGTCCATCCGTTCCATTACGGCCCCGTTGGTCAGTTGGTTGCATAAACAAATTATTATTAAGCGCAGCTACCGTGTGTGCGATCTGAAGTTCTGAATGCTGCACACACTCATCCAGAGGGGTAGCCATCCGCTGAACACCCTCCCCAGACTTATAAGAACTTGAAACCCAAATAATCTTGCAAATCACAGAGAGTCACTGACTGTCTGGGTCTGAGTCTGAGTGATCTCGTTCAAGTGGCGGCTGTGAGAGTGGGGCGGCGGCGGAATGCTCTGTCGGACAGTTCAATGGAACACGAAGTGCTCGCGAGCCAAACAAAACGCTGCCGCTCTCATCTTGTAGCTGTTACACTAGGGTGGGTCAACTTAACAGCCCCTTGCGCCTCCAACTCGACCTGTATTGAGGTCCCCAACAACTGTGCCAAATTTGAACGAATTTGGTTACGATCTGGAGTTGGGGGAGAATTTTTAAATGTAAGGGGAAACGGAACAAGGCTGTTCATTAGCTTGTCAAAAATTAAAAAAAATGCTTACCTTTGACCAAAGGTGGGATTTAGATTGAGAAAACTATGTAGAACATTTTTTTAAGACGATCGCAAATTGATTCGATTTTTGTGCATTAAGTTACTAACCTTTTACTTTAGGTCAAGTGCTTCGCGCCTACCTACATGCATAATATGTATGCATATGTATAAGCTTGTTGGTAAGCGCGGAGCGCTAGGCCTAAAGTAAATAACTTTATGCACAGAAGTCGAACCGATTTGCGGTTTTGGACAAAGTTGTTCTTCATAGTTTTCCCAATGTAAATCTCAGGTTTGGTCTAAATGGAGCATTTTCAATTGTTGGTTGTTCCGTTTCCCATAAATTTTCCCACATAAACTTTAAAGTTCTCCCGCAAATCCAGATCGTAACTAAATTCGTTCAGTTTTGGCACAGTTGTTGGGGACCTCAATACAGATCGAAAGATTAGTGGAAAGGAGGGCGTTGTGATCCGCCATACAAACTTGACCCACCCTATTGTACACCTATACCGCCGGAGCGCGCGAGGAGTGATTATCGATTCTGATCGCGCAATCCGCGCGACCCAGTCTCGATTTACCGCCGTCGTCGCCGCCGCCGCCAAAGCCACTTGACCGATGATCATGAGCTGCTGGATGGGAGGAGATACGTATCTCGGTGTAGATTTACGATACAGAGGGGGGAGGGGAGCGAGGGACTGTGGATTGGGATACGGGGTAGGCAAAAATGATGGAGCGCACATGGATAAGAGAAGGAGAGCAAGCAAATAATACAGTTCAAAATAAAAATCGACTGGCCGGCTATGGCAGCCAGACCGGCAATAAACTGTATGATCTTACTTTTTTTTTCCACAAAATTTATTTTTACTAATCTCGTTTTGCTTTACGTTCGGCTTACTTTTCGTGTAGCAGAACACGGTGGGTGTTGAGTGCTGAATAATGGGACAAAATTCTACGAATGGTTGAGGAATCTTATGATCCGCTATCGTCCTGCTAATCCGTTTTTTGATAGATAAGTAATTATTGTTTTTATTTTTTGTACTTTCAGGTATGCACGGGACAAAATACAATAACTGTGAATATGTTGTAAGTAACTCTGTAATCTTCAATATTAAAAGCCGAATTTTTGCGAAGGTACCAAACCTCATCAAATTAAAGGCACATTTCTCTTGTTTTGAGTGTCTGAGTTGGAGCATCAGTGTTGTCATTTCAAAGGATGGTTTATTTGTTGACGCTCTACCGCTCTTAAGTTATATATTTTGAGTAGTACTGAAAGAAGCGACTCCATTAACATTACAAAACCTGCCTTTTCTGACACAGCCTCAGCTGATTTCTTTTCACACAACCCTAGCAGTTACGAATATATCTATACCTTAAATTGGTGTGGATTAGCCTGACATAAGAGGTAAAATATTAAAAAAGAATACCAAAAAATGTTCCCACAATACCATCCCAATGCCAAATTATGCAAATACAATATCAAAACAATACCACACAGGTATTTTGGTATCCAAATATAGTTTTCTGTTATCCACAAAGTATTTTGCATTGAATTTTTGGTGTTACTCTTTGGTATATTACCTCTTATGTCAGGCTAATCAACACCAAATTTTGGTATCAGGTCAGAATAAGGTAATGATAAGTTATTTTCTCCTGCTCGGGAATGCATTGCAATGTTGCAAAACGTCATCATTTACTCGTTTGTTTTCGATGATGTCCAACATAATTTTTGCATGCAAGACTGCCTATTTCTTATTTCCAAAAATATATCAGATGTGCCAAAATATGGATGTTTTCGGAACAAAGACAATGTCTTTTTCTTCTTCTTCTTCTTTGTCTTCTTCTTCTTCTTCACATTTCAAGATTATTGCGTATCGCATATAAGTGTTCTGGATGTACTTCCACAGTTTTTATTTGAGAGCTTTCGGTTCCTGTACCATTTTTGCGTTAGTATAATTGTGTGGCAAGCAGTGTCGGAAAAAATCGCGATATTTCACGAAGTTCACCAAGGGAAAAAAATCGTGAGTCATAGTGATTTTTTGCGAACTTTTCCATCACTGGTGGCAAGTGCAATAATATTCTATGTCCAGGGAAGTCGAGACATTTTCCAACCCGAAAAATTCCGGGAAACCCGGTCCGGGAATCGAACCCAGATACCTCCAGCATAGTCTTGCTTTGTAGCTGCGCTTTTATCGACTGAGCTAAGAGAGGCCCCCGGGACAACGTGTACAGGTAAAAAATCGATGTCTGACATCTTTTTCTCAACGCAAGATGGCGGCTTCCGAGTCCGAAAAAGGGTCTGGTATCCTACAATGACGTTTTCTGTTTGGGATCGGGGAAAACATCTAGAGATCGGAAAATTGACGAACGATGCTATTTCGGAATTCAACATCCCGGTGTCAAATGCATAACATTACGGATAATTTACAGAACGAGGATGATTTGAAGTTGGAAATCGATGTTGAACGTAATTTACCCGACCAGAATGGAATAACAAAATTATAGCAACTTCTGTTATTAATAACAACTGTTGCTATAATATTATGTCAGGGGCCTAGGTGTGAAAAATCGTTTAGCCAATGAAACAAAATTATAACACATGTTGTTGGACTTAAAATTAATAACACAATTTTAATCATGTTTTTTTAGAATAGGAAAAGAAGGGAGAATTGAACGTTAAAAATTATTATTTATTACGTTTAAGTTTTTATAGTTTTTTGTGCACTGGCTCCTTAGCAGATACGGGTAATCCATTAATTCCGTTACGTTTTAAGAAAAGATGATTAGCATTAGCATATTTCGACACGCTCTGTAACCGGTGTATAAAACACGTGAAACGGTAGAAAAGGGGTGAATTTTTCGTCAATTTTGCGTGACACAAGTAATGGATATATAGATCTACTCTCTTCTTATTATTATCTCTTCAAACAGAATGATTATAGAACCAAGGGACAATACAACTCATCATATTAACTTTACTTAATATCATCAAATATTTCTGAATATCATCGAAAAATTTTAAAGTATTTATTTGAAGCTAGGAGTTTGGTAAAAGCCTCATTAATAACGAATTTTCAAAAAATAATACATGTTAAACAAAGAGTATTTTATGCTTAACATTGTCCAATTGGGTTTCTATCTGTTGTAAATGAAAGTAGATAACCATACCTTTCGAATGGTGGCTGAATAATAACGATTGATCATTTCACTGTCGATAACCAGCCATGTCAACCATGAATCGACACGCATTTTGCAGCCTTGGTACTTTGAGGAAGTTTCGATGGTTTAGGAAGTCATTTAATAAAACTTTAAACGAAAGTACAGTTGTTGAGATTTCTTACAATAATGATAGTCTAACACCGCAGATATACAGTCAAGCTTGAATCTCAGCATGTGTAAATATCTATAACCGTTATTTCAAATGAGATATTCAAATAGCAATAAGCTTCTAGGTGGCCCAAGGGCGCTGCTTTTGATCCATTGTCAGAAGTTTATTATTATGTTTTTTTTTACTCTTGGCGTTAATGATGAAGTACAGAAAGCACTCTGGCAACATTCGAATAAAAAAATTGAAATTTAAAATCTCCAAAAGAGCAAAATTGCGAGATTTTTCTTCGGGTAACGATTTTACCTACACTACCGATCATAAGTTTAAGGACACCCCCAAAGAACCATGCAAATATGTTTTGTTCAATGATCTCTCATTTTACGTTCAATTTTCGATATCCAAAGGTTATTATTATTATTATTTAGCTTTATTTAGGAGGCTTTCAGCCTTAGGCTGGTTCGCCTCATCCAAAGGTTATTTGAATGGTATGAATGGTATAGCATAAGTGTTCTACTACTACTTTTATTTCAAAATTTGGTCAACCCAATTCTGAGAAAATCCGTCACGATTCTTCAGAGTAAATTTTGAAAAATATTGTAACTTTGGGTGAACTTTTAACGCACAAAATTTGAAAATTATATTGGACAATTTATTTACGAGGAAAGCTCCATTCAATACCTTTCAAATGATCTAAATAGAACGAAAATTGGACGTAACATGACAGAGATATGAACATAACAAATTTGTCATGTTTTTTTGGGAGTGTCCTTAAACTTATGATAGGGAGTGTATGTCGATATAATATTCTTCTGGCAAATATAGTTCTAGCAGCCCTAATGGATCCTTTTTCAAAGACATGATTGGCTTGACTTCTACCTGCAATTATCGCCAGATATCAATAATCTTATCAGTAAGATAGTTAGTTCAACAAACAGGGGCCTGCAGAATTCGAGAACAGAGCAGGGATGCCAGATGATTTTTTTGAAAGCCTGTGATGAAAATTTAATGCGTCTCAATTCTTATCTTTTGTGAAAAAAATCTGTGTTTGTATCATCTATTGAGGATTGAGGTTAAAATGTTCTCAAGACTTTTTTTTACGTAGAATCAGAATTTACTCAGAGCTCAGCTTAGTTAGTTAGATTTAGGTTAGCGACTGAAAGTCAATTTTTATTTGTTATATGCGACAGTTAGAAGATACTAAGAGGTTAGCACATATCATCGGCAAGAGACGTGCGTGTGAGAAAATTTGCGAAAAAATCTAAGGGCACCGGTGGGATTCGAACCCACAATTCCCATTCAGTACACGGGTGCATTGCCAATTATACAACGGTGGACCTATGGTCTACGGATGTATTTGGCTAATGACATATGAGTTTCGAATCCGTTTCCCTCCCTTAGTCTTTTTGCGCAAGCGTTCTCAATACACAACAATCGTCTATTACCGACGATATGTGCTTGTACCGCAACCACTCAGTATCGGTCGATGTGAACAAACACAACTCGTCTCTGTTCTACATCACACATGTTGGATACGGGATGTCCAATGCAGTATGAATAGAGCAATGAGCTGCTGGCCTCACCTCCGACCACCGGGCCATAGTGATGATTTATTATCAAATTAATTTTCGATTTAGGTTAGCGACTGAAAGTCAATTTTTATTTGTTATATGCGACAGTTAGAAGATACTGAGAGGTTAGCACATATCATCGGCAAGAGAAAAATAATTAGTTAGTATCAGTTCTAGTACTCTCAAACAATTTGCTCCACAATACTCTAGAAATCCTCTGAAGAATGCTTTTTGAATTATTTTGAAATTCTCTTCACATTTCTAATTCTTCCTGAAGATTTCTCATTAAATTAATCTTTGAATTCTTCTCATCACTCGCTGAATGCTCTTCATAAATTCCAATTAAATTATCCCCCTAGAAATGCTCCTTAAAATTCCATTGAAAATCTTCTATTAATGATCTTATTATTAACACTGGAATATTCTTGGAATTGGTGTTTCCCGGGAAATTTACCAAAAACCACATTTCCTGATTCCCGGGAATCTACTACAATTTCCCAGGAAGCAATTTTCAAAGCATTCAAAGTCTTTTGACGTAAAGTTTACGATTTCCATAGTTGGTTGGAAATGCTATACTAATATCAACATTGAGCCATGTAATGAAACGCTTAATTTGAGTTAACCCAAATTAGCGTGAATGTGAACAAAATCTTAAGATCATTGCTGTGTGGGGGGAAATCCAGAAAAAGATATCAAAGCTGTGTTAAAGAGGGGAAATTCTTTGGGTATAAAAATGGGCTACCTAAGCTCGCAGAAGGCATGGGAACAACACGTGCCAGTTTCCAGACAGGTGAGAGTATTGAACCTTGATAGATCCACTAAAGACATTATAAGATTCCGTAACACCATGCGTAGGCAGTAGCAACGCACTGAACTGAAAACCTTGAAGACCCATTACAACCGCCTAACAAAAATTATTCAAGCCTCATGACCTCATGATGGACCTAAAAAATAACGACTGGCAAGTTGCTTTCTCTCCCAGATTAAGCTAAGCCCTTCTGGAAACTTACAAAAATTCTTAACAATAATCCAAGGCCTATTCCACCACTTGTGCCGTTGAATCAACCCAATGTTCAGTCGCCCATCTTGAAGAGAAGGCTGATGCTATAGGTCAACAGTTCGCCAGCTCTCATAATCTCGGATTGAACATGGCTAGTCCATACGATACTGCGGTTGTTGAAAATGCAACCAACGTTCATCAAATTAAAAAAAAAATCAAAAATCCTTTAGAATCCGAGATTCCGGCGGACGAACGGTGGTCTATAAATATCTTTTTTTTTCTTGATTTGTTTTCCGTCGATCTTGTTTTTCGTGCTGAGCACCAATGCTACCAACGCCAGCAGCATGCAGCTACCACACCTGAACCCTACCTATCGACCCATCAACTCATGAACCTGGGACCAACGGCTTTACATCCATTCCAAAGGAAGGCGTAATCAGAGATATTATGCATTAGAATATCCCGGCGGCGCTGACTGGGATTAAACCCAGGCCTGCTGGGGTGAGAGGCAATCACGCTTACCACTACACCACCGGCACCACTGTTGGCCTATATCAAATCATTTAAAAACATGAAGATCCCAGGTTTCGACCAAATTCTTCAATCAACTGGCACTGATTAATAATCAGTGCCTTAGACTTGGCTAGTTCCCCTCGTGATGGAAGTTAGCTAAAGTCATCCCCATCCGGAAGCCTGGAAAAGATTCGTCCTCTCCTTCCAGTTACCGACCCATCAGCCTTCTCTCGGGGTTATCTAAACTGTTCGAAAAGGCAGTCTACCACGAACTCCTGGCATCTGCCGATGAAAACAACTTGTTGGCTCGATGAACAGTTTGGGTTCCGTAAAGGTCACTCGACTGTTCACCAGCTGACTCGAGTGACAAACATTCTCAAACGGAACAAGGCTGTATCTAAAATATCTGCCATGGTATTGTTGGACGTTGAAAAAGCGTTCAACAATGTCTGGCACGATGGCCTGGTCTACAAATTGCAGCGATAAACTATTTCTCGGACAGGACATTCCGAGTCTCTCTGAATGGCATCACATCGGATGCCTTCAACATCGGAGCGGGTGCTCTTGTTCAACCTGTTCACCTCCGATATGCCGGCTCTCCCTGATGGTAGATCGTTGTCTCTGTTCACAGATGACATATCCATTATCTATAAGGGTAGGGTCATCGGAGCTCTGACCGCCAAACTTCAAAGAGGACTGGATGTCCTGTCTGATTATTTCAACAGCTGGAAGATCCGTATAAACGTGGTGAAGACCCAGGTTATCATCTTTCCTCATTCCAAATCTCCCAGACTTGTTCCGTCTGAAAATAATAAGATCAACTTGAACGGTACAGTGGTGGAATGGTCCACAGAAGTTGTGTACCTCGCACTAACTCTAGACTACAAGCTTCTTTTCAGGGAGCACATTGACGATGCTAACACTAAGTGCAACATCTTGATCAGATCACTGTATCCGCTTATGAACAGGTAGTCCACCTTATCCCTGAAATATAAGCTTGCTGTCTATAGACAACTAATTCTACCTGTTTTTGAGTATGGTATGCCAAATGTTTCACCTTAAACTGCAAAGGATCCAGAACAAGATCCTTATAATGATCTGAGATCCACCTCTTGGCAGGAATGCAGACATTAATTGAACGGAGGAATATTCATCCTGGAAAGGTTCAGAGACACCTGTCTGAGATCAGATCATCAGGTCATACGTGATCTAGCACGTTAGGTTTAGTTAAACTCGTAGTTAAGTAGGTTATCAAATTTTTCAATTAAAAAAAACACACCCTCCAAGGAGTAATCTTTAAACTAGTTGAAAAAAATCCGAAAGAAGTCGGATGCAAAATTGGAGGCAGCTTGACAAAAAATTTCCCATGGAAGTAACGATATTAAAATGATGTTTTGAATATCGTTAACTAAAAAAGTTTTTAAAAAAATGACCAATAACTGCCATTAATTCAACTTAATACTTTTCTAGTCTCTGAGTATGAACTAAAATATTTCCAGATTCCCGGGAATTCCCGAGATGAGCCATAATTTTTTCCCGTTTCCCGGAAAACCAAAAATGCCGAGAAATTGAAATACTACTATACACCTAAGAATTTAGTATTTCCATTGATTGTTTCTAAAAAAAAATTGAAGAATATTTCGAATTCCCTTGGAATTTTCCTCGGAATCCCTTTTGAACTTTCCTCAGAATTCCAGTATTCCAGTGTATTGAATTGTCTTAAGAATTCCCTTTAGATTCTACTTCATATTTTGTTGTGATTCTACTCAGAATTCACATAGAGGAAGTAGGGCAGTTTGACTACCTTAAGAAAATCAACACTAATTAAACAAAATTCAGTGGAAAAATCGAGTGATGTTTAATCAAATGGATAATTTCAAGCCCTATTTACATCATGTACAAAATGTACAAAATGTACTAAATGAATATTAAAAGCAAACTTTTGAAAATGGAAATACAATTAAAAATACAACAGGAAAGATCTCAGCAAAATTATCTGCAATAATCCTGTCTTTCCATGTTTTTGAAGCTCTCCAATGCATCATTCTGCCACTACTCTCCAGCACGCGTTTTTGAAGCATTGAGGCCATTAACATCTCCAGCGTTACTTAATTGGAAGCTAACTGCAGGATTCGCAGCAGAATGCCTTTTAATATCAGTGGTGCCCATATTGCCTCGAATGGACTTAAGTAACATCTTTTTTATTAAAATCTAGAAAAAGATCGTGTCATATAAGAAATCAATGACTATTTATGAAGCTGCTGAAGGAGTATCAACGATAAGTTATAAGAAAATACTGATATGGATATTTTCAGATTCAGAAATCTTATAACAGTTTCTACATTTTGAGCTAGTCTAACATTTTTCAAATATTTGCTCTAGAGAAAAGTATTTTGTTAGACCTAAATGAAATATATGTTGAAGTAGGCTTCAAGCATTAGGCCAGCAGAATTTTTGTAAAATATGTTCAATAAGTTTGCTTTTAAGCAGGTGGCCACATTACCCCATTGGCCATATTTCTTCACTTTCCCCTACAGTTCTCCTCACATATTTATTAGAATTTTCTGCAAAATTAGTTTGGAATTCTAGGTAAAATTCTAATGCTATATTCAGACTATGACTATGTACTGGGTCTGAGGCCATAGAAGTTCTTTCCTACTTCAGTCGTTGAATTAAGTAGATTACAAAATAAATCTTTAACATTGGGTCAAAATTTTTGGGTGACATTGGGCCAAAATTTAAAAATGTTTATTGAAGCAAATATCTTGAATATACAGAAAATGATGCCTACAATATGTTCCTTGATCTCCTGGAGTAGATAACATTAACCAGTTGTTTTATATAAATAGTGGCAAAAACAAGTTTTTAAAAATGTCCACAGGTAAACAAAAGTTTGAACACACTTTTATATGGATAGGCACGGGATCTTTAACAATAAAAATAAAATACATGATGCTCATAACCAAGTATACTCTTAATAGCTACGTTACATTTACATATTTTAAGATATTTTAATTAAATTTATATTTTGGCCCAATGTCATAAGGTTTTTCATTAGATATTTTTTTATTTAATTTTAGCAAAATGAGATATCAATTTTAATCATCCATTTCCATGACAGTAGTAAATATATTATTGATGTTTTTTTTTTTTTTTTGACGTAGGACTACTAGAAATCACACTATATGGGAGAAAGTGTACTTATAGTAAAAACCAAAACTGGAACATGAAATTATGAAAGATTTTGAACGTTATTAACTCACCTGCCCCTGGACCAATTACTATAACTTAATCACCAACCGATCAGACATATTTCTACGCGTCGATAGCGATGCTTTCGACTGTTGATTTTCAACAATAAACTATTGAAAAAGTTGTAAATGTCAAGCATTGTCCACAAAGCGTTGAAAGAACTAACAAATCCACCAATTACGTACATGCATATGCTGCTTCCCCAACAGAGTCATCAGATAATCGTTTCTAGACGAAACATGTTGATGTAGCATTGCTGCTTCGTCAACACTGTCATCAGAGAGTCGTTAGTAGACGTAAAAAGTCGAAGTGGCATTCGCCTCCGATCTTCGAGCGTGTGCGAATAGCGAGAATGGAATTGCGTTACATTTTGCACACTCATGCCATATTCGTTTGTTGTTCTGGATGATATAAAAGCATAGCAGAAATAGTGCGAAATGGGCTAGTGAAGCCATGCTCATAAAAAGAGGAAATTGAGGAAGAGAATTGACTTTCCCCCCTCTGCTGCTAAGCCCCTTAATTCAGTTGTCGTAATAGCAATGAAAACTAGCATCGCACCGCTTTGGGTTCTTGGGTCACACTCGCTGGTTGCAATTCTGCAGTTGGACATTTTCGAAGGACCTTTAAAAAACATTTTAAATATTTATCGAATTTTCAATTATTCAAGCGCGTAACCCTTCTTATTTCCACTCGTTTGATTTAGCGCAGTAGAGAAAATAAATAAAAGTACAAGTTTATATGAACAGGCATAGAGAAAATTCATGACGTGAAACAGGATCATAAATTCGCCGAAAAAAATGTTAAGCGTCTTTCTGCTAAAGGCTAAGATTAACCAACTTGTTGAGAGAAGGAGTTTAACGAGAAAAACAAAAAAGAGAGGAGCTCTAGCTGGGTGTACACTAATATTCTGCTGCCTTCCAACCTATCGCAGACACCAGTTCAACCCCTGTCCAGCAGCAGACGGGTCGAACCTCTTGCGAGTCCATAATCATTGAATCAACTTGTTGATCCAGCTGCATACACGTCATCATCATCTACTACCATCGGCCTTTTCAGGGTAACCAAATTTTCCAAAAAAGTTAAATTTCTGAACATGTCCTAACTAAAATTCATATCAAAAGTTTCTTTTCAGTGCAATCATACTCACACTAAAGAGTATACACAGAAAGAACCCCGCTCAAATTCCTATTTCTACAGAAAACACAAGCTCCTGCTGCAGTTAACAAATAGCATTTATTATATAAGATCACGTAGTCCTACGTCACCATTGCGTACAACCCCATAGGGCGTCCCTTGTAGTTTTTTGGCTATTTGTCACCCCCACTTACGGTACTCTAAATTTTTTCCATGCTAATAAGTAAGACAGTAGAGTTACTACCACCTAGTGCCCTCACTATGATGTAGGAAAAATATCTTCAGCACCTGTAAAACTTCTACACAATTAGTCAGGAACCATTGTATTTACGCTGAAAGTAATAGATTTCAAGCTTATAATACAGCCAACAGTTAGCATCAGCTCAGCAAAATCGAAGTCCACCAGCCTTAATGTGCCTGACCACTACATTATATATTGAACCACGAGTGTCCTTCTAGGCCAGGGAAATATTGCTCAGTCCAAAATAAACCACCATCGCATTGCGACATCTATTGAGCTACAAGTATCCATCGAGAATCTACCATCCATCCGCCGCTGAGAATTATCTGTCTCCTTCCCCATTGTAAGATTTCTGTCTTCGCTTGAGATCCGCCGTTCCCACCCACACCATGCTAGGTGTGAGATAGGTAATAGAAAGCATGAACACTGTTATTTTCATCAGTGATCGAATAAAGAAGAGTTTTAAACTTGAGCTAGCCTTAGAAAAGAAGCAGTTGTAGATCCATCCCTGGCGATCTCCGATGGCGTGACCAGAAGTCAGAGGATCCTATAGACTAGCACCAACACTAACAGACAGTCAAGTCACAGGAAATTATGCACGGTCTAAACAAATTTTAAACATTTGATATGAACAATTGTCTACACAAGGGGTCTGTAATCCCAAAAAATGACTACGTAGTATATGAACAGCCCCTTAAATAGTCGTTAGTAGTAATGTATGATGTAAGGAGCTCGGTGGCCTAGTAGCAACCGTTTTAGCTCATTGACCAGCATATCGTAGGTTCACTCCCAGGCTCGTTCGTATAGAAGTCTGACCGTTGTCGTTTCGTTTTAGAACTCTTTTGAGTAGTCAACAATCGAAAAAAAAATTCAAGCATTCCACGACCAACGCACACTGTTCCGTCGTAGTAAGGTAGACACTTCCATCCCCTGCGTGTTTTTTTTTTTATCTATAAGCCACAGCAGCGGCCAGAATCGCCGGTTTCCACTAATAAATAAGTGTGCGCGGGATTCGATGCATTTATCAGATCGGATCGGGGGCGGGGTGACACTGGGAGGTGGAGAAGAAAGGAATATCGCGAAAGATTAAGATCAGATCTGCTGCTCCAGCTTCAACGGACGGTCGGTCGGACGCGTACCACAAGAAAAATATACCTGACGGTCAAACTTCAATGAGATTGGCGGCAAAACTGCTCTCTATAACTTGCGTTGCCGGTTGTGGTTATGTTTTTTTTTCTCCGCTTATTTCGTTAGCCGAGTTTGGCGGATGCCGTGCTTTTTGCCTTATATGCTTTCGCCTTTGCGTTCGGTCGGAGTGTTTGCGAGTCGAGTACGCGATATTTATTCCGGAGACGGCGATGGGGCAGCAGTACCAGAATGAGACTCATGATTGTTTCTTGAAATCAAATCTGCACAAAGATCCGCTGCGGAAGATTGGAATATCGTGCTTCAAGGTTTTTGTGTTTTTGTTTTTACCCGGCCAACGACGAACGTGGAGATGGAGGGCTGCTTCTTTGCCACCATCATTGAGCGTTGTTCACGTGCAGACGATATGAAATAGGACTTCAGTGTTGTTGTTGATGTTTTTGTCTGTTTTTATGCTGAGACTTGTCCATCCAGCTGAAAGTTCGTGCTGTTTTAATTGAGCCATGCAACTTTGTGGCACATTGTTGCGGGGTAGGTTTGATTGTATTTGAGCTTTTTTTTTTGGGTTGAGGTTATGTTGCTCAATGGTGGCTCCACGGCTAGACAATCACACATTTTGCTCAACACTAATCAGAAACGCTCATCAAAATCAAATGAAACTGCCCCAGACAAAATTTGCGGAAATTATAAAATTGCTATCTTGTGGATGTTTAAGCACATAATACTCAAATGTTAACACCATCCCAAAAAATTTGATTGAGCAGCTTTGAGCATGATAAAATCCATCTAAAATCTCAATGTTTTTTTCAATTCTCGTTCACCCTTCTCGCCTCTTAGCCACGACTAGTCTATTCATTCAGCCAGTCGCAATAAAGTTGTGATAATTGCTGTTAAAATAATACATGCTATAAAAAACACCACAAAGACGACCAAATAGTCGCCGTCGGCCGCCGCTCTGTTGATGTATTAAACATCAACACACAAAAAAAAAACTTCGCAAGGACGGCTGTGCTGGCGAGCATTCTGATAATGCGGACGCGATAAAAATTACTCAACGCATTCAAACAGTTGCTTTTCCTCCTTGGCCCATCTGCTATTTACATTTTTTTTTCGTCTCGACATTGAACTCCCTCACCCATCAATTCACCTCCTCTGAAAAATAAAAAGAAAGCCGCCTGTTCAAAACTCCGAAAAACCCCGCATCGGTCACTATATCGGCCAGACAGACCGAGCCGAAGTGCGCGATGAAGCGTAAAAGCCTCAAATTTATGGACTTAATCCGATCATCACATATTAGCCGTGTCATCTTTGGCCGGTCCGGTTTGACCGCCGTCGTCGCCAGCATATGCCAATGACCAATCACTTTCCGGGACCGCCACCAGCCGACCAGCCAGCCAGCCAGCCAGCCATCGCGGGTGACCTTTAGTTGCGCGTGTATTGCCATTGGCCATTATTGCCATTCTGGAGGTATAGAGGGGAAGCTAACAAATAGGGTGTCGACACGGGCTAATGAGGGGTATGAACTCAGTGGTTATTTGGCGTAGATAATGAGTAATCTGTAATGAGGAGGACTTGACGCGAGTCGCAGATGATAAATAGAGGTGTGAGATTTTTTGCTGATCAACAGCTATTTTACCAGTCGTCTGGCTAACGATCGATAGACATTGAATGGGTACTTGCACAAGCCTAATGGATGAGATAATGATCCCTTTTCTGGTCCAAATATGGTCGTGGAAAATTGACCAAAGTGTTATAAATGGGTTACTGTGGCTGACTGACAATAATTCTTCTTCGTCATGGTTGTTTTTTGTATGGCCTCAACATGTTGTTCTTTAAGCACTTATGTAGCTAGACATTGTTAGGTCTCTGATCCTTTACGGTATAAGATTTGAATTCGTATATTATGTAGCAAGTCCAATGATACTCATTACCCAGGGAAGTCCAGGAAACTTACAAACTTGAAAAATTTCAGGACCTAACTATATTATAAATACGTAAAAGATCCATACAAACTTACCTTGCAACCAAGTTTGGTTAATTGAATGTTTCTAATCTGCAAAATAATAAAGGGGTTTTTTTTTAAACAAACTATTACCATATTTTAAATTAAATTTTAGTAACATGTTGGGATATGTTGACAAAGAACCATGGTATCAATACTATGGAACTAGGTTACACGATTTTAACAATATTTGGAAAGCTATGGATAGAATTATAATATAGTTACCAAATTTAAAACAAATTTGAGTTTAGTTTGAATTAAATTTTTCGGAGATTTTCCAGCTAAGAGCAGTTAATAAATCCTATATTTTTTTCGCTTTTTTCGAGCACTGCTGCAACTGTGGGAATTTTAATATAACCCAGACACACTCATTGCTACCAGAATCCCACGAATTTCAAGAACTTCCGTAATACAAATAAATTTAGAAAAAGTTTTCGATTCTTCCGGATCTCATAAAAAACTCCCGAACGTTCATAACTCCGCCTGACACCTAAAACTCTTGAAATTCCTGATACTCCAGGCTTTCTAAGGAAATTGCGCTATCCAGATTAGCTTGAAATCTCTGGATCACTAGGAATATGTAGTAGTTCTCTGAGAAGTTAAGACTCTTTTCAATGTTCTAGAACTCCGGGAACAAACTTCACTCCAAAAGCTTCCGGAACATAAGGCAGAAGAAGAAGAAGAAAAACCACACGGATTTCCACCGCTCATCAATTTTAAAATCTTCACTCATTTTAAAATTTTAATTATTATTTAAAGTTCCTAGTCCTATCAGGACTGTTTTAGAGAATGACCAAGTTACAGTTTTGAGATTTACTGAGAAATGTGTTGAGCTTCAAGGAAGTAGAACTACAGAACTTCAAAAAAACTGTATAGAATTTTAAATGAATTTGAACTTCAGAAAAAAAAAATCACAAGAAAGATCATAAAACTTAAGACAAATTTGGGGAACCTTCAAGAAAGATTGCAGATTTTCAAATAAATTTTCAGGATCTCAGGGACGTTACTGGATTTTCACAGAAATTTAGCAAAGTGCACAAATTTTTTGAAATATTTACACAACTTCAGGGAACTTCGTAGATGTTCAGAGAAATCTTTAAAACTTCAAAGAAGCTAAAAGATGTTCAGATACATTTTTAGATCTTTAAGGAATTTATAACAGCTTCGGGGAAATGTTTTGGCCTTCAGGAAAGTCTGAGAGTCTTCTAAGATTTTTTTCGAGCTTCAGAAATGTTAGGAGATCTACTGAGAAATTTGTTGAGCTTCAGGGTAGTTCGTAGATCTTGAAAACAGAACTACAAAACTTCAGAAAACTTTACAGAAATTAAAATAAATTTGCAGAAATTTAGAAAAATTCACAAGATCTCTTTTGTGAAAAAATTCAGAAAAATGTCCAAAGAAATGTTCTAACTTCAAGCAAGCTAAAATATCTTCAGATCAATCTTTAAAACTGTAAGGTAAATTTTGCAAATCTTCAGGAAAATTCGTAGAACTTCAGACAAGTCCAAGAACCTACAGTGAAATTTGAAGAATTTTACAGAAGTTTGGAGATCTTCTGAAAAATTATTGAACATCAGAAAAGTTCGTAGATCTTCAGAACAAAGGTACAGAACATTGAAAAAAAAAACTTCTTAAAAAAATCACAAGAATGGTCATTGATTTTCAAATAAATTAGAAGACCTTGAAGAAAGTGTGCAGATTTTCTGCATCTTCAGTGAAATTTGCAGAACTTCAGGGAAGTTCTTCCGAGAAGTTTGCAAATCTTTTGAGAAATTTATTGAGCCTCAAGGTAATCCGTAGATCTTGAGAATAGAACTACGGAGCCTCAGACAACTTTACAGAACTTTAAAGATATTTGCAGAATTTCAGTCACATTCACAGGTTCAGAAAGCTTCACAGTTTCAGAAAACCGTGGAATTTTCAGAAAAATTCGTTAAATTTCAGATAAGCACTTCAATTTCAAAAACAAATCTCAGCGAAGTACGAAATTCCAAGATTTTTCAGAACTCCATGGAAGTTGGAAATGGATTGATCTGAAGAGCTCCAGAGAAGTCCGAAGACCTTAAGAGAGGTCTGTAAAACTTCAGGAAGTTCGTACATTTTTAGACAAAATTGCAAAACTTCAGCAAAACTCACAGAACTTCGGGAAAATTCGCCGATCTTTAGAAGTATTTACACAACTTCAGAGAAATTCGTAAAGCTTCAGAGAATTTTTTTAAACTTCAAGGAAGTTCAAACATTTTCAGGTAATTTTTAGAGCTTTGGGGAATCTCAAAGAATTTCAGATAAATCTGCAGAACTTAATGGAAGTACAAGAATCCACAAAGACATTTACAGAACATTAGAGAAGTTCAGGGCAGTTCGTAGATCTTCAGAGCAGAAATACAGTATTTCAGAAAACTTTACACAATCATAAAGAAATTTTAAGAACTTTAAAGTTCAGATGGTATATCGTAAATCTACTGAAAAATCTACAGAAGCTTAAATAAATTTTCTGAATTTTATTGAAGTTCTTGGATTTTAAGAGAAATTTACAGAACTTCAAAGAAGTTTGCTGATCTTTATAGATACTTGCACAACTTTAGAAAAATTAGTAGATCTTCAGAGAACTTCCTAAAACTTATAGGAAGCTCAAAATTTCAAACCTTCCGCAAAACTCACAGAAATTCGCAGATTTTTAGAAGTATTTACACAACTTCAGAGAAATTCGTAAATGTTCAGAGATTTTTTTTGAACTTCAGGAAGTTCAAAAAATTTTCAGGTAATTTGTTGAGCTTTGGAGAATCTCAAAGAATTTCAGATAAATTTGCAGAGCTTTATGGAAGTTCAATAATCCAAAAAAGACATTTACAGAACTTCAGAGAAGTTTAGAGATTTACTGAGAAATTTATTGAACTTCAGGGCAGTTCGTAGATCTTCAGATCCTACAGAATTTTAAATACATTTTAGGAACTTCAAAGTTCAGAGGGTAAATCTACTGAAAAATCAATGGATATTTAAATAAATTTTCAGAATTTTATTGAAGTTCTTAGATTTTAAGAGAAATTTACAGAACTTCAGGGAAGTTCGCTGATTTTTATAGATATTTGCACAACTTGAGAGAAATAAGTAGATCTTCAGAGAACGTCCTAAAACTTCTGGGAAGCTCAAAAATTTCTAGATAAATTTTTAATACTGAATGGTGTAGATGTTCAGAGATACTTCTGGGAAGTTTTAAGGTTTTAAGGGAGTTTTTCTGGACTTAAAGGAGTTTTGTATATGGGTTAAGAAAATTTGCAAAATACTGGAAAAACTCCCGGAGGTGGACAGTTAACTTGTACTAGTTTTTTTTAACTAATAGCCGGACCAAAATGTTTTCATAGTATTACAAAACTTAAATATTAATGCGTGCTCAGAGACACTCTGAGAGGTTTTCAACTCAAATATGCCTATAAACGGACATCGGACTATCTAACTCAGGAACCCATATGAGAAATTGAGAATTGAAACAACTCTTCACGAAACAAGACAAAACTTCCCCAACGTATTAAAACTTTTCTGAATGTAGGCATGAAGTTCGTTTGAAAAATTTAGATTTCTTCTGGATTATATAAAACATTTCTAAAATCGAACAACCGAGTGGAACCGCAATTTCCGCAGCTCATATTTTCTATTATATAAATCCTAACTAAGGCATCATGTGTCCAGGAAGATTGTTTTCCTGGGCGGTAGATTATATTTTCAGGATCTACTTTTCTTTACATTGTTTTGTCTTTTGCGTGGTACCAAATACGCAATAATTAACAATTCAGTGTCAACATTCAATTGAGGTAAATCTGTTTTTGTCAATAATGACTTCAATCGTCAATTTCCCGTGACTCAATGCTTACTCCAGTGAGCTACGATGCCAGCTGGTGCAGAAAACATTTGCATGTACCTCTATAATTTGCATGTACGATCTTTTATTCAAGAGAAATCGATGGCTAAAACCACTTTGAAATGCTGGCGATGAATCAACGCAGCCGGGGAGATAATCAAAGGACCATGTCTTTTGTTTACTGAAGATCCCTGCCAGATTGGATTGCATTACTCTCAACTAGTAGAAAGTAAAGCGCAGTTTCGTTACTAGCACCACTAACATGTCGAAAAGTTGGTATCGATATCCTGGCGAAGTTTTGAAATCATTTTCGTTTTCATATCGCAGTTCTTGAATGACAAGATGAGCCAGATCCTTGCCGGTGTTCCTCCTGAGCAACCATTTCATACTCCACAAAGTTCGCCGTCTCCCTCGAAGTATTTATTTTTGGTTCCTGATACAGTTTTGTTTTGAAATCTAATTTGACAGTTCCTTCGACATGTTCAATCAGTGTGAACACCAGCTAACAGGGGGGGTTCGACAAAGTGTGTCGGAAGTAAAATCGAGCAGATTTTTCATTATGGCGGCGGCCAAAATCAGACCAAGCAATCAGGTAGTGTAAACGGACCTTTACTTGAATTTCTCTCTGACTCGCAGAATTTAAACAGTTCAAGAACATGAAGCTTTAGTGTGATGATTTATTAGCTAGAGAATGATCTTTAGAAGAGGGTAGGTGGATAGTTCCGTTAGAGTACGGCAGTATGAAAATTGAATAGAAATTGAAAATGAGCGAAGGGCCATTAAAGCGACAGTTTTTCAAGATAGACTCACATTTTTGCCTAACCCGTACGATGTACGCGGGGACTTGAAGTATGTCTCCAAGTCCACAGGCAAACATGTGCGTCCCTCTTTTTGCTCATAAACTGACTGCGGCTGTGGAATAGTTCTAGCGACGTTTTCATCACTACCTAACGGAACTATCCACCTACCCTCTTCTAAAGATCATTCTCTAGCTAATAAATCATCACACTAAAGCTTCATGTTAGCATTTCCAACCAACTCTGAAAATCGTTAACTTCGCGTATGAAGTAACATAAAAACACTTTGAATGGACAGTTCAAGAAGTTTCTTGAGTTTCAGTAATTCAAAATAGTTGTTAAGTGTTTCAGAGACCCCTCAAGTTTTAGTAATTACAGAAGCTAGGAAAGCTTTCAGAATTTCTAGAGATCATGAAGCTTCCGGAGTTCAGGATGGTCATGTAGATTCGGGAGCTCTTGTTGTTCCATATGTTCTCGCAGTTCCGAATGTTCTCGCAGTTCTCGCAGAAATGTTCGAACTTTGAATGTTTTAACAGTACATAGTATTTCCCAGCGATTCTTGGATTTTTTTGATTGGTGTTGAGGCATTACGCTGAATGCCAGTAGGCCAAACGCCATTAGGCCGAATGGGTCATTAAGCCAAAATTATAATAGTTGTTCACTTTTTATGATACAACCTCTGTGTTGTTCCAGATTAAGAAAATAATGAGCAGCTAATAAAGTAGGCAGAATTATGCCGATTCATGATTTCAGAAAACATGACTGCAATATGCCCAGAAAGAACCGCTCATGTTTCAAAGAAGGAAAAATATTGAATGGAAAATATTTAACTAGACATGTCAGCATATAGAATTCTTGAAACTCGAAAGAACTGCTCATGATTGAAAGAAGAAAAAATCTGCTGTGGAATATAAATGGCTAAAAATTGCTCAGCAGAAAAAATGCCTATATGCGAGATCTCGGAAAATTTTGCAAGTCTCAGTTCTTAAAATATTTTCCACGCCCTGGATCTTAAAATTTACCTGAGTACCAATATTTCGAAAAGTATCCTAGCTTGTGATCGTTAAAGCAGGGTTATGTTTGACATCCTAATTTACATTTCTGAGAGTGAGATATATTAAAAAAAAAAAATAAGGACAGAAAGTCTGAATTTTTCCATGTCCAATATTTTTCATTCTTATCAAGAAGATAAGGATTTTGATATTTTTGGAAACTGAAAAATCTTCACAAAATGTATATTATATATTATGTTATGTATTCAGTTTCCCTTCTCACACAGAAGTCAATTTCTCAAGCACAAAGTTACATTCCCAAGAAATACTAAGCCCAATTTTCGACTTTTCAAAGTTCGGCCTAATGGATTTCGGCCTAATGGCCCTACACCACTGCTGGATGTTGAAGATATCGACATTCCTAAAGCGTTGAATTTCCGGAAATGATGGATGTTTTAGGAGCTCAGAATGTTTACGCAGTTCCTACTACTTCCTGTGATTCCAATATAATTATGAATTTCCGGAAATGTCTTTTGTATTTGCGTTGGAAAATCCAACATTAATCCCCGATATTAATTCTATCGTCAGCTCTCCTATATCTTGCATATCTAGAAATTTTATTTGGTGAAACACCGACTTCATGAATTCATGAATGTTTTGAATTTCTCCGTATTCCAGCTATACCATGAGTTCCAAAAGTCGAGTATTAGTACAAAACACTGAAGAAGTCTGCACATTGTAGACGAAATACGCGTATCTGTCAAGGATAAGCAAATAAGGTAGTGGAATCAAATGGAAATTACTAACCTTTCTCTCATAGGGAGTAAAGGGGACCAATCCTTGAAGATGTGGGGTGATGGATGCGTGGTTAGTAATCATACACACTTAAATGTTATTGCCGAGATTGGCACCGCCGACTAGATCAGAATTTTATTTTGCTGAATCTTAGTGAAAAGCATGCCGAGACTCATTTAAAAAAACGAGAATTTTACTGAAATCTCAGCTAACAACAGATGTTTTGCTGAGATCTTAGTAAAAATAAATACCGAGCTAATCGACGATACTAGTTTTTGCCGAACTAGATTGAGTGTGCAGTGCTTTTTTGACGTAGGACTACGTCTGTGATTTCTACATGGGGGTACACTTTGTGAAAATCAAAAATGGAAAATGTAACGAAGTTATGAAAGATTTTGAACGTTACTAACTCAGCTGCCCCTGGACCAATTTCAGTAATTTTATCACCAATCGATCATAAATATTTCTACGCATCGATAACAATGCATCCAACTGTTCAACAATCGCATCGATAGCAATGCTTCCAACGTGTCGAAATAACTAACAAATCCACCAATTACATACTGCTTCGCCAACACTGTCATCAGAGAGTTGTTAGTAGACGAAACAAGCCGAAGTGGCATTCGCCTCCAATCTTCGGGCGTGTGCGATTAGGGAAGATGCAATTGCGTAACATTTTGCACACTCATCGCCATATTCAGAACCACACGCCCCCAATCACCACACAAAATGCTCTCCAGAGTTGTAATCTTGTAACCAAACTGTGGGTTGCTCGTGATTTTGATCGATTATCTTCATCGACTTTCTGTTTCTTTAATAACTCGACGGCAACACACATTCATTGATACATGAATGAAATAATGCGAAATAGGTTCGTGAAGCCATGTTCATCAAAAGAGGAAATCGATGAAGAGAATTGACTTTCACCCCTCTACTTTTAAGCCCCTTAATCCATTTATCGTTATAGCAATAGAAACTAGCATCGCACCGCTTTTGGTTCATGGGTTACACTTACTGGTTGCAAAATTCTGTTGTTCGACATTTTCAAAGGACCACCAAAAAACATGAAATTAAACTATTTTCTAGGGATGGCTTAAAATCCAATTGTTCAATTAACGATTGATCGTAAAGATTTTTAGGCTATTCGATTGAATATTTATCGAATTTTTAATTATTCGAGCGTGTAACCGATATCCCTACTTATTTCTACTCGTTTGATTTAGCGCAGTAGAGAAAATAAATAAAAGTACTAGTTTATCTGAACAGGCATAAAGAAGAACCATGACGTGAAGCAGGATCATAAATTCGCCGAAAAAGTGTTAAGCGTCTTTCTGCTAAAGGCTAAGATATACCAACTTGTTGAGAGAAGGAGTTTAACGAGAAGCACTAAAAAGGGAAGGAGCCATAGCTAGGTGAACCCTGATATTCTACCGGCTGTTTCTAAACAACGCATAATTTAGTGTAGAAAGGCACAGCAGATGAAGTGTTTGATAAAATACCAAAAATGAGTGGGGCATGATTTTCTAGCTTTCCAAATATGATTATTTTTTCATGTCCGATTGACAAGCGACAAAACCGGACCTTTTCAGGGTCACCAATTTATCTTCAAGAGATAGTTTGATAGGACAGAGCTACTCTGAGTTGGTTTAATGGACCGAGTAACTCGATTTACCTCAAAATATGATCGATGGTTCAGAAATTCGAAGCTAGAAACCACTTGTTTATAATGACAATACTTACTGACATTGTCTGCAAATGTGACCGCAAAAGGACAAATATTTCCTACGGCGACCACAATAAAAAGGAGCAGTGAAAGAGGATGCTGATCGCCATGGACTGTTCGGACCTAGGAAGATTATTCCTACAAATCTGCGTACATTTAGATAAATGAAGGAGTTACAGAAGCAATCGAAGAATGAGAACCGTAAAAGAACAGTTCCAATAAACCACTATACGAAACCAAACCTACATTTACCCGCATTCACTCTTCACCATAAAATTTGACATTCCTGCGGGGTTTGTTTTGCTCTTGTTCGTTACTGCACATCTCTTTCACTCACGTGAAGAATGACAAATAAAAGTACAAGTAAATTGAGGTTAGTTTTCGCGTGCAGTGGTCTATAGGTTCCAATTGAAAGTGACCATGGCTATGTGTGTGGAGCGGCGAGTTGCCGTTAACCATTTTCATTTCAATTCTTACAAAATGGGGCGATGGTGATGTAGTGATAAGCCCCAAAAGGCCTGGGTTCAATCCCAGTCGGCGCCGCCGGGATTTTCTGAGGCATGAGGGAAGTTAAGCCGTTGATCACCGGTTCATGTGTTGATGGGTCAATAGATAGGATCCAGGTGTGGGAGTAGCCTTCCTGGCGTCGGTAGCATTGCTACTCAGTACGAAAAACAAGATCGACGGAAATCAAATCAAGGACAAAAAATAATTTTTACACAATGGTGGAAAATACTTGTAATTCAAGAATAGTGTTCAAATTAATTAAGGTCAGTTTAGATGTCCTAATTTTTTAAAGTGCTGAGGTGGGAGTTTTCCGTGTCGTTTAATTGGTGACGCAGAAATTAACTCTCGTCCATCAAATTGAAGAGCGATGGCGTGGGTTATGAGGGGCGCTCAGTCGTTTAATGGGTTACCGTGAGCTGTCAGTTTTAATCTCACAACTAATTACTACTGACAGTCATTCTTAGTCGAGCCTTTGACCAAGGCGGTCCAGTTTCAGTGTTCGCTCGTCACAGTGCTCAGCACAACAACAAGCTGTCAATACAAGTGCTTCAAGCAGCCAGCAATACTTCCAGCGGGAACAGCCGTTCATACTCAAGTAACCAACGAGCCATAGAAGTGACCCTTTTTTGCCTTCTACGGGCCTCATCAGAAGTTACAAACAAATGATAGGTCAAATTGGCTCCCGTCATTACAATAATTGAAAACTATGCATACCAATTTATCTAAAAAATACAGGGTTTATCTTCCAAACTCGTCAAAAAATCCACTTTACAATAATGAACCAGCTCTGAAAAACGATAGAAATACTCTTGTTCAATGCAGCGACGTTGCACCGTGTGAATCTATGCGTCAAGCGGGAAAAAAATAGCCAACGAATTTCGCCACGTCATGCGTTAAATACCCTGGGAAATTATCCAGCTACACGCCACAGTAGAACAGCGCCCCATATTCGCCCGAGTGACGTAGCCAGCGAAGATTTATGAGCTTCCATTTACCCCACATCGTGAACCAGGGTGGTACAAGGCGAGCGAACCAACACAGAGAGTGCACCATCATGATTCCCTACTTGAAAAGTGCTTGTTTTTCGTCACTCGCTCGAAGCGCAGGAGAAAAGCAATCCATCTAAAAGCGATGTGGCAGTAAAAACAACCTCCCATTAAAGAAATGAGCAGTCAAATAAACGAACGAATATCGACGAAAAAACAACGTCCCAACTTCCCAACCCATCAAAGAGCGGACGCCCGTTGGTCGGTCGGAGGGGGTGAAAATCCAATAACAAAGTTCCGTGAACTCTTTTACTCAGTATCCAATATCCGGATTCTTAGTCGCAGCACCATCGGGAACCCGCTTTTGTGTGCCTTTGATCCGCTTAGATGCGATTTTCACTTTGTTGAGTTTTCCTCTTTGATTGCAAAAGAGTTATTCCTGCTCCTATCCCGTGTGTCCATGTGGGTAAGAGAGAGAGAGAGAGATACTTCTAGTGTAGGTATTTAGAAGTAAGCAGCTTTTCTGTGCATTTTCCCATCACTATACTGACACTGAACCAAAGTGTGATGTTGGGAAAACATTCAACTCGACACCCTCCCTCTGATATTGCTGCCGTGCGTTGTGTGGTTTTCTTCGGAATTAGAACTTCAAACGAGGCCACCACTTTGATCTTTGAATCTTCGAGGAAGACATCCGATGCCCTTATTCGCACTCTTCTACCTACTTTGTCGTCCCGGCTGGTGGCGTGTCGATGAGTGTGCCAAATTCGTTCAGGAAAAAAAACATATCCCCTCCTAACCGCTTGTTGTTATTCAATCAAAACAGCCGAATCCGTTTGAAGATCTTTCTTTCACTTGGAGATCACAAGATCAAAGCGAACACCAAATTCTTCAGAAGAGAGGATATCGAGCGCCAAGTTCAAAGCGAGCCGATCTGTATCGGTGCCCGGCCCCTCCCCAACACCATTCAAAGTGGGTGACTGTAGAATTGTTTGTTTTTCCGCGCCTTTGCGGTCCACTGATTTTGCTCTTGGCTTTCATACAAGCGGAAAGGTGCTGTGGGAAATATTTGCTTTGAAATTAGCACACGCCTTCGGATGGTGCGTGACATCAGACGACACCGAACGTGCATCGTCAAGACAGAGGAGACAGGAACAGCGCTCAGTGCTAATTTCAATTAATTTCTGGCTCCTGGCATATGTCGAAGTCGGAGTAACTATGGGAGATGGTGTTTGGAAAGGTTGTAAACTGACAGTTTAGTGGTTGTCTGCTTGTTGCTTCAAAAGTGTAGCGATGAGGTTTGCTGGATTTAATTATGGCTTTGAGTAGTGTTAGAAGGAAGAAGGATTTTCAAAATAATGTTTCTTTCCGACGATTCAGTGAGCTTCTCATTATACGTTTACATAGTTTAGTATGGTAAGTATGTCAGTTTTTGGCCCTATCTTAAACTTCAATATTTTTTAATTTTTATCAAATTAATTGCGCTGCAGGGTTAAAACCTAGATTTCATCATACCGGGTTAGTGTCCCTAATGACGCATTTCGCACCAAATCGAATCGAAGCTGGTAGCACCCTCTCAGATTTCAATAAAATTTTCTGGATGTGTAGACTTTGACTAAAGAAGCACTTTTGCATACTCAATTTTTCCAAAATTTATCAAGACTAACATTTGAGAAGGGCCAAACTTTTTCCGCCGATTTTTGTCAAAAAAATATTATGGAAAAATGACAACTCCAACAAAAGTATGTTGTATGGATAACTTTTAGGAAATTGACCAAATTATCGAAAAAAAATACTGAAAAAAAATTAGTTTGAGACCTACACTGAAAAAAAAATGATTTTTAAATTTTAAAGTCGATTTAAAAAAATGGCCATGTTTGATTTGGATGAAACTTTGCCTCAATATAGGTAATTATGTTAACTACCATCCGTCCATACATTGCAAGATGGGCACTTTTAAGAAAAAAAAAGTTTTTCTTACATAAACTTTTCCATGTCTGAACTGATTTTTTTAACGTACCATTTTTACACAAAACTAAACCAGTGAAGCTCAAAATCATCTCAGAACCCAATGAAGCTCCATTTGTGATTCAATTTTGTCTAATCAGCAACTAATCACTTGGATTAATCAAGAATTCCATATGAAAAGGGCTTATATCATTAGAAAATAATATAATTGATTATATTGTCTACTACTGAGGCAAAATCCGATACTCCTATAGCAACTTAGAATTCTTAGTTCAAATTATCCATAAAGATTTAGGTATGAATAAAATTTAAATTGAAATCTTCTTGCGAATCAAACAACGATTTGGGAAGTCAACGTATCGCATCATAATTCTATATGCCCTTCTGTTATTTATACCTAAACCATTAACATTATATACCTACCACTTCATTCTACCTATGAGCACTATAAAACTAAGGTTGATTTCATACAAGCAGCAGTCAATCTGATAACGAAAGTTGTGAAGACAAGTTGTAGTAAAATTATTATCATGGACCAAAGTAGTAAGTTAAGGCTCAAAGGATTGAAATGTTGTGCAAATATAAATAATCCGAGATGCAGCTAAAATAAGTTACGGGCCATATCATCAACGATGGTAGAAAAAATACATTCTATGAGATATAACCATGAAATTGATGAAACGATGAGCATTTGTGAGTCATGCCGTAGCGTGCTATTAGAATCAAATGACAAACAAGATGTTGTGTTTCAACAGTGGCTGAATACTGATCGTTGTAATTTGGAAACGATTATCAAGCCTGTTGATGAATTTGTTCCGTATCTCATTGATAAAATTAACAAACTTATAACTCATGACTTTATTTACAAACAACAGTCATCTTTTCTAAGAAATAAAAAAGAATCATTAAAAGAAGGCGAAATGCTAGCAATTTGTGATTTTTCTGAAAATTATTCTTTCATTATCCAAAACGCTGCTCAAGGATATCACTGGAATAATTCTCAAGCAACAATACATCCATTTGAAGTTTATTATAAGAAAGACAATAAACTTGAAAAAGTTAGCTTCATTATCATATCAGAAGTAATGACCCACGATACAGTTGCAGTTCAGTTGTTGATCTCAAGAATGATAGATTTTATTAAACAATCGTTAGATTTTTCTAAAATTACTTTGATGTCAGATAGGGCAGCATCACAAAACAAAAATAAAAAAAAAACTTTGCTAGTCTGTGTAGATTTCAGTCAAAGCATGGATTAGAAGCAGAATGGCATTGTTTTGCAACGTCTCATGGAAAAAATGCCTGTGATGCCATTGGTGGCACTCTAAAGCGAATGGCAAAGAGAGCTAGTCTTGCTCGAGATTATGGAAACACCATAAGAACTCCACGAGGATTATATAACTGGGCAGTTGAACAAACAGATAAAAATATCACAAAACTACGTTTCGAGTACATATCCACTGAACAGTACATCGAAATGTCAGAAGAACTCGAAGAACTATATAACAGCACAAAGACAATATCTGGCACACAGAAATTCCACACTTTTGTGCCTATAACTGGTGACAAAGTAGCGGCAAAAAGGTATTCTAATTCAGAAGATGAACCAAAAATATTTAACTTGATTGGAGAATGGAAAAAATAGCATGTATGAAAATAGGTTTAAAACATTGAAAATATATAAATAAATGAATATGAAAAATCTTGTCTTTTTTCTCTCACATATTATCAAATTTTGCATCAGTAGTAGACAACAGAATAAGGCAATGATATTTTTTTGACAAGGTCTACATGTCCAAATCGTTTTATTGAACTCTGAGAGGGTGCTGCCAATTCCAAATACGATTTGACGAGAAATGCATCATGAGCCCTTTTCATATGAAATTCTCGATTAATCAAAGTGAACTTAAGTGCTGATTAGACAAAATTGAATCGCAAATTGAGCTTCATTGGATTCTGAGATGATTTTGAGCTTCACTGGTTTAGTTTTGTGTGAAAATGGCAAATCAAAAAAAAAAATCAGTTCAGACATGGAAAAGTTTTTATAAGAAAAACTTTTTTTCCTTAAAAGTACCCATCTCGCAATGTATGGACGGATGGTAGTTAACATAATTACCTATCTTGAGGCAAAGTTTCATCTAAATCAAACATGGCCATTTTTTTTAAATCGACTTTAAATTTTAAAAATTGATTTTTTTCAGTGTTGGTCTCAAATGAAATTTTTTCCAGTATTTTTTTTTCGATAACTTGGACAATTTTCTAAAAGTCATCCAAACAACAAATTTTTGTAGGAGTTGTCATTTTTCCATAAAATTTTTTTGAAAAAAATTGGCCGAAAAAGTTTGGCCCTTCTCAAATGTTAGTCTAAATAAATTTTGGAAGAACTAAGTATGCAAAGTGGCATATTTACTCAAGGTCCACACATCCAGAAAGTTTCATTGAAATCTGAGAGGGTGCTGCCAGCTCCAAATACGATTTGGCGCGAAATGCATGCGTCTAATGGGCCCATACGTTAATTTCGAAGGGAAGCATTTTTTGACAAATTTGCACTAGCAACCAAAAATATGTATATGTAATGTCCAAATGACGTATTGTTCCAAGAAAAATTAAAGAACAGGAGATTTTATCGATGGGCCCAATCCTTCCCCGATCTACGCAAATAAAACCATTGAAATTTATTTAAAATTTGAGTTAAGCGCTAGAGCCAAAAACTGGAACACTAGTGAAAAGCCGCGCTGTGACAATGACGTGTTACGATGTGTCACTCGAATAGGTGCAAATTAATGTTTTATGCATTCATTTAAAGCAAAAAAAAAAATATTAACACACTTATCTTTCGTTCGATTCCCCATAGGATGCTCTGCAGAGGAGCCGGATCAAATATAAAAGTATAATTTTTTCACCCGTCGCTAGGCGGTTGGGAAAAAGGCGGGAAATTGTCAAAGAACGTGAATATTCAAACCGTATCCGATTTTAAACCCGCTGATGATGGCCACCACCTTCATGATTGAATTTCGACTTCAATTGGAAAACCGTGGATTGTTGCACAGAAAATCAATATTCGACCCGACAGTTTGCGCGGCCCAAGCTAATTGGCATGCTCGTTCCATGAATTTCAGAGGTACCGCGCCAGTTAGAGGAACGCGAATGTAGGCTTACTGACTGTGGTCGGTCGGTTTGGCTGACGGTAGGTAGACAGCTAGCCGTCACGATTCAAATGTTGCTTTTTTTTCGGGACACCGAATTTGCCACCCTGCTCCACCCTTTCTATTGCCGGTAGGTTCGTATATTCTGGTCACATTCACAGCGCAGTAATTGATTTGTAGGATTTTTTTTTGTCATTGTTGACTGGATTCTATAGCTACTACTACGCCTTGAGGAGTCGAAATTCGAACCGCAAATCACGAATCGACCACACGATTGGCGGCATTGGCTTTGATTTTACGGTTTATTTTAACGAATTTGGGAGGACACATTGACTGGTGGTCGGGACGTGCGCTATTACCGGTGCCGCCGCATTGTAGGTGCCACAAATTTCACACCTTTTATTGGGAACCGCTTGCTGTTTGCAGTTCAAGAGGAGAATTGTCCCCAGCCAGTGACGTAGTTAAAGCTATTGGAGGAACTGAAAAAAACTAAATTTTATATCAGTCACATTACACAATCTGTACTTGGGATGTGCTTTGTTTTACAGATTCAGCAAACCTTCCATACGCAATTAAAAGAGAATCTTGTGTTTCCCGATCCAAGCTGCTGTAATTGCTAACTCATTGGTTACGTGAATTCCACTCCGATGTCACAAGGAAAGCCAAAATAAATGCAAAAACTTATCCAATTAAATTTTGTTTCCGTATTGCATACCGCCACACATTTCCCCTCCTCCGCCAGCCAGCGATGGTGGCGCTTGAAATGGAAATTTGGGAAAATTGTGCCGAAGCAGCTGCAGTCATGAAGCCATGCGGGTGCACCCACTCAATCGACCCCGCCGGCGGAGGTTTGCAATTTCCCATTTTATTGAATCTCGTTGTGTAGCAAACCGATGGCGATGATGGAGGAGGACGGCGACAATGATGATTGAGTGGCGTCAGGTCACAAACTTGCCTGCATACACTGTGTGCCAAACGAACGAACGTCTACAGTTAATTGATTTGGTCGAGCATAACTGTTCATGCACACCGACGCCGATGGAGGCCGTATTGCAGCTCGAATGCATTGTTCGTGACGAATGGTACCTCCTCAACCCCCCGCACCGCGCGTATCTTCGTTAGGTTAGAACACTTGCTTTAACGAACGTCAGCGCGCACGCCGCGCTGTCGTCCAAGTCTGACAGACGGTGTGACATACATTTTAATTAATTTTTCGAGCACTCCTTATGGTACCTTTGGCACGGCTGCATCTATATGGATGCTCTATTTAGCTATAGTTTTCTCGTGTGACTGTTCGTTCATGCAAGAAATGCTTCATTGGTAGTGAGGAAAATGGCATTTTCTCCGTTCTATCAAATACAACATATCAAAAAGACTAACCACTCCCACGCTTTCTCGTACAAATGTCATGAGGCAGAGACAGTTCTGTTCCCGTGTTGTCATCTTCCGGTCAAAGGTGCGGATCACTTCGAATGAATTTGATAAAGGGGGTGATAAACAGGGTATAGCTTTAGCTTATTGCACTATTAGGAGGTTGCTTCTTTGCTTTAGGGAAGTGCTGTGGAATTTCATTAATGATGCCATGGTTGTTAGTCTTCTTCTTGATATGTCTGGTCTATTTTTTTCCTTGGTTTTGCTTTTCGTCAATCTTGTTTTCCGTGCTGAGCACCAATGCTACCGACGCCAGGAAGGCAGCTTCCACACCTGGACCCTACCTATCGACCCATCAACTCATGAACCGGGGACCAACGGTTTTACTTCCCTTCCGAAGGAAGGCGTGATCAGAGATGTTATGCCTCAGAACATCCCGGCGGCGCCGACTGGGATTGAACCCAGGCCTGCTGGGGTGAGAGGTAATCACGCTTGCCACTACACCACCGGCGCCGCTGTGTCTGGTCTAGTTTTAAAAGGTTTTTCTTAGATCAAAAGCCTCTAACGCCGAGTGATCTATTTATAGATATGTTACATTTGTGGTTACTGTCAAGAAATTGGAGCTCAAAAGTTATACATTTCTTCGCCAAAATCGCCCTAGAAAATGATGAACAGAAGTTTGGAATTAACTCACTAGGTTGATTAGATAGAAGCTTGCTGCCTTCGGCAATGATGTTGCATGGTTTCAAAGCCCCACATCATAGTGGATTTTCTAGTTGAGAATTCTCTCACTAGTTGACTCTAGCGCTCATTTAAACTTGGTTTACATTACTTTTCGTCGAGTAACGAACTTTTAAGTCTCGGAGCATTTAATTTTACATGAAATATTTGTTTGCGTCTGATTCTTTATGTCAAAGATGGATTCCGTCACGTGTAAAATTAGTTATTTCTAAGTGTGCTGGCTATATACAAAGTTATTGTTTTCTGCAATGTTGTTCAGAACGAGGGGGGCGACACATCTAAATCTCAAGTTTAGATGCTCAACAAATCTCACACTAGCGAATCAATCTTCGAAAAATCTTCTTTCATTTGTCGCATCTACTTACATCGCTCATCATCAAATAACAAAAAAAACAGCTAAGGCTGAATAAAATATGATGCCAAAGAACAGCTCATGAAATGAAGAATGGTGAATTCTGTGGTTTTTCATTCAATAACAAAAAAAAACATACCTGCTGCTTCCAGGATTTTCTGCCATACTTTTCTATAAAACGATTCTGTTTTTGTTGTCATCAGAATGAAAACTAGCGAAACCGTCTGCTGATGTGAGGAAACGATACTTCCATGAACAGTGACGAGTTACCGAAACAAACAAGGAACTGTGGCAAACGTACCATCTGTAACCCAATACTTTGCCTGTCCAAGACGTCGCAAGTTTTCATGAGTTCCAAAAATTAAGGCTCTTTCATTATTGTCACCGAAGTCAACAATCAATAGAAGGTCCCCATTATCATCCTTCTGGAATTCATCGGGTAGATTATGCCTAGCGTCCATTATGCCTAACGTCCTTTATGCCCAGCATCCATTGTGCCTATCGTACATTATGCCTAACGTCCGTATTTTTTTTTTTTTTTTTCCTTTATTTACATAAACTGGCTGGTTCGCCTAACGTCCGTATGCCTAACGACCGTATGCCTAACGCCGTGTACCCATTTAACACATATGCAGCCAGTCTATAGCAAGACGATATAGTGGTTCTCAGAATTTCGTGAAAATTTGTAGTTTTGTTCCTTTTTGCAAAATATTAGACCCGTATTTTTTTTTTATTTTGACGTAAGTGTAATCATTTCCATGTTAGAGTGGTCATTTTTTTTCTTCTAATATTCATAACTTTTGAACAACTGAGCCGAAAACTGAGATCAAAATATCAAATGAAAGGTAATTAAAATTACTTATAATGATATAAATATAATGATATAAATATTGGAATCTTGTATTGAAATACATTGATTGTATTTGTTTTTTATGGTTTTGATGGATTGTAGACAGAATACGCAATATGTTTTATATTTTTACTTAAAATGTTTGACTTTTTTACACAACAGATCAAAATATCAGCGATGTATTTTTTCGTGTTTGAGTTATATATTTTTTTAAGTTATCAAGTTTTGGGTTTTCAAGCCTATAACAGCAATAGCAAAAAATAGGTATAGGTGGAAATGCATGGTAGTCCAGTCGCGTGTTTTATTTCGTTTCTGAGTCATATTTTTTTGAAGTAATCAAGTTTTGGGTTTTCGCTGTTGTGTAAAAATGCCTAAATTTTCAAGGATAAATAAAAAACATATTACACCCTCTGTTTACAAATCATGAAAACCATAATAACAAATTCAATCAATGTTTTTTTCAAAACAAAATATTTTTTAGCAGCAGTATATTTTTCCCAAAAGGTATTTTAATAAACTTTCATTTAATATTTTGATCTTTGAAATCGGCCCATTGGTTCAAAAGAAATTATTAAAAAAAAAAAAAAACTTGAAAGTAATCGATTTTTTGGACCACCCTAACAGGACAATAAGGAACAAAACTGCTAATTTTTACGAAATCCTGAGAACCACTATATCTTTTTGCTATGTTTTGTTCCTTACCGCAAAACATTGGACCCGTACTTTTTTTTCGTTAGGGTGACCATTTCCATGTAAGGGTGGTCCAAAATATCGTTTTTTTTTCAAAAATTCATAACTTTTAAACCACTTGAAGTGAACAACCATCTACGTCCTGAACTGCTGGGATAACAATAATGTGACTCAGAATGCACGAAATTACACTTTTTGTTATCAGATGAATTTTTGTCATTAACAAAAGAATTTAGGATATTTTGACAAAGGTTTTTTTTAGAATGACTGTCAATGACAATGCCAAATCTCAGCACTGGATGCCAGTCTTAAAAATGTATGAATCATTGATAACTATTGTTAACTCGACTTTCTAAACCATAGAAAAATTCAGAAATTGATTTTTTGATAACGTCTAGATCTAGTGTTAACTGATTTTTTTTTTTTTGCAAAAATCATCTTTCTGAGACTTTGAATTAGTTTTTCGGAAGTACACGAAAAAAAATCTAAGTCCCAGAAAGTTAATTTTTGAAAAAGACTTTTTTTTTTGAAAATAATACTAGACCCATCCAACCGGGAAAACCGGGAAATCCGGAAAAACCGGGAATTCGGATTTACCGGGAAAAATGCGGGAAAACCCAAATTGCACCGGGTAAGATCATATATACTCATCCCAAGTTACAATTTTGATTTTATATTAGTCTTGTAGGCCATAATTTGGTCTTGAAGAATCCTTTAACCTTTAAACTTATAATGTTACTTGGAATCAATCAACTTTATAGCACATGCATCATTATATTCTCTTGCTTACAGCTTACATGTTATTCATTTCTCTCACTCGCAATCTGTTCGCTCCGGGATCAAGCGGTAGTGTTGTCGTTGTTTCTACTGAGATAGCTTAACGGCCTCCAGCTTACTGCTGCAACGAGGCAATTAGCACCCTCCGCGCTAGTTGTCGCAAAGCCAGAAGACATTTTCAGAAGCAGACAGAGAGGAACGTGTGTAGAGGAATGTTCCGAGCACATAAACGAGAGATAAAGCAGAGCAAGTCAAACTGTCAACTGGAGCTGGGTTGAGACGCCGCTGCCAACGACGCACACCATGTGGTGATGACGAAGATCAGACGAAGTCATGCCCGCTGAAATGTGCTTAGCGAACCTGAAAGACATCGTGGAAGGCTTTTTCTCGAAGCACGATCCAACGACCTGGTCACCTACATCGTATGGAGACGGAAAGGGAGATAACGACGAAGTCACCACCGAGCAACTCGTAGCAGTGCCTGCTGGATACACTCGGAAAACTCTTGGAGAGGATCATCCTAAAAAGGCTGATGAAATGCACGGAGAGTGAGCAAGGATTTTCGGAGAGGCAGTTCGGATTTCGAAAAGGAAGAGCAGAAGTGGAAGCAATTCGGACAGTTGTCGAGAGAGCAGAGGAGGCGTCGAAACAGAAGTGGAGAGGAGATCGATATTACGCCGTGATAACGATCGACGTCAAGAATGCGTTCAACAGCTCCAGCTGGGAGGTTGACGTTACTTACAGAACCGGGTTCTGATCTACGAGCCAAATATGGGACAGAGATCGATTAGGATCACGGCAGGAATTCCACAAGGCTCTATCCTTGGTCCAACGCTCTGGAACGTGATTTAAAACGGCGGTCTAACGCTGAAGCTACCCAAACGAGTTGAGATCGTTAACTTTGCGTATGACGTCGTCTTACGCTAACAGGCAAGACGCTGGAATAGATGGAAATGTTGGCGACCGAGGCGGTCGACATGATTGGAAACCTAATGCATGGAGCAAAACTGCAGATAGCCCACAACAAAAGCGAGGTGGTATTGAGCAGTAACTTTAAAGCGCTGCAGAGGTCAGAAATTACCGTTGGGAAACTAGAAGTGCGTGTTGACATGCCTGGAAGTGGCTTCAATTGCCACGTAGAATACGCCTACGAGAAGCCCAACAACGCGGTAGCCAGAATCATACCGAACATCTCGGGACCAAGCAGTAGCAAGAGACGGCTCCAGGCTAGTGTATTTACGTTGATACTGAGATATGGTCTTGGTTGCAGCGCTGAAAACCAAGCGGAATTTAAGGAAACCGAACAGTACGTACTGGCTCAAATTAGCAAACTTTTCGAGGCGTTTGGTGTACCCTTTGTACCCAGTGTTGGAAAAATCATTTTCAAAAAAAGTTCTATCCCAGCTCATTGCAGAGATAAATCCCAAAGGAACTTCTCACAAAAAGTTCGCGAACGAGAGATGATAAAAAGTTCATGAAAGCGTAGAGCGAGAGAAATTTTCATTTCGTTTCGCGAAAGATCTTTCGTCTCTCCATCTCACATCATTTCACACGTACTCGTGATTCGAACCAACCAAATATCTCCTCAGCTTTGTTTTTTTTCCAGCGAGTAAAGGTAGGCGAGAGTGTCTGTTTGTTTTCTTCTCGTTCTTCGATATTTTTCGCATCCTTCACATTAAATACCATTTCCAGAGAACTTTGAGATTTGGGCGTAATTGCTTTTGTAAACAAACACGTCATTCAACGATTTCTCACGAACCAAAACACAATCTAGCGAACTATACTATACCAAATGAATCATTCCTCTACCTGTCTGTGTTGTTGGTTTTTTAGATTGAACTTTAATTCACGAGAAATCGGTGAATTAAGTATGTGTTTACAAAAGAAATTACGCCCTAATCTCAAAGTTTTCCGGATTTATTTATAGTTTTAGTTCTCAATGCAACCAGTAGATACTTGTAACTATTCACCAAGAGTCTAATCTTTGCTGACCAAATCATCATTTATGGCTGTACTCTTCGACAAGAAGAACTATGCTATTAGTGCGAAGTACAGTTAGACCACTGAGATTGGCGCTTAGACATGTTTAGTGTAAGCTAGCAAGCATTCTGTTGATTAATCTTACTGCATTGAGAACATGTTTATTAGGGTGGTTCAAAATATCGGCTTTTCTTCACTAAGCTCAATCGATTTTTAATCCGGTTCAGATAATTCTCCCAAAATTTGAGCTTATTGGGTTGTGATCTCATTGTGCACTGGCGATCTAAAATTTATAAAGGTATTACTATGGGAAAAGTGATTATTTTGTTCACCTCGTCTTTAAATTTCGCCATAATGATCTACCAATAAGTTAGCCTTGTGTACTCATAGGAAATTTTCTCAGCTACATTTTTTTCTAAAGACCACTTTTAATTCAACGTTGAGGAAATTAGTTATTAATTGATTTCTAATCTGCTAACTTTCTGATTTGATCAATCGACTCCATTAGGTAGAGGGCAGCAATGTAACCCAGTAGCTCGCCCGGTAGCTTGAATTTCCACACAACCTTGAATGAAAATATTAAATTTGCTGGTCACTGGTGCCATAAAGCTACTGTAACTTTTTTCATGGAACTCAAACTGCAAAAAAATCTATTAAACATCGATTCTAAAAAAATAATTTACTTGATAATTTTTATTCAGCAGGTGTATTCACTTGGGAATCCATCACTTCGCAAGTTGAAAGTATTTTGAGATTGTCTGTTAATTTCAAGTCTTGCAATACTTGTGGATGAAAAATTTAGATCGTTCACAATCTGTCACTATATCAAAAGCTCAAGGTACATGGTTACTTTAATTAATTTTGTGTTCATTTCCAGCCAACTGATAACAATTTTTCGTTTTCTTTTTTTTTCTGCCTATATTTTTTTACAGTTGTAATGGAAATTTAATTACCTGTTTAATTTTTTTATCATCCTAAAATGCACACTAAAAAGATGTTTTTGTCAGATCCTTGGTCAGCAAATAAAGCGTTTTGAAGATCAGCAGTGCAGCAGACCCGCATACCTTATGGTTTTACATAGGGAGGGTCTAGACCCTTTGTATTGATTTACTCTGGATAGCTTTCTGTCTATAATCTTTCCCTTGTAAAATGTGCAGTGCAATTTTCAAGAACGAATGTGGTGTAAAGAGATATAGAGAAAAAATGATCTGATATTTTTCGTATCCTCGCGTTGGTGATTCGAGTTAAAAAAAGTTCGCGATTTCTCATTCTCTCATCCCAGAAAGTTCGCTCAGGAAATATTGGAGTGTGAAACTAGTGAGGGAAAGTTCCCAAGACAAAATATATCGCAAGCGAAAATGATATTTTGGTGAAAATTCCATCACTGGTTGTAAAAATTACAGAGAATAAACAGATATCAGTAATTTAATTAATAGTGCATAAATTATGGTTAAACTTGATTTCAAAATCATTTTGATGTTTAATTTATTGAAAAAAAAATTCCGGATTTTGTCAGTTTCCCGTTTTTGTCAGCCTAAAATTTCAGATGGGGCTTACAAAAACGGGAAAGTACTGCATTTTAATTTTAATTCTTATGAAAAATGCAAACTGTTGGAATATTAAAAACCATGGACAGAGGAAAATTGACAAAAATCGTAGAACACGAAATTCGGTCAATCTAATCTATTCTACAGTTGTGTTCGATAAAATAGCATCGCATGCCAATTTTCATACAAAATGGTCAAGTTTGACATGATGTAACTTATGATGAATTGAGCTGAAACGTTCGCCAAAGAACTACAAATATGTTCAATTTTACGATAACAAAATTTTAAATTTTTGGAAGCATCTACCGGAAAGTGAGACACCAGGTAAAATTGTTCAAAATAATAGCAATTTAAAAGGCATAAAAAGTAACAAGGACCAAAATATGTTCCCTTGATTACTGAAAAATCATGTTCCCCTAGTTTGAAGTTGTCAGGACTAGGGTTCAACGATAGATCTTGTACCAGGTATTCACCACGAAAAGGTGATCTACCAGCGTTACTGGTTTGAACAGATAAAAATGGACACCAAGTTTAGCCAATTGGACCTAAAGGTAGCTTGACATGTGTTGATGTAGAAGTCCAAATTGTAGACGGTCCGCTTGACGAAGACCAACACGAACTAGTCTGGTTTGTGGTAAAGCTAGCAGGGAATGTCTTCCCTCGATTTGAGATAAAAGACGTTCGGATCCCAAGCAGGCACGAATATCTCTATACCTTAAATTGGTATGGATGAGCCTGACATAAGAGGTAAAATACCAAAAAAATAATACAAAAAAAATGTTCCCACGATACCATTCCAATACCAAATTGTGATAATGCAATACCAAAACATTACCTCACAGGTATTATTTTGGTATCCAAATATCATTTTTTGTTATTTACAAAGTATTTTGCATGTAATTTTTTAGTATTATTCTTTGGTATTTTACCAATGTTAAGTCATGCTGATCAACACCAAATTTTGGTATCAGGTCAAGATTAGGTATTCATTAGCTATTTTCTCCTGCCCGGGATATAGTCGATTTTTTATGAGCATTGGAAAGCCTTTTCGTGGTCAGGTTCAACGCTGCGACTCAACGATAAGACGAATGATGAGACGAATTGAACTGACGGTGAAGTTAACTCGCTGAGGAACAAGAAATCGTTTCCTGTGGCTGGATTTGACCAGATCAGCAACTGATTTTAGAAACAAAAACAAACGTCAAGGTCAGTGATGGAAAAGTTCGTGATAACTCACCATGACTCGCGAACTTTTCCCATGGTGAACTTCGTTAAATATCACGAACTTTTCCAACACTGGTCACGGTTGATCACACGCACAGCGTACGCCGTAGAATAAAAACATTTGATCAAAGTTTTAAACTTTTAGTTAGTATGCTTTTTTATTTAATTTACTATAGTAATTTCCATATAAACTTCTTATGGTTTGTGCCAAGTCAGTTTCTTACCCAATGAGTTTCAGTTTTGGGAAGCTTGGAGGCCGATTTGGAAACGTTTGAGCAATATGGAGCGAAATTTTCAAATTTTGCATCAGTCTACTGAGTTTATACCTATTTCTCTCAGATGTCAAAATTGAAAAAAGTGGGGTTACTCAGTGGATAAGAAAAATTGTCCTTAATTTTCCTCAAAAATCGGCTCGAATATCGAGAAAATCTATGAAAATTTACCTCAGCTTAAACTCATAGACTGAGTAAAATTTTACGATTTACTTCATTTTACAGTCGATTTTTGAAAAAAAGTCTAGGAACATTTTTCTCACTCACTGAGATATCCTACTTTTTGTATATTCGAGTCAATTTCGATTCAAACCGGAGTTTCTTTCATTGACCGTGCTTTCGACTTACGTCATTTGGAAGTTTCTGCCAGCCTTCTTAATAAGTATTTACTGCCTCCTCTGGATACGTTCATCCAATTTCCCCAAGTAAATCAAATAAGTAAATTTCCTTGGATGCTACCAGTTGCTATAGTTCAGATTTCAATTTCAGTTCCATCAGGAATAAAAATCAAAACTTGCGAACTAATTCTCCCGTTTAGCTACGACACTGATCAGCATCATTCGTTATAGAGGCAACATATGTTGTCAGTAGCAAAAAAAAAACCTGCCAAGAGATCAAAGCCGAACAGATATTCCCAACCGGCGTTGTTGATGCGGCAAAAGATACAAACGGCCATTAAGCGCATTTTCGTCAAAGATCAAAACACATTTTGGCTTTGGCTTTTTGTCACCCTGCTAAAGTGTTATGTGAAGTTTAATGTAGGCGACTTCACTTCTTTGTAGCTATTTCTTTGCCGTTTACGCGCACCGCAGACTGCAGGTCTACAACGGGTAGTCAGCCAGTCAAATCGAGTCCATGGTGGGTGTGTGTGTGTGTGTGTGTGTGAGCGAGGCGAAACTCTTCTTGGATGCCCCCAATTAAAGTCAAGTCCTTGTGGTCGCGAGTGTCTGTTGTAGGAAAATGATGATTGTCAACCATTGACAACGGACGGACAAGTCGCCACTTTTCTCACCCGGGAAACATCAAAGAACATGACGGGGACCGCGACTGACAAAGATTTCGAAAAGGCTGTGAAGATTCCTCTTTTGTGATGTATTTTTCACCATGTTTTTTGGCAGATGTAGGGCACACTCAAAGCCGAGAGCTGAGAGACCACGTGCTCTGGCTGTCCGGCCGAAAAACAACAACGGGGTGGCGACACCACCGACGACGACGACGTTTGTTGGTATGGTGATGATGGCATCAGTTTTTAGTAAAGTGACGACAACGATGACGATGGAACCAGACCGAGTGTGAAATTGAAATCCTTCTCCCACAATGACATTCTTCTCGGTTGGTTGGCTTGCAATGCATTTTTTTTTGCTCGGCGAACAGCGATGATGCCAGTGGGAGTAACTGTTGTTGATGGAAAATGTAACAACGTTAACAAATGTGTTGAAATGGGGGAATATTTTTGTGTTGCTTGAGAGCAGCATCATGACACGACTAGCATGATGGATGTTTCATTTTTCACAAGAGATTAAGAGCAGATGAAAAGTGCCACCCATGAACTGTGCAACAGTTGCATTTCGAAACCAAAACGGAATGGGATTACAATGAATGATCTCACTTCAAATATCCATTTACAGGGACTTTTCCGGATCCACTTTCAATTCCTTGCCTCGCAAAACGGAGAAGCAATTTGCATTCGGCACAGCTACCGATCCTTCTTCAAACCAATACGCAACATCGCCTGGACCGTTTTTGGGCAAATAAAAAAAAAAAAAACACTTCTCCACTGAACACGATCGCGACCATTTCGCGCTTCTGTTTCGGACTCTTCGCTACCTACCCCCCTCTCCCATTCCCCACGGTTTCAACATGTTTTCCGCGCTGATGCTCGGAAGCAGCCGATGGAAATGTATACATACAAATCACATTAAAAAGACACGTTTGCTTCTTCTTCTTCTTGCTGCCTTTGAACATGTCGTTTTGGGGCTTCTAGTCTTAGGTTCCGCAAGAAAAATGTGTCTGCGTGTTCCGAAAGCAGCAGAGACCGAAGAATGTCACAACATTGTACGGTCACGTCGTCGTGGTTTCGAAACTATTCGCACTATTTCAGAGGAGAAACGCACTTATCGTGTGCTGACCCGGCCGCCGTGGAATTTATGAGTCGGCAGTCCGTAGAAGAATCGTGATACTTTTATTACTATGTGACGTAGTGCTGCTTCCCGTAGAATTGCCGGATGTATTGAGTGCCATAAAATTCCATTGAAATTAATACCCGAAAGGCATAGGGTAATTTCGGTTGCAAGTAGTTTGCCGAAATTAACACCTCTGCCCGGAATGGGCATGCACGATTGGTGTTGTTCCGCAGCCGCCAAGCAGCACCCATGTTAACCAGAACCCCAACGCCATAAATCGTGACTGTTGTGTCTTTTCATTTTTGGGCTATTGGATTCGGCGAGAGGTGATTGATTGATTGATTGCTGTTCGAAATATGGATCGTCAGTGGCGTAGTGAGGGGTGTGTGAATTTCATTGGATGCGTCACGACCTTGTTTATACGCAGTAATCAACCAGTTTTAGTCTCAGCTATGTACAATCACAAAAAAAACTCCTATCGGAAAAGGGACTCTGCAAGGAATCAACTTAACGTGATTTTTGCTTTTCTGCGCCATTTTGGAATTTTAATTGGATCATTTGACGTTTTAAGAAGATTTAGGCATTTAGGGTAATTTTAACGTTTTTAGGCATTTTTACCTTTTCATGATCATTTTGATTTTTTAGCATTTTTTTTTCGAGTGATGTCATTTCACCCAAATGCGGCTCTAGCGTACTTATATTTTGCCTCCTCTGAGGATGTATGCATTGCAACTCATGCGAGCAAATCATCACGTTTACGGTGAGAACACGACAAGCCAAATGTAAGAGAGTGCTTATTGAGAATTTCTGTTGTAAAAACTAAAATCTAGAGAAATGAATTTAATGTGCTCCCGAGCTCACTCACTTAAAAGCCTCACTCACCACTGCAGAGCCCACTCTCCAGAGCATAGGTTTGAGCGCTGTTGAAGCATTATTTTGATACAAACATATTAAGCATAAAATAGACCTACTACATATGAGACTCAAACCAATCCCACCAAGGTAGTCATTCTCAAGACAGGCCTGATAGGACTAGGAAAAGGCGCTTCTGTGTCACTTGATAAGTCATACATGTATCCACATAAATACAAGAAATAAAGATCATTTTATGTCAAGTAAGTCACTACATATGAGTGTGTCGCGTCGTGCGTAGGGTTACTATATGGTATCCTAAAAGAGGATATGTCCTCCAGCGACACAGATCCTGCCATATGATATTTTAGTTTTGTACTGTACTATGATAGTTTGTTTTGTAAGTGTCGGAGACAAACGCAGTCGATTATCACAGAAAATTTGCCGACTACCGTGACCGCTTACAAGACTGGCTCCCACTATGGCAGTGACCTTAGAGTCCTATGCTGAATTAATGGTAAAATTAAGGCTGTAAAGTTGTAGTTTTCCTGCAAATCAGTTAGACTAGATCATTTTCAAAAATGAATTATAAAGGTTAGTTTGATGCATTTTTCAGAAGTATAACGAGAAGATGAATTGAATTGGTAACGGCTACAAGTTATGAACAATCTCAATTGAACCTTTGCAAATCATGAATTTTGTGATAGCGTACATATTATTAAAACGTTTGATAAAAATTCTTTGTCCTCCTTTAATGTTAAGAAAAGGAATCATTGTCTTCCTTAAGGTGATTCCTCGAAGAGTCCACAAATGGCCGCCACGAGGGCTATACATTTTCAATTACACAAATCTCAGAAATTAGTGCCTCATTTCACCTGAAATTGCTACTGTATGTATGCTGCAGTGCAGCAAATGTGGAGTATCAGTTTCATTGTGATACGTGTCCTGGAAGCTGATATTTGTGCACTTGAAGTTTCGAAGTGATTACTAGAATAAGGATTTCACTAGTTTACTAGATATCTATCCATTGCAAGCAATATTTTACAATTGTTTATGTTGTGAGAGTTGGTGCACAGGTAGATTGAGGTTAAGGAAACGCCACTGATTAGAGTAGTTAGTAAACAAAGTTTGATCATAGTAGCCAAGTAATGCTTACTCCCTGGTGGGCATTGGCAATATTCGCGAGTGCCCGAGCAAAAAGTGGTAGTGTTGCTCGGCAATGTAAAATAGATAGATCAATAACTTGGTAAGGAACCTACCTTGCAATACAATTTGTTGCTGTAAATGTGGTCTAGTTTCACCTCCTTTCAGGTATAACACGAATTACCAGTCACCCTGTACCATATTGTACGATATTTTCACAATAAATCATAGCATGAAAACAGCTCATCTTTACGATATGACGTATGCAGGGCTGGTACTGCTGATGCGATATATTAGTAGTGACTTTAATTACTAATGACTAGTTTAGTGACCAAATAGTGACTTTTAAATAATAAATAAGTAACCAATAGTGAAATTTATATGATGACTCAGAAACTCAAATAAGGTTTAATATTCAAATAAACTGTTTTTGTCATGGAATTTAAAAATAAAACTTCGTGTATTCCTCTAAATATATCGAAACTCTCAACGGAATCTCCTAGTAAGAGCATATGAAGTGTAATTTCCGGATTTAAAAAAAACGTGCTGGTTGAGCGGTATACGTTAAAATCAATGTATACACCAATAAACCACAATAAACCAATCCTTTAAATTTGTCGAACCTCTTAACGGAATCCCTTTATGAAGAGCTTTTTTTTTTTTTTTTTTCCTTTGGTTTGTTTTTTTCCGTCGACCTTGTTTTCCGTGCTGAGCACCAATGCTACCGACGTGCCAGGAAGGCAGCTCCCACACCTGGACCCTACCTATCGACCCATCAACTCATGAACCGGGGACCAACGACTTTACTTCCCATCCGAAGGAAGGCGTGATCAGATATGTTATGCCTCAGAACATCCCGGCGGCGCCGACTGGGATTGAACCCAGGCCTGCTGGGGTGAGAGGTAATCACGCTTACCACTACACCACCGGCGCCGTTTTTATGAAGAGCTTTGAGTGGGTTGGTTTATTTTCTTTAAATTCCGTTATAATTGCTTTTCTTTTGACAGATACGCGTATGTCGTCTACTGCTTGCAGACTTTTTTTTTTTAATAAAGAAAAAAAAAGTCTACAAGCAGTAGACGACATACGCGTATCTGTCAAAAGATAAGCAATTATAACGGAATTTAAAGGAAATAAACCAACCCACTCAAAGCTCTTCATAATAAACCAGCTTAAATAGGGTTACAACGACAGCATTTTTTTTTCGAAGATTATGAATTTGATCCCGCCTTTGAAATCTTTAAAATTTTGATATCACTTTGATAGTTCGCTAAGAATATTTCATATATTTTTTTCAGGATGATCTCAAAAACTTTTTTTAAATTATTCCACTCCACTTAAACTTGCTTCTAAAACAAGCTTAACAAGAATAATATTGCATTCTTGAAATTCTTTGCAGAACAATGGACAACATTCTTGGAAATAGATTATTTTCGTAGTTGGAGATGCTGAACGTCAAATATCAGACTTAAAGTGGAAATTTTATTAAAGTATAGAGTTGATAGTTCAGTTATACCATCGACAAACCGACATGAATGACCATACAAAGTACTATCAAATTTCTGATCAAAGCACAAAACTGACATCTGCCGCCGTGTTCGCGAAAAATGTGTATCCTAGCCACGAACACGTGTACAAAATGTATGAGTTGGTTCGTGTCTAATCTATTCCGAGCAAATTATTTTTATCTAGATAACAAATGTCTATGGTTTTGACAGATGGGATCGCTGCACATTTGAATCCGCCGTTATGGATTATCGATCAAGAGTTATTAAGTTTAAGTTTCATGTCGGTTTGTCGGTGGTTGTACTACGGCATTGTAAAAATTGTATATAGAAATTAAAAAGGGAGTTTAAAACAATTTTGAGGAATGTACGATTCGGGTAGAGCATCCGTTTTACCAAACTCATCCGTTGATGAGGGATAGTGAGGGGTGTTTCACCCCGCCACAGTGCAAAAGGGATAATCGCCAATTCGTGTATGTGCCTCCGATGTGCGGAAACAGTTCTATCAATTGTTTCACACTCAAATCGCCATCTGCCGTGAACATTTACCAGATTGCTCTACCTTATTCGACATTTTATTACCTTCCTAAAAATGTCCTTTGCTCGCTTTCTACTTCTACTTTCTATGTACAATTTTCACACTACCGTACTACAACGGAACTATCAACTCTATGCTTTCATCTCCTCATCTATCGTTTAAAATGTTCACTTTAAGTCTGATATTTTACGCTAAGCATCTCTAACTATGCAAATCGATAACAACTTCACGCATGAATTAATAAATCATAATTAGTTAAAGTAGATTATATTCGATTTTTTAATTATTCTTCCAGGATTTCCATGAAGGTTCTTCCCATAAATCCATTTAAAATTTAAAGGGCGAACACGAAATGATTGCGACACATTCAACAGGGCATAACTTTTTTACCATTGGGTAAAAATCAACCAAATTTTGCACACTTTCTCATTGATGTGTATTGTGTACATGCTGTCAAACTCGAAGTCGTGTTTTTCAATTCAACTAAAATGGCAGTTGGGAAAAATATTGAACATTCACCATTCAACCGTCTCCAGAGTGTTGAAGCGGTTCCAGGAGCGGTTGACGTTGGACCACGGCAAAGGAGCTGGAAGAAAACCGGGACCGGAGAACAAAAAGACGGAGGGAAAGGTGAAGCGGATGATTAAAGCAAATCCCAACGTCTCAAGCCGTGATTTGGCTAAAAAAATCGGCATGTCGAAAGAAAATGTCGAAGTTCGCCTCCAAATATCTCATTTGGCAGGCCATTTGCTCTTGCGGACTGAGGAGTGAGCCTTTCGTGACAAAGGGCACAGTAAATGGCGAGATCTACAAATCTGAGTGCCTCGAGAAGCGCCTTTTGCCACTATTCTAAAAATGTCCTGGAGTGGTATGAGGCCAATTCTGTCCATTTTGTTCCAAAGGATATGAATCCGCCAAACTGTCCGGAGCTACGCCCGGTGGAGCAGTACTGGGCAATAATGAAGCGGGAACTTCGGAAGAGCAAGAAGACAGTCAAAGACGAGAAGGACATGTTAAGAAAATGGAAAAAAAAAACTGAGAAACTGGTACCGGATGACACTGTAAAGACTTTGATGGAGTGCATCAAGCGAAAATGCGTTCAATTTTACACTCAAGGCTCCATCGATTAACTTTTCTTTTGATTTTTGAAGTAAATATATGTATAAAACTACCCTAAAATTTTGGTTTGATTCTAAACATTATAAGAAAATTGGCATGACATTTTCGGTGTCGCAATAATTTCGTGTTCGCCCTTTACTTGAATTCTCCTTAGAATTTCCATTAACCTCAGAAATATCAGAAATTTCTGCTTAAAATAATCTTGGAATAATCTTCTCCTTAGAATTCCTTTGGTATTTTCTCAGAATTCTCAAAACAAAAACCCATCTCAGAATACCCTTGAAACTCTTCGAAGAATTCCATTGAGATTGAACCCTCAAAAGCCGATTCCATTTGAATTCTTCTCGGAATTTATTTCAAACTCCTAGAGTTCTCTTGGAAGTATCCTCAGAAATCATCCCAGAATTCTTTTATAACTTCCTTAGTGCCAAGTACTCAATTTAAAAATGTAGTTGATATTTTTTCCATTTCACTCTATTTTAGTTGTGAAAAAGTTACTTTAGGGACTATTTATATGGAAATAGTGACTTTAGTGTGAAAAGTGACTTTTCAGTGACTGACTTCAAAATAGCGACAAAGTCACTAAAAAGTGACCTGCTACCATCCCTACGTATGAGACAATGTTGTAGGAAACTGGATTGTCTTTTCAGATGAAATACACACTAATACACAGCAAAGCATTCGACACAATCGACATACCATAATTACTCTTCAAACTGCAGAAAGTAGGAATGGAAGCCGGACTTTTGAACTGGCTCAAGTCCTACTTTCAAACCGTAAGCAAATTGTACCCTTTCAAAACAAATTTTCAGTACCAATTCTAGTCACCTATGGGATCCCCTAGGGATCTCATTTGGGTCCGTTTCTTTTTATTTTGTACGTAAACGACATTTCCTTCATATTTAAGAACATTAAAGTACTTGTATATGCAGGCGACATGAAGTTCTTCATAGAAATAATAAATGTCTCCGATGCAGGACCATATTCTAGAAGCAATAAATCTATTCTACACTTGGTGTAGCAAAAGTCTACTTTAACTCAACGTAAAAAATGTATCGCAGTAACATTTAGTTGAAAATTTTTGACCCCTTGCATAAACATACATTTATAAAACGAATTAGTAGTCGTATGTAAAATTGTAAGGTACTTAGGCGTAATACTGGACACCAAACTTATATTTGTAGAACATTATAATAAAATCATAAGCATATAAAATGGCATGCTGGGCTTCATTGAGAGGTTCTACTACAATTTTCAGGACCCATACAATATAAAATTACTGTACACTACATATGTAAGACCTATTCTGGAATACTGCCACATAATTTGGAGCCCATAAATTGCCATACACGAAGAACGCATAGCATCTGCCCAAAAGCAATTTCTTTTGTATGCTCTTCGACGACTAAATTGGACTGCACACTACCATCATATGAAGCACGCTGCATGCTCATCAATCTACAAACACTAAACGAACGGCGTGAATTTGCAATGCTTTTCTTTATCAATGACATTATTTATCACCGCATAGAATTTGCAGCAATGCTCTCACCTCTTAGAACTCAAAAATTATTCTATGAAAACACATGCAGAACAATGATGCACCTGTATATTTAACATAAATTGCGAAGAAATTGACATCACTATGTCCAAAAACCAAATAAAATAATGCATAGCATGTAAGTAAAACATTGGAAACATTGTCGTCCTTTGCTTGACGAAATAAATAAATAAATACATCCATTACCCTATGCCTGCATCTTCTTTCTCGACTCTCGGCGTAGTGTTCTTTGAAGCACTTCCAAAGCTATTAATTTAGAGATTTCTATGTCAACTGAATTTGTATATTGTATGGCAAGCAAAATGATACTATATGTTCAGGGAAGTCGCGACAATTTACAACCTGGAAGATTGTCTAGATCGGACTGGGAATCGAACCTGCGGCCTTCGGCCTGGTTATACCATAACTAGCCTACAATTACAGATTTTGAAATTATTTCCTCAATACGCCCCTGGAAATCTTTGCCCTAATTCCTTCTCTCCGCGAGAAACTGTTGGAAAATGTGATAATTTTCCTCAACATAGCTGTTGTTCCGATCGACTGACTTTCGGATAAACCCTCCACCGGTCGGGCAAACCGCTGCAAGCAACGAGTCACGTACGACACAGAGTGATGTTTCCATACACTCTTTAATGATCTTTTCCACTTAGAAGATGCTCAAATCCCGTATGGACATATGAGAATGCGATGTGAGCAATGCGATTTTTCTCTTCGGCTCCTTCAATCGGTCCACTTGAAGTGTTCATGCAGCACTAAAACCAAATGCTTTCAACTCATAATGACACCGAGGCGGTTGGTGGGAGGTGGGTGGAAGCCCGCGCTGTACTCTTCTCTGCAACGCCACATGTTTTTTAATAGTATCATTTATCACAAATGAAAGACGACCACGGCGGCGGTGAAGACGAAGACGCGCGTGGTGAACAGGTTTCGGCACCGGGTAGGACGAAAAAAAAAAAGAAAAACATGTTGTCTTTCCCTTTGGTTGAACGTTTTTTTTTTCTACGCTCTTTGTGAAAGATGAATCGACTTTTGCGGTTTGGCGCACATGCCTACCCACCTACCTACACACACACACGGGATGAGCATGACTAGAACGCCGCTGGCTTGACTGGGCTGGCCTATAAAGAGAGAAGATCTCACATCAAAGACTTGACATGAAAGAAAATACTTCGAAATCCGTTCAAATCCGTGTGTCTTGTTAGAAATTAATGACTTTGTGACAATGGAACCAACTTGCGATGGGAATAAAAGATCAAACATTCGGCTTCAACAGTTACTTTCATGTCCCGCTTATGTATCACCCCTCGCACATAATCAGTCCGCAGCTGTCAACCCCCTGCCATGATATACCCTTCACTCGGTTATTGATCACCAGCTGACATGTAATCCTTTCGAAAGAGTGTGTTGACCAGCTGGTCTTGCCGCCACGCCACATAAAAGCGTTGTTTGCGCCACTGTTCACAAAATGATCTGCAATTTATCAACCAAAACTCTACGTTGGATCTCGATCACACTAATCACATGTTTCTCTCTTCTTGCTCTCCCCCTCTCTATCTCGTACAGTGCTCCAGGAATGCGCAACCGACTCGGAGGAGCTGATCTACCCGGTCCGAGCGCCGTCCGCCTGCAGTGCACCGCCGGATCTACTGCTGACCAGCGATCGGGAGCAGATGATGAAAGTGAAAAGTTCCAAGCAACAGCAGCAATCATCACATAATCATCAATCATCACAGCAGCAGCAGAATCTTGGGCATCATCATAAGAACACTTCAATGGCTGGTGGTCAACAGCAACAGCAGCAGCACAATTCGAAGGAATCGTCTTTTCGGAAGTGTTCTGGGAGGACGGCAACCGTCAAAAGTGATCCCGATCGGGTGCGGTTGGAGGTAAGCAAGATTTACATTCAAACAAATTCATTTATCAAGCCTGAAAAATCAAGCCTGCATGCCATTATGAAGTGATTGCACATCATTATCGTGATCAATCAACCGAGTGAACCAGTTACTACAGGATGGCTTTATTAAAATAATATAAATTATCCCGATTAGTCATGTGCGAAATTCATCAGTACCGATATTTCCTACATGAAAAGCAAAAACTACATCACAAAACCAAAGCCACAGCCACCCACCAATCCCGAGCACGCCACAGCCTCGCACTCAATTTGCGGTTGTGGACTCACCACTCTACTCATCGTAATCCATAATCTCTCCATTTATTCGTTCGAAAATGGGAAATTTAAGCCATAGGTACGGGCCCCCACCTTACACAATCTCTATCTATCTGTCTGTCCGTCTGTCAGCCATCCCAGCTACCCAGATAGGACCCGGAATATGGGCCGGTTCGATTACTATACACCGCTCCAAAACTCATTCATATGCGCTGTATGCTATAAATGAGAGTAGGCATGTATTTACGCAAATCTCTTCACGAGCTTCGATCCGTCAAGCTGGGGGTCAGAGGAGGGAACTGGGTGCCAACGATGCGAAGCGCGCCTTATCAAACATTTCCGGATGGCGTTTCGCTTTGATGTGTGCTTTATTTATTGGGCTTCGATTCGGTTGGCGCTATCAAAACACATTTATAGAACGCCGGTGATTATGGCTGGAACTGTCTCTCACAGCAATTGTATTGTTGGGCTGGCGGCAGCTCTGTCACGACCGACAGCGGTGTTCGCCAAATACGATGAGCAATGCAATGATAATAATAGTCCGGCTGGCAGCGGTGTTATCAGAGCAGGTTTGCGAGAATTGCTTGCAGGAGTGTGGTTCAGGGTGGGGCCAATTTGTAAATTAACTGGGAACAACGAATTTAAGGTCTGCTTTCTGCTGCAACCAAATTTTAACAACCACCTAAGCTAAATTAAATGTTATGCTTGTGATCCGGGTTGTGAATGGATAACCGTCGTCTAACGCCTACAATCAGCGTTGCCAGGTCATTTTCTGAAAAATCTGGACCAGTTAGTATATACAATCTGGAAAAATCTGGAAGGCTCCAAAAAATCCTGATTTTAACATAATGCTATTGAAATCAAAGTGATGTGCCAATCTCCCGTAAAAATCGGCCATTATGATCATCTGGAATTTATTGAAAGTAATTCTTGTCAGTAGTAAAATTACCAGGCTGAAGTGGAAATCAAAGTAGTTTAGGTAAACTGTGTGTGAGTACCACGATGTTAGTTGCATTCACACATAGTTTACCTAAACTACAGGTAACTCAAATATTTGCATAATTTCATTATACAACTAAAATGAAAGTCTGAAAGCGGAATTTATATAGTTAGTCTGAATTTACTTGGAACTCTTTACAGGATATCTTCGTCCTTTTTTTAGAGTTCCACTCGAATCATCCTAGAATTCCATCATACTTCTTTTCTGGATTCCCCTAAAATAATCTTGATATTATCCAAACTTTGTCAGTAACATTCTAAGAGTTCTTAGCATTATCTCTCGTAATCTCTTATAAATCACTCTTCCATTCCACAATTCCCTCAAACTGGTAATAGTTTCCAAGAATTGGCATAATTTTGTTTTCATATTTCTCTATGAAATTCTCTTAGAATATTCTTAATAATTTACTTGGTACACTCTTCAGAATGACCGTCACACTATTCTCAGACTTATCCAATAATTCCTTTTCAGCTGTTTTGTAGGTAAGGTCAGAATTGTTTTGAAATCCTCTTCAGTATTTGCTAAGTACTCAAATACTTTGCCAAAATGGCATTGAAAGTCTCCCAGAAATTGCCAGATGTTCTTTTGGCATAATTCTGATTAAATTTCTTAAATGTTAGAAAAATGAATCTCCTTCAAAACATTGGACAGAATGTCATTGAAATTATTCTCACGGTTCGTATCAACATACTCATTAAATTTCATCTTAAGAATTTTCTTTGATTTCTCTTCCGAATTCCACTTCAATTTTTCACAAAATCTCCATGCAATTGTCATCAGAGACATTGTCTTCAACCAGAGGTTGCACATATTGAAAACTTAACACTAGAAAACTGACAACACACCACACCCAGTAGACCAGTAGGGAAATTTTCAGGTTGGGGAAAGTTCCACTAGCTGGAACGGGAATCGAACCCTCACCACGAAGCTCACAAAGACGGATGGAACTCTACTCAGAATTAACATGAAATTCTCCTTTAGTTTCGCAAAGAATTTGCCTCACGCTTCACTGTAAACTATTATCAGAATTGCCTTGAAATTCTGAAATTCTAGGGCAATTTAGAATTCTAAAGATATTCAGACTGCTGTAACTCAATATTTACTAAGATTTAAAAAAAAATGCTAAAAATTATCAGATGCCTTTAAAATTTTCCTTATGAATTATGCTCAAAAATCGCACAAACATACTTCATACACCAAAGTCCTGATGGTTGTCTAGATTCAAAAGCCTTGCTAATTTGCCAAGGCTCAATTTATTGTTTTCAATCCTGAACAGTTTTCGATTTCTCTTAATTAAAAATTTATGAAAATTCCTTCAAATTGAAATTTTGATTTTTTTTTAAATAAAAAAAATCTAAATAAAAACTCTAACTAAACAAACATTCAGGCCATTTTTTTTAAAAGTTTGATGATTTTTGTCAGCAAATAATCTTTAGGAAATGTCTCCATTTTCATGATTCTGCAACCCATTAACATGCAAATATGTTGCAACAATGCCCTGTACGATGTTGCAATAATTTCCAACGTTGATGGCCTTTAATAATTAAAGTAGCTTGACTTTTTTTTATTACAGTGTAAATCTATTACAATGAAATTTTGAAAGCACGAGATGTTTTATAAATCTGGGAAAATCTGGATCATATTATAAAAGTCAGGAAATATACGTGATCCGTCTTTGTATCTGGCCAGATGACAGAAAATCTGTAAAATCCAGATAAATCTGGAATACTGGCAACGCTGCCTACAATGCAAATTCACCATGTTGCAGACTTTAACGCTGATGTTATCGATGGTTATCGATAACCACCCCCACATGTTAGGGCATAACTTCAGCAACACACTTAGAAAAATTGGTGTAAATCTAGGTGCTCTGAGACTGACATATACGAGCGACAATTTTGACATAAAATTGAGTCATGATAACAGCTCAATCAAACGTACTTTCGAACTTTTCAGTCTCGGAGCACTTAAATGGCGTTCTTGAACATTTTCAGAAAAATTGTTGAACGGAAACGGGATTTCTGATCGAAATAACATCTAAAACAAAGTTGTGGATGAAAATATTATCTATCTGAGAAAAATAAACAAAAATAGTTTTTCTTTTTAAATTAATTTTATACATTTTTTTTAAATGATCATAACCCAAATATCTTTAAATTCCCTAGCTGATTTTCAAATTTTCTTTAAAAAAAAATCGTATGAAACATGCAAACATCGGTAGTTCTCAAAACTATGAACACTCAAAAACTTTTACGATTTTTGCTAATTTTCAAGCCTCCATAATTTTAAACATTACAGAAGTTTGCATTTTTCATTTGCTTCTTTTTTGGATTTTTTATGAAGATCAAATGAACAAACAAATGACGTTCTCAAATATTCTTCCAAGACTACAGATTGATTAGGAAGTATTCAAAAATTATCCAGCGAATCTAAGATTTCAGTCAAGTGTAGATATTTTTTCAGGACATACATTATTTACATTATACCTAAGAAGACTGACAACTCTCCTATTTTCTTGAACAACCGGCACAATCGCGTCATCTGCCGCTCAAAGGTAAATGCTCCGAACGACTTGGAAAGCAAAGGTTCCAACCTCAGAAGAAAGGTTTGTGTAATTGTTCATTTTCCTATGCGTTGCTTCCACCTTCGCTCGAGCGCAGCGCTACTAAGTCTGTCGCTTGGATTCAGGCAACGTTGCCAGTCTTCTTGATATGTTGTCTTCGATTATACCCAAGCTTGATGCACCTGGTGTCAAAATATAAGAAAAATATGATACCGTAAAACGGGGTATCTTTGATAATGCGGGAAACTTTGATAGGAGAATATAATGATTAAATTCACTCTCTGCACTATTTCCGAATTGGGAACATTAATTTTATGCTGTAGCTTAGGGTATTATCACAAAGGCTCGAAAACATTGGTGACGAACCTGCTATTGCAATTTTTCAGTGTATTACATGGCAACACTACCATAGAGGTATCTCTAAGACCAGAAGGTCCCGAAGAAACGAGCTCAACTTTTTGCCTCAGCTCTGGTACTATCTTCGGTCCCAAGCTAATCGATTCACTCCTCGAAACATAGGAAATTCCACTAACCCCTCATTTTATCAGTCAAACTTTCATAGCGAATCAAAACAAACATAGTGTAGTACTGGAATTCATACTAGAATGGGGTACTTTAGTCGATTTGCTTGGGACCAATAGGCTAGTCAAGTAGTGAGCCAATTTAAAATCGTTAGTTTCGTATTGATTGTTTGCACTACTACTGGATTGTACTTGAATATTCACCAAATGTACTAGAATGTTTTGGTTCTATCTCTTTCACTCTACTCAAAACTGAAATACATACAAAAAATGACCAAATGATACACTCTTTGCACACAAGCCTCAGCCCATCTGGTGGCTGATGGCACAAGCTTCTAAGAAAATTCTATTACAGCGAACCACATTATTTAAATTGATTTCTTCGTCGCTTCATTTGTGGTATTATCTTTGATAGTATGTTTTACATATTTTTCAACTATCTGAAATCACAATGTTCTTGATTTTTTCCTCAAAAGGCACTCAAGCAATCACTTATTACATGTATTTTCGATATAGCCATCACAAATTCAATGTTGTCTTCTTATTGCTTAAGATGTTACTGATTATAAACTTTTTTAAAGCTTCATATTTCTTGAACTATATTATTTGAGATTCACGCATGTTCTTAAACATTGATCGAGTATTATCAAAGTAACTCTAAAGCAAAACAAAAACTGATGTTCGATCACAAGACAAAAAATAGTGCAAATGTAATAATTTTCGTTTAACATATTACTTACGAATTGACTTTAGTACTTGTTTTAGAAAAATACTAATTGAAAAACATGTACCGTCGACGGTGGGTGAGGTCTTTAGGAAATATTATGATCAATTTCCATTTCTGAACGGTATCAGAATTAGACGTGTGATTCTTCCTGATGCTTTTTCGGTAAAGCTGCATTGTGCGATTTAAAGTATTACTCTATAATGTGAAGGAGTTGGGGATTGAACCCATGATTTTCTGCTCAGCAAGCAAAATGGATCGCCACAAGCCACCGAGCTCCTCGTTTCACAAAACAATTACGACTAAGTTCCTGTTCAACTTGCTATAGATTTCGATCCCGACGGCGACTTCAACGACGATGATAACAACTACTCTGGAAAAGAATTTGTTAAACATTTCCAATCAACTCGTAGTACTCGTTCCTCGAACCGAATTTCGCTTTATCTCATTTTGAGAAACAAATCCGATTTAACTTTAACGTTGTTACGGTATACCTCGTAGATTGGATACTAGTGACGCTTACGTCTCTTTTGAAATTCTCAGTCAGACTGATTTTAGGAATAATGCTCAGGAGTAAATATTGATTCAAATTTAAACAAGGGTATCAAAAGCCACGCCCAAGGGGCAAGACAGTTCCTAATCATGAGCAATTTCAGAGTTGCTCGAGTAACTCACATTACTCAGTGAGGAAGATCACTGTCATTTGCTTTCTCACTTTTCGCATCACAGCAACATATGGAGGTACGAAGCCGAAAAGCTGCTATCAAGCAAAACAACAACAAATATCGGGGACTTCCGGCTTACAACTCCAGGCGAGTATGGTTGCGATTCTGAACTTCTTCGGTTTCCAGCTCCCGGGATCGCTCCTCGAATGGCCTACGAATTAAAAAAAAGTCAAAACGTGCTTGGGCTGAGGACTAAAATCGACTCGTTTTTCTTGGCTGTTGATTTAATCGTACTGACGGAAACGGGACTGAATGACCAGATCTATGCATCGCAACTTCGGATCACTTTATTCCGTCTTCAAGTGACCGATCTCCCCTGCACAGTCGAAAATCGCGCGGTGGAGGCGTTCCGACTGCTGTCTCAACTAGACTAACCAGCTACCTAAGTACCTCGCCCACTTCCAGTCTGCTGAAACAGTTCTGGATTGTCGTGGAATTTGCACAAAACATTCACAGTATTGGCGCTGTCTACCTGCCGACTGCACGATCATCCGTGAGCATCATCGTTAGGTCTCGATTGAGTCCCCGATCTCCCGCACTACTATTTGGCGACTACAACCAAGCTGGTTTACAGTGGCGCTTAACCAACAGCGGCACACCATTCATTTAGACCCACTGCTATTGCATACGCCGATGGCTTGCTGTACTCTTTTGGACGGATTTAACTTACTCGGGTTTAGTCAAGTAAACACTTTTCCCAACCGAAACGGACGTTTGCTAGATCTTGTCCTGGCAAATGACTTCGCATTACTGGCCACTGATCAGTCTAGATGCTGACCATCCCGCTCTCGTCGTGTCGTTCAGGTTACGTACTTCGATTTCAAATAGACCAATCTACATTCTCTCAATTTATCGACTCTCGTAAATAGCTCGGCTACAAAAACATTTTCTGTCGCCTTTGTCGTATTAGATGCTAGATTGTTGCGTCTTCCCATCGATCTGGGTGTCCAAAATATCCGGAAATATCTTAACACGACCGTGATGATCCAAAAAGAAAGTCGATGAAGAGAATCGATCAATGCAGAAAGGGCCTATTGAAAAGCGAGAATTTTATTTTGCTTACAAACCCCTAATATATCGACAGTGAGCATGCATAAGGGCGTAATCTCGATGATTGATTCTCTTCGTCGATTTTCTCTTTTGTTAATAACTCGCTAGAATTAACGTTTGCTGTTGCTTTTGATAGCCAATACAACCTGTTACAACTCTGCACTGCACAAATTCTAGAAAATTGTTTCGCTTAGCTGTAGCAATACAAAGAGAAAATCGATGAAGAGAATCGATCATCTCATATACGACCTTATGTATGCTCACTGTCGATGTGAAGACGGTAAACGGAGTAAGCCGAGGAGTAAACAGACAGTAAATTGATGAACGTCGATTTAGTTTTGAGGTATATTGAGTTACTCGCGAGTTACTAGCAGCATAAACGGAACTCAGAGTAAAGCTGTCTCACCCCTTGGCCACGCCCATCTTTACCGTAACTATGGATAGGGAAGGAAATGTTGATGTAGTACTCCTCACCCAATTACTGATTCGCTTGAGAAATGGGCGTAGACGCCAGTTTCAGAGGACTGGTGATCTGGTTAAAAACATGCAATGGTCGAGCTGAACAGGCAGATTACTTCCAGAATGGACGCACTCCGAAATGAAAGTTTCGGGCTGTGTTCAGAATCTGGATAACCGCTCCCGTTCATTCTAGAAGGTAGCCAAGGTACTGAAAATTCATCCCAAACCCGTTCCAAAATGTAGACTACTCCCCTTGTTCCGTGTCTCCGAAGTCCGGAGGATATAATTACGGTAGAACAGATATACTCAGCCCCGAAATATTCAAAGAATATGAAGGCCCCCGGTTTTGACGGCGTATTTAACCTAATCATAAAAAGGTTTAGCATGAAAGTCCATGCAGTTTTAACTGCCATCTTCAACAGATGCTTGGAGCTGCACTACTTTCCAAGCTTCTGGAAGATAGCAAAAACAATACCGATCCGCAAACCCGGTAAAGATCCAGCATTGCCGTCAAGCTACAGACCGATCAGCCTCTTCTCAGCGCTGAGCAAATTGTTTGAGAAACTCATTCTCAATAGATTGCTCAAGTTTGTGGAGGAAAACAATATTCTCCTACCGGAACAGTTTGGGTTCAGGAAGGCTCCAACACTCATCAGCTAGTACGGGTGATGAACAACATCCGAAGTAACCAAGCTGTATCCAAGTCCACAGCCATGGCCTTGCTAGACGTCGAAAAGGCGTTTGGCATGTTTGGCATGATGGACTTATATACAAGCTTTGTAACTTCAATTTACCGTTGTATTAGGTCAAAATTACCCGTAGCTACCTTCAGTAAAGGTCGTTCAAGGTATCGTTGATTGGTTGTCTCTCAGGCAAATTTCCCATCCCGGCAGGCATTCCGCAAGGCAGTTTGTTGGGCCCCTTGCTCTACAGCTTGTATACTTCCGACATTCCTCCCCCTGGGAGCCGGTTACGTGTTCTTCCTGTTCGCAAATGATACCGGGATATCAGTCAAGGTCAGAATGCCTCGAGAAATTACAAACAAACTACAACGATGCCTTGACACCTTTGCTGACTATGCAAAAACTTGGAAAATCAAAATCAATGCCTCCAAAACCCAAACTAAAGGGTGATACGGTCAAAATTTGGCCAAGGGAAAACGCGTGTAAATCGGTGAAATAGTTTATTTAAAAAATCAAATTAAATTTCTTTTTCAAGTTCAATTAGTATAAAATTCAGGAAAAATATTCAGTTAGGCTTCCGCTCTTCCAAATCCGAATTGCCGGGCCTTACGCTTGACCCCTGCCATCAGATTTTGTACAGCCACCTTGTCCACCTTCTTCGCCGCAGAAAGCCAGTTTGCCTTGAACTGCTGCTCGCCCTTAGCAGTTTTTTGGTCTTCTTTAGGTTCCGCTTGACAATAGCCCAGTATTTCTCAATTGGGCGGAGCTCTGGCGTGTTGGGAGGGTTCTTGTCCTTGGGAACCACCTGCACGTTGTTGGCGGCGTACCACTCCATGGCCTTTTTACCGTAATGGCAAGATGCCAAATCCGGCCAAAACAGTACGGAACAACCGTGTTTCTTCAGGAAAGGCAGCAGACGTTTATTCAAACACTCTTTCACGTAAATTTCTTGGTTGACAGTCCCGGAAGCTATGAAAATGCTGCTTTTCAAGCCACAGGTACAGATGGCTTGCCAAACCAGATATTTCTTTGCGAACTTTGACAGTTTCATGTGCTTGAAAACATCTGCTACCTTTCCCCTTCCTTTTGCCGTATAAAACTCCTGTCCCGGAAGCTGCTTGTAGTCGGCTTTGACGTAGGTTTCGTCGTCCATTACCACGCAGTCAAACTTTGTCAGCATCGTCGTGTACAGCCTCCGGGATCGCGCTTTGGCCGTCGTATTTTGTTTATCATCGCGATTTGGAGTCACTACCTTCTTGTAAGTCGATAGTCCGGCTCGTTTTTTGGCTCGATGCACGGTTGTAGACGATACACCCAGCTTATTTGCGGCATCTCGGAGAGAGAGGTTAGGGTTTCGCTTAAAACTACCGGCAACTCTCTTTGTCGTCTCAGCGGCTTCCGGTTTTCGATTTCCCCCCGATCCAGACTTCCTGGCTGTCGACAAACGTTCCCCAAACACTTTAATTACATTTGTAACGGTTGATTTGGCAACTTTTAGCGATTTTGCCAACTTTGCGTGCGAGTAGCTCGGATTTTCGCGATGCGCGAGCAAAATTTTGATACGCTGCTCTTCTTGCTTGGACGGCATTTTGACAACTGAAGAGTGAATTCCAAAATCAAAATAGGAGCAACATTCTACACTGAAACAAATCGACATGTACCGTTTATTGGATCCATCTTATAACATAGCAATGTCAGCAGATTTATTCATTCTATGTGATGATTGATAGATTCCATTGGATTATCACTTAAAAACTATGACTGCGATATGGAATGATTTCTATCGTAATTTCACATACTTAGTACTTGATAATACTTTGCTTCGAACGTGGTTAGCGATAGGTAATAAGTATATGAATATTGTCTGATATATTTCATGGTGAAAAACTGTTGATATGTCATGGGTGGGAACAGACATCTAGAAACTAATGGAAAATCATATAAGTTTGCACTATGAGAAAATTCAGTAAAATATACCTGTTTTCATGATGAATATTGCTCACTAAAATATATATCTTATAAGATAATCATGTATATTTTATTGGAGTTGCTTTTACTGATTTTTGACGTTTGTTGATATGTCGCGTGTAAATAGACATGTAGAAACTATTGGACTGTCATTTAACTTTGCAGTATAGGAAAACATGTATATCTCATTGGAATAGCTTCCTTTGATTTTTGAGGTTTAGAGATTGTAAACAGATCTATCCCAATAATTAAATAGTCATATAGAAATGCCTTTTAAGAAATCCAACAGCAAGCATTTGTTTTTGCATGTTTTTCTGGGATGAATATCGCTCCCAATAAAATACATCTTACATGATTGTTCTTTAAGAATTATTGAAACAATTTTCAACGATGTTAACGTACACTCATTAAAATGATTAGTTGAACTAAATACTACTAACAACAATGATACTATATTGAATAATCTTTGTTTGTTATTGTTTCATATGATAATTGGTTCCAGAAAAGAATGTATTGAGATTGAAAAAAAAAATGATTCTATTGTAATATTTACTTTGCTATGATTCTAATTGTAAGCCTTCTACACGGCTAATTCAGATTCCAGCCCTAAGTAGTACTCGAACTTCATGAGCCAGTTCTATCAAATCACATAATTTAGTCGTTGATTTATTGCACACAGGTGCATTATGAAAGATTTGAACAAACCACACCACCGAAACGGAACAGTGCTATTTGTCTTCACTCTAGCAAAACGAGCATAAAGTTGCACTACATTCCATGTCGGGAGAGCTGTTCTTACTTCATGCTATTTGAACGAGCTCAATCTTGAAGTCAGCCGTGGCCCAGTGGAATTGAGCACAGACACCGAAAGCATCACACCTCAACAGTTCTTGATCGAATCCCAAATCAGCTACAATAAAAAAAAGGCACAACTGTGAAAGCTCCCACTGCCTGATGTTTATTTTTTTGAATTTATTTTTAGAAATCGATTAAATATATGTGTCAAAAGAAGAAGTAAATTTCATGTTATTTTCACATAAACTTTACTTCGATTGATTTATGACACATATATTATATTGTGGTGAAAAGTATAGCTTATGCTTATGGGTTTCAAATCCATTTCAGTTAATTATTATAATTTGATCGATTTTCATTTATCATATGACGATCATATAAAAGTTACCAAATTATCAGCATTGTAAATGTATCAGATATTCATATAGAATTTACCTGACACATTTTCAATCATATCATTTTCAATGGATTATCTTATAGCGCAAATTTATTAGACTTCCACATAACAGGAATATGTCAAATTCGTTCAGTGTACACACACACACCTTCAAAATGAGGGGTGTTCAGGTTTTTTAAATGCAAAATTGAAAGAAATACGTCAAGTTGATATTGACCAAATTTTGACCGTATCACCCTTTATTATGTTCCTGCGCAGGCTATCGCCCAAACTGATACCGGCACCTTCGTGCACAGCAGTCATGGGCGGCACAAGGGTTGAGTGATCTGCTGAAGTTACGTACCTTGGAATGGTATTCGATGAGAAGCTCCTGTACGGCTGTACCGCTCGCATATAGAAAAGACGTTAGTTAAGTGTTCAAGCTTAGTTAGGTGTCTGTATCCGCTGATTTCTCGCAGATTCCGCCTCTATAGGGTTAACAAACTGGCTGTCTACAACCAAATCATAGCACCTGCAATTTTATACGCTGCACCGGTGTGGGTGAGTGGTCAAACTCACAGGAACAAAGTCCAGGTGGCACAAAACAAAGTGATCCTCGATCGTCCTTTCGACACTAGAATAAAAAATTTACACGAAGAGGCAGGCATTTCCAAAATAGATACCAGAATCAACGTAATTAAGACTAAATTTCTGTTATGGAAGAGCTTGGGACTACACCTACTACTACTAGGTTTCAAAAAGGAAGCTCTAGACTTATGTGGAAATATTATAAGTTGAGATTTTGGAAGCGTTGGGAGAAATATTCCATTTTTGTAAACAAGAAGAGAACATATTTAAACTTTTCAGCAGTCTGCTGCAAATTAGACGAAGACTTCTTCCTTTAGCGGAAATGCATGTGTCATCAGCGAACAAAGATTTGTGGCAACCTTGAGGCAAATCAGGGAGGTCCGAAAATGTTTCACAATATTGGCCCAAGAATGCTACCCTGAGGAACTCCTGCTCTAACAGGTAGTCGATTAGATTTGGAATTTTGATAGTTTACCTGCAGAGTTCTGTCAGTTAAATAATTTTGAACTAATGTATATATAGAGTGGAAAATAAAACTTTTTCAATTTAGCAATCAAAGCTTCATGCCAAACACTGTCAAATGCTTTTTTTATATCTAGAAGAGCAACTCCAGTTGCGTAGCCTTCAGTTTGAACGAATTAAATTGGTACCTCTTAAGAGTTGATGAGTAGTTGAATGCCAATGGCGTAATCCAAATTGCTCATCTGCAAAAATTGATTTTGTATTGATGTGGAGCATCATTCTATTCAAAATTATTTTTTCAAAAAGTTAACTTATTGAACAAAGCAAACTTATTGGACGGTAGCTTCAGCTTCAGTTGTTTTTTTATCCGGCTTAAAAATTCAAACAACTTTAGCATTTTTCCATTTATTATGAAAGTATGCCAAATGGAAACAATCGTTTAAATAATTTTACCAAGAACTACAAGGTACTCTCTAGGATTTTTTGATTTTTTGTAGTTATAGATCTTAATTCGTCCAAATCAGTTCCCCAGGAATCATAAAAGCAACCTTATTCTCAATAGGACTAGACTAGACTAGACCCAAACTGAAATTATGGGAACTCTTGAATTGCTTAGCAAGTTTCCGAGCTTTTTTCCGAATTTGTGACCAAAATTTCACCACCTTCTTTAAGCGCTGGAATAGGCTGTTGAGGTTTTTTTCAAAAAATTTGTTAGTTTCCAAAAGGGTTTGGAACTCGGGTTTAATTTCGAAACATTATTTTCAAAAGTTTTGTTCATCAGGGCAGAGAATCGCTTTTAAATTTGTTTTTGCAAATCCCACCAAATAATTTTCATGGCAGGATCGCGTGTTCTTTGATATTTTTTCCTACGGACATTTTTGAGACGTCTTGATCCGTCGTCTATTATAATAGAATCGAATTTAACCTCGCATTTTGGTACTGAGGCAGCTCTTGCTTCAACTATAGAAGTAGTCAGAGATTCAAGAGCATAATTAATTTCATCTTTGGTTTGCAAAGGAATGTTTGGATCGAAGTTATATTCCATAAATGTTCGATACTGCTCCCAATCAGCTCTATGGTAATTGAAAGTAGAGCTGTTGGGATTACAAATTATTTCTTGGGATATTTCAAAAGTTACTGGAAGGTGATCAGAACCGAAGTCAGCACGAGTAACCAATTGGCTACAAAGTCGACATGAATCAGTTAAGACCAAATCAATAGTTGAGGGATTTCTTGCAGAAGAAAAGCCTGTTGGGTTGTTTGGATATTGAATAGTGTAATAACCTGCAGAACAATCATCAAACATAATATGACCATTGGAATTGCTTTGAGCATTATTCCATGAGTGATGTTTTGCATTAAAATCACCAATAATGAAGAATTTAGACCTCTGACGGGAAAGTTTCTGAAGGTCACCCTTGAGAAAATTCTTTTGCTGGCCTACGCATTGGAATGGCAAATAGGCAGCTATAAACGTAAGTTGTCCAAATTTTGTTTCAACAGAAACTCCCAAAGTTTCAAAAACTTTGATTTCAAATGAAGAAACAATTTTATGTTTGATTCGCAACGCCACCACAGGCTTCATCAAGACGATCATTTCTATAAATGAAATAATTTGCGTCCCTTTTAACCTTATGGTCAGGTTTAGGAACGTTTCAGTTATAACGGCAATATGCACGCTATAAACTCTCAAAAAGTTGAATAACTCGTCTTCAGTATTTTTAAGAGATCGAGCAAAAATATTTATTGATTTAAAATCCATTACTAAATTTCAAAGTCATGAAAATATTGTTGCAAATTTAACTCCAGTTTGAGTAGCATCAAACATGGAGTCAGTTTTCAGCATTTGATTTCTGTAAAAATTTCAATTTTATTAGCAGCTTCCAAAGTCAAAATTGTCAAAATTTCCGTTAGAATTATGTTGGCTAGAATTTTGATTTCTTCCAGCTGCAATAGCAGCATAGGTAACTGCATTTACTAGCTGAACATTGTTAGCAGTGAGGGGAGCAAGTATACATGAAGGAATTTGAAGCAGGGGAGGTATTTTTACTTACGGATACGAATGTAGAATTTGTTCCTCGCTGACTGTTGTTAACAGCAGAGGAATTTATACCTGGTGGGGAACGTGGTGCGTTTCCTACGTATCGCTCAGAACGAGATTGTAGGATCGCTTTGCGATTGGACAAAAATTGTATTTGAGGTTTTCACCACAATTTTAGCATTTAATTTGTTTAGGATCTTCCTTCACAGGACAGTCGTCCTTTGCGTGAAAGGAATTTCCACAATTCTAGTTGGCGTATATAAATTTTTGTTCCTGACACTTACGGCACTGAGTGAGGTTTTGCAAATTTCCGCTTCATTTTCATTTTGATTACTTGGACAGCATTAACTGCAAGTAATTTAGTCAATTCATCTTTGATCTGATCCAGGGATTCATCACTGGGCAGACCTTTAAGACAACCTTGAACAGTCGTTCAGTTTTAGTTTCGTAAGTAAAAAATGTGTGTTGCTTCTCAGTAAGGTACTTGAGAAGATGTTTGAATCCGTCCAAGATTTCGGCTAATACACGGCATTCACCCCGAACGAAGTTCAAAAGTTTCTTGCGAAGAGCATGGAAATCGGAAGTGGTTACAAAAATAGTGAGAAACCTTTTCCTTTTTGACATTATGCCGGGAATGTTATATGGAATATCGTCTGGATGCTAGATCATTCTCCTCATCCGGCAACATATCAAATTGATTGCTCAATTGAATTTCATCAGAAGGGGGATCAAGCGATTGCCCTATTCTTTTGCGCTGTAGAACCAAGTTTCTCCAAATCGACTTCCAAGCAGATTACTATAAGAATCGAAGAGGTATTTTCCAAATCGATATCCAAGCAGGATTACCCCGGGTAGGGTCCAAAAAAGGATCAAAGAGGAATAAGAGTCAAAAAAGGTAGAATTTTAACAGGTTCAGCACTGAAAAGTGCTGTTTGAATTTGGTGTAGCTTTTGGTAGCAGTAACACTTCCTTCAGCAAAAAGCCAATAGATCCACACAGCAAGAGAGCACGATGCGGACTGAATTACAACATTATTTTAAAAACCTTCCGGTGACGACATTACAGAATCTGTAAAACATTGCACATTCTGCATTCTTTTCCTTCAAATCTGTAATAGAACCACCCTAACGATGCATCAACCACCACTATGCGATAAGAAATCAATAAAAAAAATAAACATACACTCTTCACTGTTGGCATTATGTGTGGCCCAAAGCACCTTGCGATGATGCATAAATATTCGACCACCCATAGTCTACACATTGCACTTTAATAGTAGAAATCCACCCATAAAATTAGATGCAAATCTGCGCAAAATCATCCTCACGTGTTCAAGGTGCCATTGAATGCGTACATAAATCTGACATTTTACGACAATCAAGATTGTCAACGGATGCCGATAAATGGTATAAAATAGCAGCGAAAGCAAACATACTGAGCTGGCGTTTGGTGCGTTCCGATCTTAAACTAGAGAGTGCTAGAAAATTTCTTTTAAAACCTATAGTTGATAGTTCCTTGTATCTGCCTTGACGACGCAGGGCTTTCGTAGCTTGGCAGACCTTTTTCCTGGACATTGCACTAGAAGCACAGCAAAAACATTCGACCTGTTATAATGAGATGCTGATGGTCATGGTCATGGCGGCCGACGATCATCATCTCCACAGAGACGATAAGGAAGATCCATCGGACGCGAAGGTCGACAGCAGATCACCGTTGTTGTAAGGATTTCCATACCACATCAAGCGTCGTTAAAAAGGCATTATCTTCAGTAACTTTACGAGCCGTGAAGCCAATTTCACGTTTTCAATATATACAAACACAGTGTGACATTCTCACACTGACTTAGCCAAGATAACCTTTGAATCAACAAAAATCCACTCCATAGTGCCGATAGTTTGTGATGGCGCTCAACGACGACGAGCATTGGCAGTGGCACCGACGACGTCGGCTCATCCACTCGGCTAATATGTTTACACAGAAGAGCCATAATTCATTTCTGTTATTTACCTCGCCGATAAACTTATTTATGGAGATTGATTAGCGTTCGGTGTGTGTCCCGCTTTGACAGGTCTAATCCGCAGATTTCGTATTTCCCCTTCATTGGGACCTTCCATCCTCGAGAAGCTCACCTTCCGTGACTCCATTGTTGAATACCTAGCCTGATGCGGCTTCGAGCCAGTAGGGATTAGAGACGACAACGCGAGAGACTTCTGGTTATCTGTAAACACACATTCCGAAATATGCGACCCGGGGTTTTCCAATAACCCCGCGGTGAGTGGTTGCGGCCGCTTCATCGGAAAAAAATAAATAAATGTTAAACTGATAACAGAGTTGAGGGTCTTCGTGGACACGGGGAGCTGAGAAAGCGCGCTTTCTTTCGTCGTCGTACGTTATCGTTGAGGAACAGCGAGAATCCATTAGGAAATGCAGGAATTCACCAATAATGGACCTGACGACGATCGGGTGGGGAAGATGGACGTTGCTGATGGTGAGCGGGTGCAAAGGTAAAGAAATTTAAACACAGTATGGAGAGAGAGCCTTTTATGCCCCGTCCCCTGTGTTTATCTTATCTCCAGTGGGTGAGCAGCGTAGTGGCGATGCACACACTATTCATACATATGGCGGCGCGTCGGCATGTGGGGTCAATTGGAAGCTTGAATAGTACCAGCGGCGAAAGCGTTTACCTGTCACAACAGGAGTTCAATAGCTTAGAGTGACCTTGCAATAGGGTGGTGCACTGGTTCAGGCACGAGATTCGTCCACAATTTGCTGTCTTGAAGGATGTTCCAGTTGTTCACATGATCGGACACTGGTTGCTCGATGGCGGTCGAACCATGTACAGCTTTCTCCCGTAGAACGCGTTATCCTCAACCAATCACTCTGATTTTCTACGAATCAATAGTTCTCCATTGACATGCAAAAAATCAGACCGATTGGTAGACAACCCGACGAGAAAAAGCGGTGGGTAGAACTCAAAAGGTAACGCGTTCATCGGGCGATAGCTGTTGCAGAAAGTGGTCCAGCGCGACAGCCTCTTGGGCCGTAGTCTCCAAGGAATTGTAGGTCAGCGGACACGAATTTACGATCTCTTCTTCCTATTTCTTCATCATTTTCAACACCACGTGGTTAGGCCGTTGTGGACTGTCCAATATAACCTTCATCGACTCCTTCACGGACTTGACCATAGCTCCCTTCTATGTTTGGGAATTCGCACCCCTGATATTAACATATCTGGTCTCTGGATTTACAGTCATAAATCCCATTGACATTAAATACACCCAGCTAGTTATCAAGTTATTCAACAATTACCATTTCCCACTATCCTTCCAGGAATTCACCTGTGACGTATCGCTGGAAGATGGCAAGAAGCCTCAACCGCTGCAGTTCTCCTTCACGTTGTACGACCTCGATGGTCACGGAAAAATCACCAAAGACGTAAGTATTCACACCTTTTCGCGTTGTTCAACCACTAATGCAACTGCTTCTCCCCCGAACAGGACATCGCTGGCATCGTGTCCACGATCTACGAGTCCATAGGCAAATCGGTAGTAGTTCCTCATTACGGTAGCAAAACGATCAACGTTCGATTAACGGTATCCCCGGATGGGAAAACAAAGCCAGTGAACAGTTCGGCGGTGAAGAAGGCTGCCATCACGCCCCGTCGACGCTACCGACCGAGGAAGTTGATATCCGATGACGACGGCAGCGATACGTCGGAGAACTGCCCACGGGTAATGCGTGCCCGTGCCAATACGGTAGTGGCGAACACTACCATTAACAACAACGTCAAACCGAAGGAGATCAACGATGCGAAAGGAGAAGACGTTGTCGACGGACTGGCGAAAAGTTCCGAAACGGTGGAGACCACGTTCCATAATAATCTGAATGGGAAGGTAAAGACGCCGAACAACATCTACGAAAGCATCAACAACCTGAAGTGCTGCAACATTCAGGCGGCGCATGTTTCCAAAACGACCAACGCCTTGAACCAAAGTCCGGCTACGTTGAACAATTCCACCGCAACGACGGTAATTTGTCGGGATTGTTCGCTGGAAGGGTGCACGATCGACGAAACTCTGCCGCTGGGAACGGTAGTCATTCCAGCAGCTGCTGCGGCCACTACGGCTGCCGCCATCAGCAGCCGTGCCAAGCGGAAGGTTGTGCGGAAGTCGCGATCCTCACGGAAGGCTTCCAAGCTGACGGAAGAATTCAGCCGGCCGAGGGCACGTAGTCTTTCGGTGGGCAACGAGAACTGCTACGAAAACATGATCGGTAACACACAGGAGGAGTGCTGGAAGAGTTCACTCTGCCGACGGGAGCTAATCGAAATCATCCGGGATAGCATGGTGAAGAATAGTCTTTGTTTTCAACCAAATAGGTAATTTCTGTGGTAGATTGAAGGTAGATCTTGAAACTGACCATATCCGTTTGTATTGCAACAGGAAACCCTTGGAGAGTTCACCAAAGCATCGTCACCGGTCGCACACGATAGCGGCCCGCATCGGAACGGAACACTGTGGAGAATCGGTCATGGCAACGCAGCAAGCTCTGGTAGCAGCTCACCATGAAACGAACCTGTGCGGTTATGATTCCTATCTACATCAAACGATCTGTGCAGCTGCCAATGTGAATCATGCTGCACTTCATTTGAATGGTGGAGTGGTTGGTAATGGAGGAGTATTCACTGCGCTTCCCGTGACCACGAGTACCCCCAATCGGTTGATGCAGCATCATAGCCATCATGCTCACGCAAAAGCGAAGAGGTTAGTCGGGTGCAGAAGACTTTGGTAGAATTCGTCGATGTTCTAATTTGTTTCGTAATTGCAGGAAGGAGCATCGCCTAGCGGTGGCAACGCGAAATCAGGTACATCATCAGCTAGCACAACCGGTCAAGTTGAGCACTGCGTTGCTCAGCCAACAGTATCCGAATCTCTCAGCCGAACAGAAGCTGTCGCGATCGATCAACCAGGTCGAGAAGTGGCTGGACAACCGTAGCCCAAAGTTGGTCAACAAACTGAAACTGGTGGAAGAAATGGCCGAAAAGAGTCCTCGAGTGGCGGCTGCCAAATTGAAGAGGTCCAAAAGTAAAGAGGAAATCGCTCAAAAGCCGTCAAAGATTGATAACGTTGTGACGACAGATCTATTGTTGGACAACCTGAAGATCACGGAAGACATCGCGGAGCTGAGTGTGGTTACGCCTAAGAAGGCCTTCAACAAGGAATGTCTCATCAGTTCTGCTACCAAGAAGAACATTCGCACACATCATACGACGAAGACGGTTTCAACGTCGACTGCCGTCGCTTCTCCTATCGTCGACAAAGCATCCAAGAACGTAATCCAACTGCAGTACGCTTCCGTTCCGATCAATGCTGAACCGAGCGAGTGTGAAAATCTGATACGGATTTCCGATGCGGAAGAGGAACCGCAGCAGACCATCCCGCAGCAGCAGCAGCAACAACAGCAACCGCAATCGTCTGCAAGCACTCCAACGCATCACCACCATCATCATACCGGAACGAGCATGCTGGGCGAAAACTCCGGCTCGTCGGCATCGGCTGCATCGACGACGGCCGTCCATCGGTACGTGCACGAGCACATTCACCATCACTATCATCACTTCGAGAACGATCCGGACGAGTCCTGAGGGTTGCAGGAGGTCGGCGGTGGCACCCAAAGTTTGCCATCGCCGTCGTCTGTCGACGGGACGCAGCGGTTGCTTGCGCTGGAGTTGTTAGATTAGTAAGTGTTGGGTTGTGGGAGGAGATGGGGGTGTTTTGAGGGGATAGTTCGTATGCTGTGGTTGGTGGGGGCGTTGATTCGTGGGGGTGAGGTTTTGGAGGTGGAAGACGGGAGGGCAAGCGGTCGTTAAGGTAAATACGGTTCTCTGGAGAGGATTTTCCAAGGTCCGCAGAAGTCAAAAACATTCTTCAAGATTCAAGATCTAGAGGACTTTTTAGGTCAGTCCAGAGGACTTCTAGGAAAAGTTCAAAGCATTTGGACCGTATTCAAGCATCAGTCATGACCTGAGGAATCCAAGGGTGAGGCCAGAAGTCTGCAATAGCAAGTCCAGAGCAGTCTTGTAAGCGGTCACGGTAGTCGACACATTTTCTGTGATAATCGACTGCCTTTGCCTCCGACACAAGCAAAACAAGCTATCAAGCAGAAATGGTTTAATTTACACCAAAATGAGGAATTAGAACGAAATCACTCATGTCATGTGATTGTTATTTGATAATTTTCTTTTCGCTCGAATTTTATTCTCCCGGTTGTGTTGTGTGCGAGAGACGACGGTAGAACATGAGTGTACGAATACAAACAGACTGTCCCGCACGACAACGAAGCGAGTGTAGTAAAAAACGTCAACAGTTTCAACCCCTGGTGCAGAGGTCTTCGTCAAAAGCATTATCAATCCGCAAATCATGTGAATTTTTTAGGACCTCTCCAGAAGTCATCTAAATCGGTGTTAAAGGCCTTCAAAGGTCCATGGCGTATTCTAGAGGAGAAGTTCCTGAAATCGGATTACTAGGGCAAACTCAAAGGACTTAAAAATTCTTCAAGGATGAATTCAAGGATATTGCTAGATAGAGCTGGAATTAGGGCGTAACAGCTTTTGTAAACAATGACTTCTCTCGATAATTTCTCGAAAGTCATGGCTCGCCCTGGTAAATAGATATCACCATCGAGTAGGGAAGACTTTCCCTACCCGATGGATATGTTGGTTTGTGTAGGCGTGCCTTGAATACTTAGAAATCAACGAGAGAAGTCATTGTTTACAAAAGCTGTTACGCCCTAATTCCAGCTCTATCTAGATTGAATGATTCAGGATTTGTCTAGATGACTTCCTCATACGATATCAAGTGTTTGTATAAAGAACTGTAAGCATACACGTAAATCTACTTCAAATGGCTGATGATGGCAAATGAACATCTGAGAATATTTCAGAGCAGTTTAAATGTATCCAAACATCTAGATATCATCATAGGCAAGATCACAAGTTCTCAATGATTGATCTTTGAAGAACTAGACGAATTAATCAAGGTCGATCGAAGGGACTTCTGGGTCCAGTGAAAAATGCCTTCAAGGGATGGTTTGGAGATAGCCCTTAGAAAGTCCAAAGGTCTTCATTGGTAAATTTATATCGAGAGTTTGACTTCTAGGAAAAATTATAAGGATATCAATGGTTAGTCCTAAGAGCATTTTTTAGGAACAAAAATGAAAAAATCTAGGGCCACTCCAACTGTTTTCAAAAGACCGTTCAAAAGGATTCATATTTAGGACTGGATTACCAAGGTGAAGCAATCGGTTAAGTTGTGTGAGTGAAACCACTATTTGCGTTTACGTTGTTTTTTGGTTTACTAATAGAACGATATTGCACGATCTGCGCCCTGCGTCCTTTATTTAACGTCGGTGTCTGTTCCGCAATATAGTGCCAATCAGCGACGGACATCGATTGCTCTCCATTGACAACAATCGAATGTGCAGAAGGGCAGCTTCCACACCTGCGTAGGATATCGCACCCATTCAACACACATGGGCCGGGACCAACGGCTTTACTTCCCTTTGAAGGTCCAGAGATTTTTATGCCTCATAAAAATCGCACCGACCTCGGCTGGGAGTGAACCTAGACTCATTGGGGTGAGAAAGCAGTCACGCTTACCACTACACCACCGGCGCTGGCAATTGGAAGAACGAAATCACAGATTTCATATTTACTGATTAGCTTACTGATACTTGCGGCAAAGTGACAGCTTAATCTAATGGCTAACTGTCGAATTGACGTCAACGCAACGCAAACAAATCTAATTTGCTTGAAAAATAATAATTTTCTTTCCTTTGTTTACATCTTATCAAAACCGCTCACAAATTGGCACCTTATTTACCAGAGCAAAAATGAGAAGTCGTTCGTGACTTTTTCGTTATTTGTTTACAATTGCTTGATCGAGCCAATATTTGGTAAACTTCGGAATAAGCTTTAAAATGGTTATCAAGTAAGAAACTGATCAATATCAAGTTAAACGGTCGAATGGCAAGCCTTTCAATTCAATTATAACATAAAATTTTGAGTGCTTTTTTTATTCTAAATTAATTTCTTTTTACTGGCTCAATTGAATAAACATTACAGAGTCAAGGTATCATTTGCATTATACATAATAATTTAGAGTGTTGATCCTTATACTTTATCTTTCGAACGAATCTGTTAAAGGGACGTAAGCCTTGTTGTTGGTCCTGATCGTTTGTTTTGACTGCATCAGTTGGATTTTTTTAACGATCATTTTGAGTGATCCAGTACCACTAAGTTAACGATAAGAACATGGAAAACTCTTACATTTGAGAACTGCACACACACACACACTGATACGCGCTTGCATGCGCGTCTGTTTACTAAAAAGCTATGATGTGTGCGCACCAGGTAGCGCGGCGATCGCATCGTGCTCTTTCCACTTAAAAGCCGATTTTCTACGAATCAACTCCCCTCACCACAACCCTGAAACTAAAATATTGAAAGCCATTATAATACACTGATTAACAAATAGTAAACTAAACTGTAAGCCTAATTTATCTATATATTTAAGAAATCGAATCGCAAAGCGCGTTTGTTGGGTGAGTGCGAATGTCTGTGTGCGTGCGAATGACGTCGATTGAAGGAAGGATTTGATACAGCAACTGCTGCACTCAAATAAAACAAAAATACTAAAACAAACACAAACCATATGTACTTAAGAATCTCAACAAAGCTATCTTCCTAAACGCGGTATATAAGGACTCAAACGCAAAATTTAAACCTAAATACTGCCACCATCTACGGATGGACAATGAAAAAAAAATCGATCGAAAGCTCGTATACGTTTAAAATTGTAGAAAACTGTTCAACCGTAGCAACTGAGTAAAAACTTAACTGTATTCCTATCGGAGCAACGTGTAGCTGATTTCCAAAAGTCGTTTCTATATAGATCACCGTTTTTCACCCAAACTCTATCAATCGTCGTCTATTCTAGCAACCCATTTCTCACTCGAAGTCTGTTCTAAATTTCCCGTTCGTATTTATTTCGCATTCTACCACCAACTGAAACTAACTAACCTTTCCCCCGACTGCTGGATCAAAGTCTACTGAAGCATTTTTCCCACCTGAAAGCATCTCGCAAGCAGAGGACTTAGTTCAGTAAGATGTACATAAAACACAGACACACACACACACACACACTTGAGGATCGATTAGTTTTACACAAACTACAAACAACACATACACATTTAGAAACGAAGAATAAGAGAGGGGAAAATATTAAACAGAAACTTACAAGACTGATTTCACGTTATTATAATTATTAACTATGCAACTATTATAATTAAATAATTTTTATATCGTCACCCGATTCTGTGCTGGTATAGTAGATTTTTCATTCTATGTAAACAAGGAAAACAGAACAACGAAGACTTTGACCTACTGAAGGTTTTTCTCCATCTTTTGAGAGTAGTTAGTTTACTAAATTGTTTGGAACTCTTTTCGCTTTTGGGATTCAAAATGTTGTATTCGATGATGAAAATAAAAAATAATCGCGCAACATTCGGTGTGGATTGAAAATAAGCAAAGAAACAGATTGCTTAGTAGGAGTAAGCTTTCAGCGGCCATGAATTTCTATTAGGCTTAGGGTATTAAATTGTGTCGACAAAATTCGAATTTCGTAATCAAAATTATCGATACACAAGAAATTTATTAAAAAATAAACAAGTTCAGTTTCTTATTTTTTTTTTTGGCAAGCGGTGTTTGGCTTTGGCGAGATAGTAACTAGTGAAAATTATTAAGACGTCATATTGAAATTTTAAAATATAATTACAATCAAAATTATTTAAATTTTAACATGGCAGATTTGCTTTCTGCTTTCCTCCTTTCCGATGATGATTCTGATAACAAAAAATATCCTTTTCTAGTGGTCTTCAATTTCGATTCTTTTAGATTGTAAGTGGGTCTGATAGTTATAGTTAAGTGTTAAGTGGTTAAGACTAATTTATTTCGATAATTTGCATGTACATTTTAGCATTCATTATTTTTAAATTAATTATTATTATCATTCTCCTTTGGGAAGGACGTCGAAACAAAATATACACACAAAATGTTTGAAGTTTATGCCGATAGTTTTCTAGTCTTATCTCAAACCATATCCGAATATGTCCGTGCGTTTATTAAGCATTTACTAAATTGTGGGAATAATTTTCATGATGTAACCTTTTAGTTATATGTATTTTTTCAATGAAGATTATAACAAAAATCGTAAGTCATGCAAGTTTAACTAAATCCATCACCGCAAAGTGCCATAAATCTGCGCAGCGCCTAATTCCGCATTTCACCAAAATTTTGCAGTTTTTATCTAAGTTTATATTTTTTCCATACTCGAATGGTTAATACCTTCAGTTCAAATTATATACAATTTATAATTATTTTAGAAATTTTCAAAACTTCTCGGAATTAGGCCTTACGTGCGCATAATTATGGTAATTCACGGTAGTTTTAAAGTGTCTAAAAGTCCACGATCCAGGCTTTCTATGTCATGTGAACGAGATTTTTGTATGATGCCTGTACTGGTTCTTATTAAAAGGCCTTTGAAATTTCACTTCTAAGCGACATCAATGAATTGTACTACAACCAACAATCAATACGAAACTAACGATTTTACATTGGCTCACTACTTGACTAGCCTATTGGTCCCAAGCAAATCGACTAAAGTACCCCATTCTAGTATAAATTCCAGTACTACACTATGTTTGTTTTGATTCGCTATGAAAGTTTGACAGATAAAATGAGGGGTTAGTGGATTTTCCTATGTTTCGAGGGGTGAATCGATTAGCTTGGGACCGAAGATAGTACCAGAGCTGAGCCAAAAAGTTGAGCTCGTTTCTTCGGGACCTTCTGGTCTTAGAGTTACCTCTATGCTACAACTGCTTGGATGATGATGGATGATATGGAACTACCACTCACTGTAGCAAGACAACTGTCGGTAGAGCTTGAGCTTGAGCTTGTGCTTGAGCTTGATTGACCGCCCACGGTTGCTACTCTGTTATTGCCAGATCAGCTGTAATTACACAGAGAACCAATAGACGATGCTTGGGACTAGCAATCATCCTCAATGTGTAAAAACTGGTGATCTTAAATTAGGCAATACCAGCGCCGGCCGCGCCCGAACACAGGTCAAGAAAGGAATGGGAAGGATTGTGTTGACATGACACTCGCTTTGATGGAAGCCGAGAACACCTCTGCACTTGCACGAGGAATCACTGGGATGTTGGATAAGAGGGTTGGGTTTGCAGCAGGGTTCGTTTTGGTAAACGATGAGCTGAATTGATGTCCTAACGATCATAAAACGCGAAGGTGCTTGGGACTATACCCACGGTCTTCTGCTCAGTAAGCAAAAACGTTTGCCACTAGGCGAACGAGCTCCTTTTTAATCATCGAGTTGCTATTATTACCATGTAATTGTATTAACAAATAAAACGATTGACGAATCTTGAATGTGGATGGGCCTGAGATTAGACTCATGATGTTCTGCTCAGTAAGCAAAAACGGTTGTTCTAAGGCCACCGAGCCCCTCATATCACATAATACCATTACCGTAACCCGGAACCAACGACAACAACGAGTTTCGCAAAATACACGATACACAAGCGATTTTACCATAAATATCTTTGATATGTAAGGACTTGGGACCGCGTTTTTCTGCTCAGTAAGCAGGCCACTGTAACCGACAATCTTTCAAATCCGAAAACTAAAAGCTACGAAAAAGTACTTAGGTCTTCATTAAGTTCCACTTTCACGCGACGTTCAATGTTTCAATTTGCTCTTTACGCATTGTTCAGACTATAATGTAATTACAATACCAACAGTTAATGAAAACAGAGAAAAAGAAACTTAGGTAGTCTATTAGAAAAGTATCAAAACAATGGATAGATAAGTAGGAAAACAAAACTACTTTATGATTGAAAATGCAATGCATGAGCGTTAGTTTCGGGATCATTTTAGTGTTAGAGTTATGTTAGCCTTGACCCGTAATCAACCCTGCGGCCCCTCCAACACTAGTTGCAGACAGCGGTTGTTAGATCATGCAACACTGTAACTACTACTATATTCAAGATATGATTCGTCGAGTTTATACAATTCAGTGTTTCAATTCGGGTAAACTATCTATCAAACAATTACAAAATCAACCTCAAAATTACAATTATATGCCAATCACAGACAGGCATACATAACACTCGTAAGTTGTTAATCGGACAATCATCCAACAGTCAATTTAAAAGTATCTTAGTTGGTCACCTGTGACACGCATAGCACAAACTTTGGTGACTAACCTTCTATTACAATTTTTCAGTGTACCACATGGCAACACCACTACTACTGGATTGTACCACATGGCAACACTACTATTGAATTGAACTAGCATTTTCACCAAATGTACTAGAATATTTTGGTTCTATCTCTTTCACTCTACTCAAAACTGAAATGCATAAAAAAATGACAAAATGATACGCACTCTTTGCACACTGTCAAAGAATCATTGAACACAAAATCAACTTTGTTCAAATCAAAACAAAAAAAAAACTAACCCATCTGGTGGATGATGGCACAAGCTTCCAAGAAAATTCTATTACAGTGAACCACATTATTTAAATGGATTTCTTCGCCAGTAAGTCGTCTGTCACTTCGTTTGTGCGCATAGTCAATTCCCTTACGTTTGACGTTTACACACTACCGCCATCTATTCATCGTACTACCCACCACAGTGTACTCAGCAGATGGTGGTAATGTTTTAGCAACGATGTTTTACAGTAAGAAATATTCAATGTGTTTTGTCTGTTTGTCTGTGTGCCAATACTACGATTCTGATATAAACAACTTTGAAGATAACAAAAGCAACTGTAGAATGAAACCTGACAAATTATCGTCAATCCTCTCATTCTTGGGCAGGGCGTTTTGCAAAAGGGTTCGTTTTTGGTGTCAAACTATTGCCTTGTGCAATTCTAAGCGATGTACCAGAGAAAATCGCCTCCAAACTCCAAAAACACATGCTCGTTCCCGTTTAAGACGCATACAAACTCTTGCAAACAAATATTGTGATTCCTCTGAAGATGTATCTCGTTTCGCATTTCATCTAAGAATCGGACGCCATGACGGGGGTCTTGTTCCTCTTGTAGTATTGCCGGCCGTACTCCGTATAACGATTTTCATACATAGTTTGCGTCAGGGTACCTTGCGGTACGCTCCTTCGGTGGGGACCTCCCACTCGTCGATTCATATTCTTGAGGATACAGGGCCGTCATCTATCGTTTATGGCAGTGTTTTAAATATGGAACCAGCACCGTCACGTCCAGCTGTTCACCAGCGTAGTCTTCCGGATCCAATGATGGTTGCACTAAAGGTGGCCAGAAAGGAGCAAACAGATTCTCAAATGACATTGCACCCCATTATTACAATCGGTCCAAAACAAGGTCTTTGCTTAGCATCCTTGAATGTCAATGGATGCCGAGGCTTGGAGAAACGCGAAGCCATCGATGCTTTACTGATGTCGCAACGTGTGCATATAGCCGTATTGCAAGAGGTGAATCTACAGTGTCAGTGCGTTATAACTTCTAACTTCCGATGGCAAATGAGTGGACCAGCAAATAGTAGAAAGAGGGGCCTAGCAATCTTGATTCGTCATGGAGTCCACGCAGTTTTTCAAAAGAGTATCCTTTCCGGGTCTAACATTCAGCATGCAGAAATTTCGTATAAGGTATCCTTTTTTAAGTTTTGCTTGTTTTCATATATTAATTATAATATTTCCTTATGTAGATGGATGGATCTCTGCATAGATTGGATCTAATAAACGTGCACGGGCCTAACCGAGGAGCCGATAAATTTTTCAGCAAACTCGGAACTGTTGTTAAACATCTGAAAGACTAGAGTCGGTGTATAATGAGTCACGCCAAGAGAAAAACAGTTGAACTCGCATCACGGTTTTCGAAAGATTCCCTTTCTTTTCACTTGGCAACAGAGGACTTCTACATCAACTTCAAATGACTTCTAGCGAGAAAAAAAAATAGCGGCTGTAGTAAATCATTATATCAGTGATTTAGTCAAATTATCTCAACCAAAAATAGTAGAAATTCTCATAAGTTATCATTACCAAACGTATCCCATGACAATTTATTGCTCACTGCGAGTTTATGATCATTTCTTCGATTATATTTTATATTTTATTGCAATACCTTTCGTGGACCTTTCATAGCATCGTAATGTTTGTTTACTCTGCACGATAGGTAGCCGGTTTGACAGCTCAATAGGTAGACTTGGCTTCACTCTTGGCGTGACTCATTATACACCGACTCTATGAAAGACACGCAATACCTTCTCCTAGCAGGCGACTTCAACAGTCATTTATCGTGTATTCGTTTGGATTCAGATGAGGCTCTACTTATAGGGAAGTACGCCGGTCACGAACATTTTAACGAGAATGGCTTGCAGATGCGACTATTTCTTCGTCTACATGAATTGGCAGTGCGTTCTACTCAGCTCAATTCTAATGCAAGTTTTCGATGGACGTGGTCCAATGGAATTCACCGCAGTCAGGTAGATCATCTGCTAACCTCCCTTCGATCCGGTTTGTTTCTTAGGCGTCTACAATGCATGTTGCCAAATACTCTATCCTGTAGCAAGACAACTGTCGGTAGACTGTGGACTATCCTCGCTGTTCGACTTGATCAAGTTTAATAACCTCTAATTGTACTCAACCTGGCCCTTCATCCATAAACGGTTTGGATGATTCCGTGTGCAACATCACCCACGTGCATCCACGGGATAAATGAGAATCTCCTTCCTACAACAGGATCATTCAACCGGTCAATAAACAGGCCATCCAACAGGAGGATGCCTCAATGAATGGGGAGAAGATCCCGCTTTCTATTCACGAAATGTTAAAGACAGGGATTTGGCATTTCCACTCTCCCCATCCATTTTGCTTCTATCGGGTGGACCCTCCCGTACCCAGCATATAATGTTTCATATAATAATAGAATGAATGTTAAGAGAAAAATAAAGGAAATATCTCGCTTGATATGTTGCAAAAGAATCACAAATCTTCACAATGATTTCGAAGAGCTCCGATAGGTATGCTGCCGCTATTTATTCAACCGGTGTTAAAAACAGCACTCTCGCCTTTGCTTCCTCACACAGAAGCGTAAACCCCCATCAACCCCGAAACACACTCTAACTTTTCCAACTAGAGGGATCCCAGCAGAGACAAAAAACGACTGCGTCAATTTCCATCACCAATCACTTGGGACACCACGGCTAAAGTTCACCAGTGCACAGTCTGGAAGATGCAGTGTCGGATCCTCACCGACCGAATTAACTCACGACCAACGCCGAAATCAGAACCAACAACTTCAGCGGTCGAAAACACGATGGCAAGCGCCTTTCGTCCGGGAGGAATGCCAAATATACAGATTATTTCAATATTTTACATACAGATGTTCACTGTTCACTGTACATACAGATTACAGGTTTTTAGCAAATATAGCCTTGCAGTTAGCTACATTTACTGAATGCATCACTCACCACAGTGATTACCTGATCTAAAAATAATACAACCAGCTAACACAACTATCCTTCCCGTGGCAATTGTGGAAGATGATGTAGAGGTAACCTCGGTCTCTAGTAACAACGATTGTCGAACTTCTCCTCCCCAAAGACCGTGAAGACGTGGCCGGCGTCGATACTGATCTATAAATAAAAGGAATCAATGAACTTGTTCATTGAAGGTGGAAATCTTATCCCAAGCTCGAGATGATCTAGCTAATGAGCTAAAAATCTCGCTAATAAAGTTTAAACAAGCTTATCTCAAGCTCCAGCTATGTGGTTCTCTGTGCAATTTTACTGGTTCTGATCAGTAAAGGCCCACGCACATTAGATACGGATCGGTCGCGCTGCGGCAAAGTGACAGCAAAATCTATTGTCTAACTGCCAAATTTACGTCAACGCAACGCAACGGGTGGCCCATAACGGAGTAGCAACTACGACGTGCACGGTCTTGAAAAACCCCAAGAGAAATCCATTGCATTTTTTCAGAAATCCCATGAAGGATCCTCAATCCTCAAGGAATCCTGGAATAGCGGCGCCGAGGCATAAAATCTCTGATCACGCCTTCCTTCGGGAAGGGAAGTAAAGCCGTTGGTCCCCAGTCTATGAGTTGATGTGATGAATCCACCGACATGACACTTAATTCTGACTTATGCCCGGTAAACGGCCGATTTAAATGTGCAGTGATCCAAGCTGTCAAAACCAAAGGATTTTTTGATCCAGATAAAAATAATGTGTCCAGAATAGATCAGACACGAACCGATTCATAACTTTTCATGTAGGTTTGTCGGTGCAGATTGCCTTGCTTAGGCTGTGAACCATTTGCCGAGTTAAATTTAACTCGTAGTTAAAAGTGACATTTCGAAAGTTATTTCTTATGTTCGAAAATCCCCGTGCTGTCGATCGACCGGTTTTCGAGCCACGGTCGTCAAAATTTAACTTCTTGTATGTCAGAAATAACCACGCTCGGATAGCAGGGTTAATCGATAACTTTCCATCTGTCAAATTTTAACCAAAAGTTAAAATAATCCACCAAATGGTTCAGAGCCTTAAACCTCTGCCTAAACACTACTCTATCCGAAAGAGAATGGCTACGTGCTTCATCCTCTCTTTCTGCCTACCAAATGGGAGATTAAAGTGATTAAAGTGTAATCTAGGTTTTCCAAAATCCGGATTAAATCGCATATTATCTTCGATAGAGTTTACGTTGCTATCAACGTTGCTCCCGAAGTCCCGTTGCTTCTCAACGAATTTTTATGTTGCACCCTTTCCGTTCCAAGTCTCTGATTTCATGCTATCTTTTATGTTGAGCTGTGTAGACTTTCGGGCTGTCACCTATTGCATGTGTGTTTGTGTGTGTACTGACAGTCAGGTATCATCGTCAACATTGCCAAGAGGTGGTGCTTATTTACATCGCGTAGCTATAGGTTGAATTTTTAAATCAAATTTTCATTAAAGTGAACAGATCCCGATGGTTTTTGTTTAATGTTCCCGTGAAGTAGTGAAGCCGGTCGTTGTCCGCGCAATGCGTATGTCCATAAACACCCCGGAGGACTGCACAATCAACGAGCAGTTCATCAAGCTGGTTCACGAAACGCCGCTGCTATGGAACTTGCACTTGCCCCTCTATCGGAACCGGGAAATCAAGGAGCAAAAGTGGGCTGATGTCGGGGCCGTGTTCAATCTCAGTGGTAAGAGTTGTACCTAATATGCATTCAAATTAACGATTGTGGGGTTTTGATTTTGGGTGCTACATCTTACAGGCACCGAAGCATACAAGAAGTTTGTTGCCTTGCGGGAAAAGTACAAACGCGAACAGAAGCTACGCGAAAGTAAAAGTATTGCCCAAACGGAATGTTGGCGATTGTACGATAAGCTCAAGTTCCTGGATACGGTTTCGTTTTCCCGGGATCGTCGATGGTGCAAACCTAAGTACGTCATCCGGCGGCAGAATGGGTTTCCAACGACTGCTCATTCGCGGCAGGATTTGACATCGTTAATCAAAACGGAATTTCCCGATCTGCAGACGGTGGGATCCGTGCCGACTTCGCCGAGCTACCAGATGTCCGGGGAACCGTCGGAGAATGAATCCAACGAAGCATACCAGGACAACTCGGATTATTACAATGACTCAACCATGCAGGGACCGAACTCGGAAGAACCTGAAGGAGGCGATTACGCGGAGAAAATCGAGAGTATGCCCGATGTGCATCCGGTGGCTGGAACTTCGTTTCAACAGCAGGATCAACAGCAACAATTTCTGAGTCGCTTGGAGTGTAAAACGAATGCAATTTTGGACGATCACGAAAAGCGAAAGAGCGGAAGTTGGGTACGATGCGAGACTCTTGGGCACCGGGTGGCCCAAACCATGCACACACTGGAAGAGCACGATCCTGATTTGGCACTTAAGTTCGACATAATGTTGAGCGAAGCTATCACTAGTATTAAGAAGGATCAGCTGCAGAGGTTGATGGCCCGGCAGCAACAGCAGCGGGAAGATGAAGAGCAAAGGAAACGTTCCGAGCAGCTGCGGCTACAGCAGCAGCAGCAGCAATTAGTGCAGATGCAGCAAAGGCAACAACAAAATGCCGACAGCGTGGGGCTGGATCAGCAGCACTCACAACTTTGATTGGAAGGTAGGTAATGTTGTGTGTCGGAACTCTATTTCCCACTTTAATGACTGACAGCACTACGGATGAAGTATGAATCTTCTACACGGTAGTTTATTTATTATCTACAATGATTGACCTGCAAGGCAGTGTTTGTGTTGCAGCAAAATCCTGAGCTTTTCATGAATCCTGAACATATTAAAAGTATCTAGGTTAACCGTAGAAGACTGCAATGGATGTGATCCGAACGCTCCTTCCTTGCCAAATAGGTGTTTAATTTTCCAAGTCAAGGTAAACAAGTTGTTTCAAACATATATTGAGCATATTAAAAATGTACTACCTATAACAAATCCTTAACCACAAGATGCGTCGATACATGCAATCGCCAATTCTCCCTTTACAACTTCGATAAATGCTTATTTTCACCGTCAAGACTCAGATGACCATTTAATGGGGCAACGTTCTGATAGTACTTCTGTGCATGCAGTCCCGTATGTTCCGTCCGATGCCAATTTTTCGCCATCTGCCGTAGCTGCTCCGCCGAGAGGTCCTTGTGAGTTTCAAAATCATGCAACGTGATGTAGTCATAGTCCTTCGGATAAAGATCATCGCCCGGCAGCAGAAACACGGCCGCATCCGTACACTTGAACTGAACGGGGCAAAACAGTTCACTTCCCTTGTGATTCCTCTCCTTGGCAAAGCGAACAATTTCGTCGATATCGTACAGGTGAGCCAGTCTGGTCAGTTCGTAGCACTGCGGTGGAGCGAGCCACAGCTTTTCCTCACGATGCGCTTTCAGCAATCCGGCAGGAGTGTCCCACTGGAATGCATAGTTTACATTCTACAATGAACAGCAAAAAACAGATTTATGAAGCCCTTACCATGTATTCATGCACTTCATGGGGTTCTGCATGAACCGCAGGTTTCTCATTCAGTGCCACAAGGTAGAATGCCGTTTCGAACCTTCGCTTTCGGAACATTGCCGGAGTCAACCAGACGGACCATTCGTACATGTTGAGGACGTCCGGAACGATGCCCAGCTTGTTGCACAGCTCCATAAAGGTCGTTTCACTATCGTGGACACCTTTTTGATGAGAGGGAATATCGAAATCTCCCACGGCACTGCTGTAACCTGTTGCGTTCAGCCCTACTTGACCTGGCTTCTGCCCCAATAGCACTCCCAGCTCTTCGAATGCTTCCCTGAGCGCCGCTAGCCGAAGTGAGATGTTCCTGAAAGTCTTTCAAAACCATGCATAACCATTAATCACTAGGGCATTTCCAAAACTCACCTATCTAGCACTTCTGCACTATCATTTTCGAAAATGAACGGTCTCGGACCGGAAACTTCGGTTAAATTTTGCAACAGTTCTCTCGAAACTCCTTTCCGCGAGAAAACTCCATTCCACTGGGGATTTTCATCTTGCTTATCGAACGCTCCACCGGGAAACACAATACTATTGGGCATAAACGACGTCTTCTCGGTTCGCTTGAATACCAGTACCTACAAAGGGGATAACGTTTACTGGGTGATAAGCATTTGATTTACGATTGCCAATTATGTGTCTTAACCGATACAATTACATTCGCTTACCTTATAGTTATACTCGTTTTTGGTAGCCACTCGATTGCCGTCCCGGGCCAGAATCAACAGACTAGCCGAATCTCGCCAATATTTTGCGAATTTTCTCATTATTTAGTGCTAATGTTCAACTGTTTGCTGTCCGATTAAAAGCATTCACGTAACCCACTTCGTAGCCTGTTTCTAATCAGACTCAGTTGAATGAATGAGTATAGAGTAGATAATCAAAACAGCGAGCAAACCTCGGAGCAAACTCTACAAATAATTATTGGGAAACCTACACATACAAATTGTACAGTAGGTAGTAGTAGGGTAGGTAGTTTAAGGTAGCTGGACATGCTTTAAGCATTCTTGATATGCATTGATGTATAATTCGGCTTAACCTAAGATTTTGCTATTTTATTCCAACAAACCAATCCCACCAAGGTGGTCATTCTCTAAAACAGGCATGATAGGACTAGGAACTGTAATTAATAATAATAGAAACTCAAAAGAACTAAAGTTGAAAAGACGCATCTGTGTCACTTGATAAGTTATACATGTAAACCACACACATTCAAGAAATAAAGATCATTTAAAGTCAAGCTATTCTATCTCAAAGGTTAACAAATTTTGTGCAATTATTAGGCGAAAAAACAGGTCATTTGTACACTGTTTGCGCTTTTGTCAAATTTTTAACATACGACGATCGGCAACCCCATATAAATTGGGTGTCGTATCTCCACTAAATTCTGTAGGAAATTCGTTTGTAATTCTCCTTAGAATAATCTAGAAACTCCTTGGAATGGATCTCATTATTAGAGCAGTTTAAAATGACGTAACTGACCCCTAGAACTATGCCTAGCAACGTTATGTTGAGATTTTGTCTTCTAGAACATCGATGTTCAACCTGGGGTTTGCGAATCCTCACTGAACGAATAGCACATAATAAGAAGCGATGTAGAGCGAGCTTGATCACACGGTGGAGCAACTTTGAGAACCTCGAGAAAATAAGGGTCTTATTTATGCGTGAGCTGCCTAGTTTGTTAATCTCTGGTAGAAGCTCGTCCTAATTGCAAATGAAAATAATATTGTCCATAATTTCACCAGCACTCCAAACGCTGTGTCATATGACTTCCGTAGAGCTGACCATTGCAGTATCGCCCATGTGCTGTCTAACCTAGATTGGGAGCATATTCTAGATCCTGTAGACGTCAACATTACTGCACAAACCTTTTCTCACGTCTTGGCATATGTAATTGACAGACACGTTTCCAAAAAGATCATCCATATCGACTCTCGCGTCCCGTGGATGGCGAAAGATCTTCGCTCGTTGAAAAGAACTAAGAAGGCTGCTCTCAGAAGATTTACTAAACTCCGCACACTGCCACTGAAATGCTACTATGTCAGACTCAACCACGAGTATAAGCGGTTAAGTCGTCTCTGTTTTCAACGCTATCAAAGGAGGATTCAACGGCGGCTAAAATCACACCCGAAATCCTTCTGGAACTTCGTAAATGAGCAACGCAGGGAAGTCGGCTTACCCTCTTCCATGATTTTTAATGGTGAAACTGCTGGAAATCAACAAGACATTTGCAACCTGTTCTCAGCCAAATTTGCTAGTGTGTTTGAAGCCGAGCAACTCTCCGCTAATATTATTACTTCCGCGGCCAGTAATGTTCCTTTGATCAACCAAACGCTCAGCATGGTCGAAGCCATTACAGATACGATTTTTAGAGCAGCATCTAAACTTAAGACTTCAACTAAGGCTGGACCCGATGGTGTTCCGTCGATTATTCTTAAAAAGAACATCACTTGTCTTTTAGATCCACTGCGCCGCATATTCCAGCTCTCTCTTTCCAGCGGCATCTTTCCGTCTTGCTGGAAGACTGCGGATATGTTTCCTGTTCATAAAAAGGGAAGCAAACGCGACGTAAACAACTACCGGGGAATCACTTTGCTGAGTGCTGTATCAAAACTTTTTGAATTGGTTGTCATAGAGTCCCAAAATGCGCATTGCAAGTAATATCTAAGTACAGATCAACACGGATTCATAACTGGGCGTTCCACAACTACGAACCTGCTGTGCCTAACGTCTTACATCACAGACAGTTTGATTGCTCGGACCCAAACGGACGTTATCTACACAGATCTTACGGCAGCCTTCGATAAACTGAACCACGAAATTGCGATCGCTAAGCTTGATAGGCTAGGGATCGGTGGAAATCTTTTGAGATGGTTTCGTTCATACCTCACGGAGCGCCAATTGACAGTAACTTTGGGTACTTGTCGCTCAGCAAGCTTCTGCGCAAAGTCCGGTATACCTCAGGGCAGCCATCTGGGACCATTGGTATTTCTCCTCTACTTCGACGACGTTCACCATGTTATCACAGAGCCACGATTATCGTTTGCAGACGATCTGAAAGTTTTTCTGCGCATCCGCTCACTCGCCGACTGCCGTTCTCTCCAAAATCAGATTGATATCTTTGCTGACTGGTGTAGTCTAAACCGACTGGTGGTCAACCCAGCTAAGTGTACAGTTATTACTTTCTCACGCAAGAAACAACCGATTATTTTCAACTACAAACTACTAGGCACGACTATCGAACGGGTGCACTGCGTGAAAGACTTAGGCGTTTTTCTAGACTCAAAGCTGACATACTCACACCATATATCGTATGTCGTCGACAAAGCGTCCAGAACGCTTGGCTTTGTCTTCAAGATTACTAAGAACTTCACGGACATTTACTGCTTGAAATCGCTCTATTGCTCTCTCGTACGATCTACGTTGGAATACTGCTCTGCTGTCTGGAGCCCGAATTACAATAATGGGGCCGAGCGACGTTTTCTTCGCTTCGCGCTCCGTAAGCTGCCTTGGAGATACCCACTTCGTCTTCCAAGCTACGAGAATCGCTGCCAATTGATCAATATCGAGCCCTTACGTATCCGAAGAGATGTTTTCAGAGCCTTAACCGTCGCCGATACTCTGCAAGGAAGAATCGACTGCGAAGAAATTCTGCAACAAGTGAACATTAATGTTCAACCTCGATCAGTACGCAACAGTCTTATGCTGAGACTTCCACTTCTTCGAACTAGTTATAGCATAGGGAGCGCTATTTACGGCTTGCAGCTAGTGTTCAACCGAGTAGCGTCGATGTTCGATTTCCACTTGACACGGAATATGCTTCGCCGAAGATTCTCTGCCTTTTTTGCTGACCGAAGGCGCTTGATGCCCAACAGCTAAGTGTAAAATTTAAGACTTATAAATTTTTAGTAACTTGACAATGCTTTCCTAGTTATTTTCGTTTGTAACTGTAGTAACTGTAGTATATGTATGTCGTCTGTATAATCTGTACTTTTTTTACAACACATCATTGGGACTAATGCTAGTCTGTTGATGCAACCATAACAAATAAACAAATAAACAATATGCAATACATTATCTTATAACTCTTTTGAGAACTACTAACTTCGGAAATTTCCGCTCAGAATTCAATTCCCTTGATAATTTTCGCGGATCCTGAATTTCTTTTCACAATCTTCATGGAATTTTTCACAGAACATCTTAACAATTCTACTCTGTTATCACACAATTGCCTTCCGATTCTTGTTAAAACTGGCGGTAAGCTTCAACTTGCACTAGCTTTTAATATCGACCCTGTTTGGATGATCTGTCGAATGTTTGCTTAGAGTTGGACATTCATGATCGGGATTTAATCCGAGGATTTTTTTCCTTGATTTGTTTTCCGTCGATCTTGTTTTCCGTACTGAACACCAATGCTACCGACGCCAGGGAGGCAGCTCCCACACCTGGACCCTACCTATCGGCCCATCAACTCATGAACCGGGGACCAACGGATTTACGTCCCTTCCGAAGGAAGGCGTGATCAGAGATGTTTTGCCTCAGAACATCCCGGCGGCGCCGACTGGGAGTGAACCCAGGCCTGCTGGGGTGAGAGGTAATCACGCTTACCACTACACCACCGTCGCCGTTGGCTTTTGATGATAAAAATGGCACTGGACTAGGCAAGTTCTCCCAGCAGCAAATCTCTCCAAATGACAGGCTCATGGCGAATCGAGCGTAATACGACAACTGAACCATCACTCTGGGACTCCGTTTACAGGAGCGGCGTAGTCAGTCGATTCCCGTTCCATCGGAGGACAGCACATTGGTTTGCAGACAATTAAGAATTCGTGGAAATTAATGACTATTTCCTGGGAACGGAAGTGCGACCGGTTATGTGCACTGAGATCAGCTACCAAAGAATGCCGAATTTATGAGAACAAGGGGCGGATTTCGGTGGCGGTGGACAGCAAGATCATCAAGGAATGACTTGCCTCTAGTTTGAAATCCATTTTTGATAGAGATCTCCAAGCGCAATCTAACGAACACTAAAATCCAACATCCATTAATAAGAATGAAGAATAAGAAGAAACAAAAAGGTATCGCGATATCACAACTACTTAAAAAGGTAGCGCGCGGTCTCACGCACACTTTTGTGCATCTGGAGAACTCTATTAAACGTATGTCAAATGTACACTTAAAACCAAAAATAGTCAAAAACAATAAAACAATTGTCAGACTAAGTGTAAGATTCGCAAATATCACACATATTAAAATACTTAATATTTCCACCATCGGTTTTGATGCTGATACTTGGAGCTGTCCTTCCCCTAGATAAAAGACCAATATTTTGGTTAAAAATCTATAATATTAATTGCCAAACAAACTTTGAAAGAATTTGATTGAGGCTGGTTGACGTCAGAGAAAAAGTTGTAGCAAAAAAATTAAGACAGTTTTAGCACAGACAAACAGACATAACTCTCAAAAGTTGTTCATCAAACAAGCATTTAACGGTCAATTTAAAACTATCTCAGTTGGTAGTACTGCCACCTGTAGCGCGCATAGTCTTTTCCCTTACGTTTGACGTTTACACACTACCGCCATCTATTCAGCGTACTACCCACCACAGAGTACTCAACAGATGGTGGTAATGTTTTAGCGACGATGTTTTACAATGAGAAATATTCAATGTTTTATGTCTGTTTGTCTGGTTTTAGTTAAGAATTAATGACCAAAACTTAAATAAGTTTTGGACAACTTTTAGAACTTTTTGTTTATACAAATTCATGTGAAATTGGAAAACAATTTTGAAAGTCTGAAAATTAGTTCTCTCTGCAAAATTTCACAAAGTCGGCGCCGTCGGAATTTTCTGAGGCATAAAATCTCTGATCATGCCTTCCTTCGGGAAGGGAAGTGAAACAGTAGGTTCCCGGTCCATGAGTTGATGCTTCGATAGGGATAAACATTTACTCAAACAATTAAAATCACATGCTAAATAATAATATCTTGTAGCTGACGGTAATATTTTATTCATAGCAAACTGACGAGCAAATTGAGTAATTTTTAAAATTTTTGAAAATCAACCTTCGTGTTAAACGCGATACACGATCTGCTTTATTTTCCTCTTTTGTAAAGTATAACCATAGAGGTAACTCTAAGACCACTGGGTCCCGAAGAAAATCATTATTATTTTTGGCTCACTCAGTACCAGAACAACGGTCCCAAGCAGTCCCAAGCTATTTCACTCACCCCTGCATGTTCTGTATGAATCCACACACCCCTGATGTTATCTGTCAAACTTTCATAGCGAATCAAAACAAACATAGTGTAGTAATAGAATTTCAACTAGAATAGGGTACGTTAATCGTTTGCTTGGGACCAATTGGCTACTAAAGTGGTGAGCCAATTTAAAATCGTTAGTTTCGTATTGATTGTTGGTATAACCATAACAACCGAAGATCGGTCGGTCCTTTTTCCTCCTATCTTCAAGAAGAAGAAGATGTATCTGAGTGGTTGATATTTTATTCTACTAGGGTTCAATTCGCAAACTTAAACACATTTCAAAGTTCAGCAGTTCAAATATTTTTACTCGTTTTGGAACTTGAAAAACTTCTCATTTCCCCAATCTTAGAAATTTATCGATGTCCCGAATATAAACTTTTGTTTGCAGACCACAGGTTGCAGCCGTTTGGGGGATCAGTTGACTGCGCCTGCTCTGTCCAATAGATCGTCTACTCGAACGCCAGAAGAGGCAACCAATAGTGGTTAAAAAAGCACTGCTAACCAAGCATGGGAAACTTCATTCACTCGCGCGAGCACCACAGAAACAAAATAGTCATCCTCACCTGCTATAAACGAGCGAGTGTAAATTCATCCAACGTGACTCTGCAGGTAGACTACGATCTGACAGCAGTAAAGGGTGTCCCACATCAAATTGCATCACGGAAAAAACGCTGTAGAAAATTACCCATTGGATATTTTCTCTTGAAAATTTGGATAGAAGTAGTTTATAGTGTATTGTTTACACTGTATTTTTATCGCTGCTATGGCGTTACCCGAAAAGCAACGTCGCAAAATGATTTTGCGCAAGCACCTGGAAAATCCTCAACTCTTTCATCGAGTCATCGGAAAACAACTCGGAATCGTGCAGTCAACGGTGAGTCGTGTGATTATACGTTACTACGAAACTCTGAGCATCGAATGGAAGGAAAAATGCGGTCAGAATGGATGTTCTCCTAGTGATCAGGGTCACAAGCGTGTCGTGAAAACGTTTAAGCGGAGTCCCAATGCTTCGGTGCCAAACAGTTGAATCTGCCCAAGTCTTTCGTTCAGAGAGCAAGCTCCGGGAGGGACGAAGCCTCATAGTCTCATCATGGATCATAAGACTTACGTCAAGGCGGACTTCCGACAGCTTCCGGGGCTACTGTTGTTTACAGCCCAGCACAATGTTCCGGAGGCAGTAAGGAAGCAGAAACTTTAAAAGTTTGCCAAGAAATACATGATTTGGCAAGCGATCTGCTCATGTGGCAAACGGAGTGCGCCGCTCGTGACTACCGGGACTGTAAACAGGGAGATCTACCTCAAGGAGTATCTAATGAAGCGTCTGCTTCCTCTGTTAAAGCAACACGAGAGCCCTACGATCTTCTGGCCGGATCTAGCTTCGTGTCACTATTCAAATGATGTCCTGGAGTGGGTACGAAGCCAACGGGGCCACTTTCGTACATAAGCCCCCCCCCCCCCCAACACGAACTAAGGTCCATCGAAAAATACTGGACTATTATGAAGCAGGCACTACGGAAGCATCCCAAGGAGGTCAAACCTGAGGAAGACATAAAAAAGTGGGTTTCCGTACAGAAGAATCTGCAGCCAGATGTTGTACGGAATCTAATGCGTGGAGTTAAGCGTCATTTGCGAGCGTACGGTTATGGTATTGAAGTTGAATGATATAAATATGCCAAAAGCTTACTTATGGGTTATATTTTATTGCCTGAAAGTTTGAAAAGGATCGGTCAAATAGGTAATTTTCTACAGCGTTTTTTTTTTTCGTGATGCAATTTGATGTGGAACACCCTTTAGAACGGATGAAGGATACACTGAAAGGCAACCGAACCATTTTTTCTACTGAGGGAGAACCAGATTGAATGCGTAAAAACCGAACGCTAACGATTTAAATAGCTGAGTGAGATATTGTTTTGGCTCAGTGATTTAAATTAGTTGAATTGGCCACAGCAGTTTAATAGTATTTGAGTGGCGCTAACGTTTATGTATTACAAAATAATACTTTTCTCCATGTTAATACTAATTTAAATGTATCAATTTATGTTTAAATCTAGAAAATGCAAAATTCTCACTCCGTGCACTCAGCAGAATGCAATTAACTACTTCATTCGAGCAGTTGAAATGGCGTTTACTACCACTCGAACTTTGAAATAAAACATTATTTTGAGATTTTTTTCTTCAAGAACCACGAGAAAAGTAGCCAACATTTGTGCGTTTCATAAAAAAACGCCAAAACTGCTTGACAAAGTGGTCAATTGTAAAAGGCTCAGCATGCAAAAAATAACAAGCGAAGAATTATCCACAATACTACTACACTCAAAATTATTCATGTTACGCTCAGCTGTCTGTTTTGCTCAATTCTGCGTTCAGCGAAGAAAATAGAAGCAAAGAGAATACGAACGAAATTAGTGCGACTCGCACAAGCTACTGCTCGATTCTGATGTTGTATGCCTGTGAGTGAGTAGTAAATGCAAAATGAAACGAATTTTCCCATGCTTGCTGCTATCACATTTGAATAGGGATCTACCCAAGTAGCACATTTCGATCAAAATAAGCTGCTACAACTTGATTGTGACTGGAATAAGTGGTACACAAGTAACCACAATTGTTCAGTGACATGTGTGCTGCTAGGGTAATGGGGTAGCATGTTAATATAACAATTGGAATACTCTTTGGAATTCGTTTGAAGTTTTCCCGAAAATTTCGATGGATCTATCCTCTGAATTAAATTCCCTTGGAATATATTGAATTGCCTTGACATTTTGCTTTCACGTTGGAACTATTTTCAGGATTCCTTTTAAATTTCTTATAAATAAGAATTCACTTGAAATTCTTACCTTAGCTTACCAATCAGGCTAAGGCCTTGTTGTCCTCTGCTGTCAGAAGAAGTCATCTCCACTCTACTCGATCCATGGCCACACTTCGCCAGCCTCGTAGTCTGCGAAGGGTCCGCAGGTCACCTTCTACTTGGTAACCTGAATTTCACAAAATTCTCAGATTTCATTGTAAAATTCATTTTAACATACTCCGTAAGTAAGCTCGAAAAATTCCCATAGAACTACGTTCTGGACTATTTTTGTCCAAGAAACTTCTTGAAATTTTCCTCAGAAATCCCATGGATTTCTCCTTCGAATTGCCTCAAAATTGTCCTAAGAATTATCGTGAAACATTCCTAAGAATTCTCTTCTAAATTTTCTCAAAAATCCTTAGTAGTTAACCTCGGTAATTTCTATGCATATTATTCCCATATTATTAATTTTCAAAAAAATCTACTCAGAACTACCTGGGCTAGAATTACTCAGAACTAGCTTGAAAGCAGATTTTAGAACTGGATTCCGTGGAAATTAGAATCAAATTTCATGAGCCTTGGAAATTTCGCGTTGTTAGCTGGTTTTTTTTTTTTTTTCAAAGCTGTGATCTCGGTAAATGTTTAATTTCATTAATATTTATTGTCGTTAAAGAATCTACAAATTTTCTCATGTAATTATTTTTTAGAACAGAATTAAAAAATAAAATGTTTTTTTTCCTTGATTTGTTTTACGTTCTGAGTACTAATGCTACCAGCGGTATGGAGAAGTTCCCACACCTGGACCCTACCTAAGGACCCATCAACTTGTATTCTTTAAGTCGATTTTTTACTATTATTTTTATTATTTATAAATTCAGTGCCAACATTTCAAAAGGGCGTAATTGCATTTGTAAACAATGGCTTTAGTCGTCAATTTTTCGTGAGTAAAATTTTACTCATGAATTTAATGACACCAACAGCTAGAACAAGTTTCCTCTACCAATTAGCATGGTCTCGAGCATGGTTAAGTTGGAGGAATGAGCTTTTAGTTGCGAGAAATCAACGGCTAAAGCCATTGATTACAAAAGCAATTACGCCCCTTTGAAATGTTGGCACTGAATTGGCAATGGTTACTTTGGTTTCATAATGGAAAATTTAGTATTAGTAATGATACAACTCCTTAGGTCGGTATCGATTTGGGTCCAGGTGTGGGAGCTGCCTTCTTGGCATCGGTAGTATTGTTACTCAGTACGGAAAACAAAATTTAATCAAGGAAAAAATGTTTTAGTTCATAATCTTAACTGCCCTTCGGTATTATGTTGCACGACAATAGGTCCGTGTCTTGGATCAAGCGAGATTTAATAGGAATTTTTTGCTGCCACACAATTTCGGAAATTCATTTGGCAGATTTTCCACTCAAACTGTCTGCACGGCTGATTTAGAATGACCCAAATTTGAGTTTATTTCACTCATAATCGCCAAAATTGCAGGTACGCAGCGAATAGTAAATTTGCCTCATGGTTTCTTGTGGAAAACCTCAAAAATCGGCCGGAAAATGAGGGAAATTGACGAAAACTTTACTCATTTCAGAGATGAACCAGCGTCTGGCTGAAAATCTGCTTAATAAAGACATCCAACCAACCAGCCAACCTTTACTCATTCTTGGAGTAGTACCAATAGACTGAGTAAATCCAATCTTTACTTTTCTCATATTCGGGAAGTTTTTACTGGTCAAACCTGAAAAAACACTTTGTGATTTATAAGTTAACTGAGAGCGTGTTATGAGCTAGTTGTGAGAGCATGTTAGTGAAAATCCGAGGAAAATACATAATAAATTGCTGTCAAACTCATTTTCATACAGTTTTAGGTTAGTCAGAAGAAAATAATAAACAACTTTACAACCGCCGAATTCGACTCAAAATTTAAAAAAGTTTGGTTACTCAGTGAATGGTGAAATTATCCTCGCATTTTCAGGAGAAAAAAACAACAATGCTTGAATATCAGGAAAACTGACGCAAATTTTGTTCAGTCTAGGAGAATACTAATAGACTGAGTGAAATATCTCTGGATTTCCCTCATATTCAAGAAGTTTTTCCAGGAAAATCTAGCAAAATTTTACTCACTCAGTGAGTAACCTCAGTTACCACATTTTTTTTATTCAGTCGAATCCGACCTACTCTCATTGGCCGTGCACGTCTCCACACTTGGTGTGTAGAATTTTCTGACTTTCGGACAAAAAGCTTCCAATTTTGACAATCCCCAACTCGCTCGTCGCGGCGCGGTTTGTTTTTGTGCAATATTATACGCGTGCTCTCTCGCGAAAGGGGCGGAGGATAGCCACCTCTCAAAAGCTCCGTTTGTTGTGTTTTTCATCATGTGTTTTTGTTTTTGCTTCTTCTCCGTTTTGCACTGACTGAAAGCTTTCCTCCCCTCTCTGGTTCTCTCTCTCTAGTTTCTTTTGGGTACCTGCTGTTTCCAACCAGCCATCCACCACCCACCGGCTCGGCGCTGTCAGAATGAAGGATCAAAGCACCCACCTGCAACCTTTGCTGGACCAAAGAGCCACAAAGAGCGCTAGCGTTGAGTTGCGAGGGAGACGGGGTGCATAACGAATAGAAAATAGAAGAGCGAGGAAATATGTGTGTGTGTGTGTGGGTGCGAGAGAATTGAGAGTTGCTCGGTTGTTGAATGGGTGGCAGGGAAGAGCCGGAGAAATCGGGGTTTGTTTTTTCTTGCCGGTTTTCCTTTGGAGCTTCGTTTCGATTTTCAGCGTTGTGTTTTTGCAAGGCCAAGTTTTATGGTTGTGTTGGAGTGAGACTCTGGGGATGCATAAGGTAGAAGTACTAGGCTGTGTTCTTTTCTTATTATAATTTTAGATTAATATTAATTGCAAAAGTCTAGCCAACTGTTCGATTCTTTCAATATCAATAATTATGACTACCTCTGAAAAATTTAGCGGTATATTTTAGAGGAATGTTTTTCTTAACTGATAAATGTATCACATCATTCGAACAGCTCAAAATGACGTTTCCTACCTTACGAACTTTTCCTTGGAACAATATTTCAAGATTTTTTCTTCTAGAACTTTGAGAAAACAGTGTCTTATTTATGCTAAGTTTGAAACATCTGGAATTAATTGCTTCATTTGCTTTAACTTGCTGCCAGAAGGTCATCACACAACTGCTCGACAATATGATTCATTAATAAACTTCACGTTCGGCAACTAAACTTTGTTTAAAATTAATAAAAAAAAAAACATTTCAGTTTAAAGTCTTTCACTTAGCGAACGTTGAGTGTAATCAAATGTTTTGAGAATTTAGACCAACAGCTTAATTTATTTGTTAACCTCTTAATTTTTAAATAAATAGTGAGCATCCCCGCTCACGGCACACTCCGTTTTGTTGGCTGTTCGTCGAGCGATTGTTTTTGCCCGAGTCTTTGCTGCTCTCTCAGTTCGCTGTCATTGGTGAAGCAGTGTGGTTGTGATTCTCGCAGGGACTCCGTCCATACCCATACAGCATACAGTGTAGTCCCATTCTTCTCCATCATCCATTCCATCATTCTGTCCGGTGTTGTGCTCGAGTGTAGACACACTACTTTCTCACTCTCCTCCGCCGTGTGGTGCTAGCTCGCAGTGGGATCATATTTTTGTCCGGTGCATTACAAAGTTCAGACCCCCTAGCTGATAGCTAGTGTCTAGCTCAAAAATAATCCTAACCGACCGAAAGTGATAAACAACAGTGGTGGTGATAACACTTTCGCAAGTGGATAGATAATACCCGTGTGCCGTGGCAACCCGGCAGCCTCCGGAGAAGGTGGTGTGGTGAGTTGTATCGCTCTGCATCGAGCGTGATTCCTAGAAGATTCTTTCCCGCGGCGCGATCGTTCAGCTTAAAACCGGGCGTATATGTGTGATCAGGCTAAACCTCGGAAGAAAAAGGAAAAGTTCCAGTACAACAAATCGATTATGGCTGCTACCAGCGTTGTGGTCCTGGATCGTGGCAACAATACTACCTGCACCATCAATTTGCATGGTAAGTGAACACGGGAGGAGAGGTGGTTGAACGTTGAAATTTAGGCGTTGTACTGGCGAGTCTACTAATGCTCTCGTGAACCCCTTTTTTTCTGTTTTTGCTGCCAGCCACACCAAATTGGCCCAGACATTAGAGAGAAAGAGACTGAGCCGACTGAGGGGGCAGGCGGGAAAGCTTCAATAGTGGTTACGGGCAGAAATGTAAATGGACCATGAGTTATTTTTTTTATGTGGATAATCGTAATTACTGTTCGAAGCAGGTGGCCAGGATAGTCGAAAAGTTTTAAGAAAGATTGCTCAAAATTCATAATCGACTGATTGTGATTGTTCTATCAATTATACTCTACCAATACAGCGTGATACAGCGGAGAACTTCCAGTTCAACATAAGGTCATTGCCATTAAGTTCTTGAACCAGTATGCTGCAAATACTTGGCTATTGTGTTATTGTTTACACTTTCATTCTTTGAACATAATAATTCTGGAGTAGCACCATAAATTCTGTAACTTGAATTGTTTTTTAGGGTTCTGAATCATGAGTACTTTTTTGAACATAGACAAAGTTTTGAAACCCTGAAACTAATAAAATCAGACTTGGAGGAATTTTCAAGAATCATGAACGAAAATAAATATCCAAGATCCCAGATAAAAAAAAAAATAAAGGCCTTGGAAGAGTGTCTCAGCGCATTGACCCTAATCAATGAATTTGGTGAGAATTTCAAAGGAACTTAAGTTCAACTCTCATATTGACAATGTCGTCAAGAAACTTGCCAAAAAGTATGGAATTCTATGTCGATTTAAAACGATTTAACTATTGCCAGTAAAATACAGCTATACAAATCAATCATCCCTCCTCATCTGGACTTTTGCCCTGCCATTTTGATTCTGACCAATGAAACACAAATATCGAGATTACAGCGATTGCAGAATAAAATAATGCGTTTAATTTTGCGATGTAATAGAAGTGAACTTTGATTCTGGACGTATTAAAATGGTTGTCGGTGAAACAAATAATTGTATATTTGACTATGGTGTTCATTTTTAAAGTAGTTAACGGTTTGCTGCCTCGATATTTGTCGGATCGAATTGAAAGAGGAAGTGCTTTGTGGATGAAATAAGAACACCACATTTCTTGACCTGTGCCTCTCAAAATTTATTACATTTTAAAGGAATAAATGTTTTCAATTCGATGCCTAGACACATTATACGTGCAACTACACTTACAGAATTTAAAAGACATTGTATTTCAAACGTTAATGCTGTCTTTTGAACAGTTATCTAGTGAATTTATTATTATTATGAATTGACAAATTATGTATCTTGAAAGATTATTTTGTATGGATAGCTGTCATAATGACTTTTTTTAATAGGTAAATATTTTAGCACTGTGAAAACTATTTTGTTCGCCACGATGGTGATGATGGATTGTTAATATTTGATTTAATAGTAGTAGTTATAAACAAAGTAATTTTAAGGTTATTACAGATATAGAATAGTGAATTTATTATTTGATAAACAACAATAAATGGACCACAACGGTGCCGGTGGTGTAGTGGTAAGCGTGATTACCTCTCACCCCAGCAGGCCTGGGTTCAATCCCAGTCGGCGCCGCTGGGATGTTCTGAGGCATAACATCTCTGATCACGCCTTCCTTCGGATGGGAAGTAAAGCCGTTGGTCCCCGGTTCATGAGTTGATGGGTTGAGAGGTAGGGTCCAGGTGTGGGAGCTGCCTTCCTGGCACGTCGGTAGCATTGGTGCTCAGCACGGAAAACAAGATCGACGGAAAAAACAAACCAAAGAAAAAAAATGGACCATTGAAGCTTATTTGGAAGAGGCCTTGAATTAGTAGTAAGTTTTCTGGCAGAATGTAGGGGGTTCGTGACGTTGCTGAAACTTAGGACAGCATCAAATTGCGGGGTTGCTAGTGTATAAGAATGCTTTGTTGATTATTCATAAACACTTGATCGCTGGGAATGCTTGTGAATATTTGAGGTGGACAAAAGGGGAACAATGAGATGTCAGCTTCTTCACATTTATATCGCTGTGAAGCAATTTAAATGTGTTGACGGAATTTATATATATATATTAATGTAACCAGTTCGTTTTTGTTTGGTTAGGGGCTGTTCATTAACTACATAGACAGTTTTTTTTTGGGATTCTTGACCCCCCCCTCCCACTACGTAGACAATTTCCAACCCCCCCCCCCCCTTAACTGTCTACGTAGTTTTTGAACAGACCCTTATCTGGTTAAGACGTTATACTTGATTATCTTAAAGATATATCGTCTAGCTCAAACCTAAGGTTAAGTTTATCATGATTTCAACAAAATTCAGAGGAGAATTCCAAAGGAAGAATTATTATGAATAGTTTACGTGAAATATAAGGATTCCTTTCTTAGTTTGCTCTGTTGAACTCCAGATGAAACGTATGAAGAATTCCAAGGAGGTTCTGAGTATAATCTCAAGGGAATCCTGAGTAGGATTCAAAGGAAATGTTCAACATAATTCTAAGGATTATTCTAAAGAGAAATCCAAAAGGGTTCTAAGGGATTTGTAGTATAATTACAAGGGAAGAAGAACAATCCGAAGGTAATTTTGGAAAGAATTCAATGGCGAATTCTAAGAAGTATTCCAAAGGTGTTTAAGCTAAGTTTCAAGGAATTTTCCAACAAAGTTTTGAGGTAAATTTCAAAGTAATACTTAGGAGGAGTACACGACTTTAGGCATACGGACGTTAGGCATAATCTACCCTAAGAATTCCAGAAGGATGATAATGGGGACCGTCTATTGATTGCTGACTTCGGTGACAATAATGAAAGAACCTTAATTTTTGGAACTCATGAAAACTTACGACGGAAAAGTATTGGGTTACAGATGGTACGTTTGCCACAGTTCCTTGTTTGTTTCGGTAACTCGTCACTGTTCATGGAAGTATCGCTTCCTCACATCAGCAGACGGTTCCGCTAGTTTTCATTCTGATGACAACAAAAACAGAATCGTTGTATAGAAAAGTATGGCAGGAAATCCTGGAAGCAGCCGGTATGTTTTTTTGTTATTGAATGAAAAACCACAGAATTCACCATTCTTCATTGCATGGGCTGTTTTTTGAGGCAAACCTTTTCTTCTTTGACAATTACAATATGTGTGTAAGAATATATTTCAACAAATGTGTGATTTTTTTTTTATGTCTAGATGCAATTGATTTCAACATATAGTTCAAAACTATGCTGAGTTTTCATTGCCAGATTACTTAACCGCTATCGCTACTAATCTTGGATCTAAGTAAATATGTAGCTACGTCACTTATGATATGATAAATAATGGATTCCAAACTGTGCTTATTAAATAAACTATGTTTGTTTAACTTGTATCATTTTTTGTTTAACGCTTAGCCTAATTTAAGCATTGTTTTTAATGCTCGAAACAGGTTTCTATAGTTGCACAGCAGCAAAGTATTTTATGCCTAACGTCCATTATGCCTAACGTATATTATGCCTAACGTCCATTATACCTAATGTCCGTATGCCTAACGTATTTATGCCTACGGAACTGCTCTTAGAGAATTATGAGTGGAATTTAAAGGGTATTTCAAAAATAATTCCACGAGAACTTCAGGAGAAATCTTTGTGTATTCCTAGGTAATACAGCGAACCTAATTAATAAATTTAAGAGAACTGTTGACTGAATCAAAGAGCCTTCTATGTAGAAATAATTTCTATAGTATCATGGAGTAAATTCTAAGGGAATACCAGAGAGAGTTCTAAGGCGAACTCTGAGGAAATTTTGAGTTGATTCTAATGAAATTATTGAAAAAATCCTAAAGAAATGATGCGAAGAACTTCAAGAGTATCAAGATAATTCATACATAGAATTTTTGTCGAGATCACAGAAAAAAAGATTTAAAAAAATCGAAAATATGAGGCTTTAAAATGTTGTATTTGCTACTTCATGCTTAGAGAAGCTCTCTTGAATCTGGATTTAGATAAATCAAATCTTCGAGATTAGGGTAGTTTGTTTTTTATTTTTTTTATTCTTAGCTTATAAAATGTGATTCTTCAGACCAATGGAAAAAATTTCCAAGATGCTGGCCTATAAGAAGCTTTCAAGATTCATAACTTATAGAATTATTTGAATAGCATACTTGTAAACATAAAAAAAGGTTCCATTGATTAACTGAAAATGTTGCGTTGAAGTCCTGGAAAACTCAGGGAATTTTATTTAACATGATGAGTAGACACCCTGTTCACGGTCTGCGCGTAGAAGAAAATGTACACCCTGAACTCTTCATGGCTCTCGTTCATGGGTTCCTACTTGTTTGAGGCAATTATGCGATTATAGCTAAAATACTAGCTTTAATTAATTTATTTTTAGATGAATTGTCTAGATATTCCTAAAGGTGTTAAAATGTTTGTTCGTCCTCTGTTATTTTTTTAAAAATCTAACATAAAAAGAAAAAGTCACTTTGTTCACCAAATTGTCACTAAAGACACTATTTATAGAAATGTTATCCTTTATGTCACTTTTTTACGACCAATGTTGGTTCGGAAAAACTCAAAAACTCAAATCTCAGGAGTTTATGCGCCTATGAGTTTTGCCTTGCAAAATTCAACGTCGCAAAAATCACCGATGAGTTTTCAGGTTCAAAAATTCATTGCTTTATATTTTGACGTTACTCATTGTTATTATTATTGTTTGTGCAGCAGGGGTGGAAAACTAACACAACATGCATAGGCATGATATCAATTAACGTTTGAGTGGTTTTTATGAGTTTAAAGCTGGAATGATTTTTCGGCGTTTTGAGTGTGAGTGCGTGAACATGCATGAGAATCTCAAGCGTGAATTTTGTTTGCCGCATTCACACGTGAGTTTATTCTCGCAGGGAGGTTCAATGAATGAGATTTGAGAATGATTTTCCGAACACTGGTTGTGAGTAAAGAATTTGCCTTTAAAAATCACATCAAATCACAGCATGATTAGAAAATGTGTGTGAGAAAGAATAATTTAAAAGCAGCGTGTAAATTATGACTTGCAAAGTTGTGAACAGACGGGAACGTTAACATTTTATTTTAAAATGTCTGATCTAGACATTCAAAGTCGTCATCTTCAATTTTTTTTTTCTATATAATAATAATTCATTTTTTTTCCTTGCCTGTCATCTTGAAATTTTCATAGATTTATCACAAATTTTCTGAGGTTTTTAAAAACAAATCTACACTCATATCTTGGCTTTTTTACTTTGAAATCTTGAAAGTTTTCAAAGCCTAAGTGGTCTAAAGTGGTATAGAAACATTTTCAAGTTCAAGTATTTTTTTCCAAGACCAGAAATTTGAAGAAACCCGGTTGATTTAGTATTTGTTCAAACATCAAGAAAAAAATCAAGTCGCAGCATCTTGAGTTCCTTTCGTAGGCCATTAAATTGCATTGTATTTTTTATCCGCACTTGTAATCCGTAATGATAAAATTTACATGTCCAAATATTAAAAAAAAAACATGCCCAAGATCATAAAATGTTTTCTATGTTTAAAGAGCACTTAATTTTATCTTGAACTGTGGACTTACATTACATTCAAGATCAGGCCTTCAAAATATCTATCATTATTTCAGGTACCTAGCACAATTTTCTAAATTTGTTTGTCTTATAGATCTCGAATTTTAAGTTATTCAGAGGATTAGGTTATATATCTCTAAAATTAAACTCGGAATCTTACATTTTTCTTTCATTATAAGTTCTAGACGCATGTACATTTTTCTATGACCGTGATCTTTCCACTCTTGGAACATTCTCCTCGTTCCAGAATTATGAGATTTCTCCTAAGACTGCAATCTAGAAAAGTTGTCTAGCTCCAAGAGTTATGATTTTTTTTTCCTATGTTTGATGTGTTGCAGAAGTTTTAATATCCTAGATCTTTAAAATGAATTTACTTGAAATTTTTCTAACCCCATACACTTCGAAAAAGTTGTGTAAATTTCTGTTACTATGATGCACATAAATGGAGCGTCATACATCATTCAAGTTCACATTTTAGATCGTGTGCAGTTATGATACATTTCATGAAATAATCCAAACATTGTATGCAACCATCCGTATTTGTAAGCAACAATTCTAACAAGTTGCTAGTTTACGTGAAAAGGGAGTTTACATGCATGAATGCTTGAATGCATGGATGTTAACATTACCAGTAAAATACCGATTTTTTTTTCTGTGCAAGATTTTGTGTTTTTTTTTTTTTTTCTTCTACATATGCCAGCAACACTGACTGGGTGTATCCTATGGCTTCCCTTCCCTACTTACATAATTCCTAAATTCCCGATACATTTATGAGGGGTCGTAGAGTTCTCTGCATCTCTCTTAAGTAAATGTTGGACTAACATACCTTTCCTATCCCTACCAGTTGTAAGGACGTGGCCAGGACAATCCTTAACTGTTGGAGCAGGATATTTCTTTATATGGGAGATAGCATTAATTTCCTACTTACTATCTGTCCAGTTACAGATATCCGTCTTGCTCTTAATAGTTTTGAATTCGTACCACCTACGATATTGTGCAACTTGTTCGATGCTAATGCTTATGCTAAAGACTTTGATTTTTTTCTTTGTGCCTCAATTTTTAAACATAATCACCAAATTTGCAATCTGAATATCAACTTGGTAAATACATTGTTTTTTTTTTTTATAAAATTGAGGTAGAAATGAGTGCCGAGTAAGAAAATGGAGGAAACAATCGGACCGTGCTCTTTATTATTCAATTACAGTGTCCGTTCGATTTTGGCAACAAGCCTGAACATTGAATGTTGCTAAAATCTAACAGCGCCAAAATCAAACGGGTAATATTTTTTATTGTTTTTTGACGTAAGACTACGTCTGTGATTTCTATACGGGGGTACACTTTGAGAAAACCGAAAATGTAACATGTAACAAAATTATGAAAGATTTTGAACATTAATAACTCAACTGGCCCTGGACCAATTTCAATAATATTATCCCCAATCGATCAGAAATATTTCTACGCATCAATAGCAATGCTTTCGACTGATGATTTTCAACAAAAAACTATTGAAAAGTGGTTATTTCAAGCGTTGTCCAATGTACAAATAAAAAGTGATAATTTTATCACTATTTTCAAGAAATATACATTCTTCCCAAACCCAGTCGTCATAATGGAGTACCACTTGGTTGCACATCATTCTGCTTTAACCTGAAAAGAGATAAAAGAGCGCTGCTGTCTAGTCTTTCGCTTCGGACGGTGTGGTGAGCAGGCAGCAGAAGCAGCAACAGCAGCAGTAGGAAGGTGGTGGCAGGTTAGGTAGTCCACTCTTCTACCCAGGAGTGGGGCAATGACTGGTCGTGGCAAAGGAAACACAAGGTTTGCTGAAGGTGTTCCTGGAAAATGTGATCCGTGATGCTGTCACCTACTCTGAGCACACCAAGCCCTATTTGAAAAAAAAAATTACTACAATTTTGGTGCGCCTGCAATTCAAAACAGGAAAGAGTTAAGATAATAGGTGATCGGTCAATTAAAAGAACTAACTATTCACATTTGTTCCGTCCGCTAGCGGTCCTACGTCAAGCTTCCGTTCGTGACCCTAGGCACAGACTCTTCTAATTTTTTTTTTAACTTTCTCTCTAACTGTGACAATTTCAGAGATTTATTGGTTAACCCAAAAACAATATTATATTGGAGGCAAAATCTGTCGAACGATACACTTTACTTCATCATTCTTAAAATCTCGATCATTGGTGGTCAACACGAAATGGCTTTTCTCGCGGGACTACCAGGAAATTTGAAAATACGTTTTATCCTGTGACCAGATCACTTTATTAAAATGCTTTTTTTAACTTTTTGTTATACGATACATAACGAGTTTTGGCTTCCCTTCCGGCAACCAGATTGTTTTTTAAATTTTCCATCGGAAGCTACTTTTGATATCTCTTGGTAATTTCTCAAATTTTTCCCGAAAACTTCTTTCAACTCAGAGTTGGTTGGAAATGCTATTTAACATTTTTCAACTACTTTTGTTTAGTTTTCAATTGCATCCAAAAATTTCCTTTATAATTGCTCCCATATTTTTTTCTGGATTCCCCTGAAAATATTTTCCGTTGGGTGGATTTGCTTATTTTAGTTATTTATTCTTAGTACTTTTTTTAAAAAAAAAAACAGGGAAATCGAATAAAATTCCCAAGGATCATGAAACATAACTTTTGATAAATGTTTCAAAAATGGTTTCTTAACTAATGGTTGACTGCCAATCTGGTTGCTCTATGCATTTTGGACATGTTGTGAATATTCTAATGGGAATGAAAAAATGGTTTTTATTTTATTTTATTCAATATAGGGCAGAGCGCTACTTCGTCGCAATCGTCCATTTCCGTTTTATCGAGCAGAAAACATCAGTATAATCAATGATTTCACCGTGCACAAATCAGTAATACGTTTGTACCGATGCGTTAGTTCACAATCTACAACACAAAGCCTATTAGAGCGTATATTGTGTATATATTGTGCTTAGTAGGACTGAAATTAGATCAAAAACCCTAGTCCCCTTTTAGCTCGATACACTTATTCCAGCGATTTTCCAACTTCATGATTTCGTCCGAAAAGTAATTTTCCGGATGGTCTGCAAAATACTCCTCCGCGACGTCGATGATTTCCTCACGTGAGCTGAATGTTTTATTGATGAATCATCTTTTGAGGTTTGGGAAGAGATAATAGTATGAGGGAGCCAAATCGGGTGAATACGGTGGATGCGGAAGCGATTGGAGTCGTAAGTCATTGATCCGTGGTTACGATGCTCTTGTGCGCCAGCGCATTGTCGCTTCATGTGAGGCCGTTTTGCAGCGATTTCTGCCTTCAATCGCTCCAATAATGCACAGTAATACTCGCTGTTGATGGTTTTTCCTTTTTCGAGGTAGTCCACGAAGAGTATGCCATGACAATCCCAGAAAACCGACGCCATAACCTTTCCGACCCATGGAGCCTCCCTCGGCCGCTTCAAAGCCCTAGTGCCGGCTTCAGTTCATTGCCGGGCACTCATTCTGTTCTCTGGGGTGTAATAGTGGATCCAGGTTTCATCAAAAGTTACCAATCGACGCCAAAAGTGTGACCGATTCCGCATCAGCAGGTTCAAACACTCTTTCGAAGTCCTCTCGCGTTCGTGATTTTGGTCAAGAGTGAGCTTGCGTGGCACCCAGCGGCAGGATAACTTTTACATATGCAGAATCTCGCCCAAAATATGGCGTCTTCGTCAGTACTAAGCAAATACTAGCTCGCGCACCTTCACTTTCCGGTCAGCTAACACCATTTCTTGTATTTTTTGACATTGTCCTGTGTAACAGCATCGGAGGGCCTGGCGATGCGGACTTGATCGGTAGTGGAGTTGCGGCCACCACGAAACTCTCGAAACCAATATATGACGGTGTAATCTGACGGAGCATTAGCCCCACAATATTTATCCAACTTTTCTTTTGTTTCCTTCGCCGTTTTGCCTCTCATAAAATAATGTTTTATTGAAGAACGAAAATCGTTTTTATCCATACTCAACATCATGCCAAACACGTCAACACCAATCAGCTGTCAACACAAAACTAAAGACAGTATCGTACTGAAATTTGGCATGTCTGCTTAAATATGAACGGACTACAAGGCAACATAACCTTTTTTGTAGTAAATAGTAGCGCATTTTGGCGGTCAAGGAGGTTACTTTTCACCCCACCTAGTAAATCGAATTTACGTTCTATGACATCAATAATAATTTTTTTAGTAAAAACAGTGCAATAAGTAAGAATTGAAAACCGTGTCAAAAACGAATGAAATTTTCCGCCAAACTGTATTATTAAGCGAACTCCTAGTGAATTTGGAAAGTATTTTTAAGGAATTTAAGATAATTCTGAAAAGAATTTCATGAGATTAGTGATGAGATCTTCCGGTGAATTCTATGACAGTTTTGACTATAAAGTAAATTTCCAAGGTAGTTACGATCATAAAATGATGATAGTTCTAAAAAAGCTGCATGGTTGTTGTGAGGAGAAGTCTACTAAAATTGTAAGGAGAATTCCGAAGCAAAATCCATTGATAACTTCAAAGGAACTCTCAATTAAAATGACAATTCCTAGACAATTCTGACACGATCGCCAAAGGAATTCTGAAGTGACATCCGTGAGAATTATGATACAAATTCTAAGTGATTTTTAACGAGAATATAAAGGAACTTCTTGGAGAATTTCAGGGGAAATGCTGAAGAGAGTTTTAGGAAAATTTGAAAATAATCTCTGGGAAGGAGGAAGGAATTTAAAAGAATCTGTAGAAGGTTTCAAAAATGTTATGAATTTACAGCAAATTGTGGAATAATACTTAGAGAATCCTGAGGAGAGTTGAGTTCCAATGGAGTTTACAGGATAAGTCTGAACAGAATTCCAAGGAATGTTTTTCTTGAGAAGTTTTCCAAAAATCACACTCGACACGGTTATAAATCAATAAGTAACAATGAAGGGGACATGTTTTCAAGATTCAGAGAAAAATAAAAACAATCGAGATGCAGAACTTTAAATAAAGTTAAAGTTTGCTATATTTAAAAAATCAAATTTCATTTGAACTGATCTCATCAGTTTGGAATGCGGTGTCATTTTAATTGATTTCAAAGGACGTAGCAAACCATCGCTCTGACGCTGAAAACAAGATGGTTATACTCGCTATTTCAAAACTACCCAAATTTGGGTAGAATCCACCCAGATCGGTCAAAACTGAACCTACCCAAAAATGGGTAAACATACATTTACCCAAATCTAGGTAAACGTACCTGCGACAGAAACTGGGTAACTGTTACTCAGATGTTGACATTTGATAACAGGGTAAACTTTACCCATTTTTATAGAAATTAGTTGATATGACTGCAGCAGTAGCTCTATCAAACATAACCTCACCCGGCTATCTCCTCTAGCCTGTTATTGATTGTTGAGTTCGTATTGTCGTAAAAATATATAACTACGGAATACGACATTGAAATACCCAGAAAACTGTACCTGAAATTTGATTTTAAATGAGTTCTATAAATTAGAAACAACAACAATGAAGTAATGAAATTGGGTTGTTAGCGAAATGCTTAAATACAACAGCAAAAAAAGGTTATCTTCCATTTAATTCCACTTAATTAATTTCGGTATCCATGACAGATACGTATTTCGACTACAATGTGTAGTCTTCATCAGTGTCATTCCCACTAAAGAACTTATCAAAATCTAACCCCTTAAGTACTCATCCCTAGGTAAAAAGTCAAGATCACAGGTATATTTAAGCATTCCGCTAACAACCCAATTTCATTACTTCATTATGATGGCTACCAAGCCTTTGGGATTTTCCTTATTATAGAGTTGTATAGATTTTTCTCCTTTAGTTTACTTAAATCTTTCGTTTTTATTAGTTAGGTAGGTTCCGAAAACAGTTCCGTATATTTATTTTTTTAGCATCAGATTTATATATTTTGAGCATTCAAACTTTCACTGGCAGCGCAACAATCTCCCTTTTATATCTGCGGCATTTTTTACTCTGGGAAAATTTCGATTACAACAATTTACCCAGAATCTGGGTAGATTCTACTCATCATAACAAAACCCAGTTTACCCAGATTTTGACAACTCCTTACTGGATACAAGAATGGGTGCCATCTACCCAGCCACTGGGTAGATTCAGAATAGCGTGTAGGGGAAATGGCCTAATGTTGGCCTATGGATCTAAGATTGGGCCCATCGCTAGAAATCGGCTTTTTATCAATTTTATCTAGATGAATGACGCATTGGGACTGCATTAATGAATATTTTTGGTCGCTTTTGAAAACTTAGTCGATTGCTGAATTTATGTATGAGCCCAAGTTAGGAGCATTTAGGCCGACATTACATCCATTTCCCCTAGTTGAACAAATATTTTTCTGCGATCATTTTCATAAAGCAATATTGTTGGTAAAAAATTTAAATGAAATGCCCTTAGGTAGTTTTATTTTGACAAGAAAGCTTCAAATTTTCCGAGGAAATTAAATCCGGTTTCGAAAATCACTTATCTATAAAGAGAATGGGATAGTTTAGTGTAGCTATATTACAAAATAACAGAGGTACATTGAAAAGTACCTCTAGATCCGTAAAGGGGCTGTTTATATACCACGCACAGTGGCATAACGATACCAGGTATGCAGCCTACAGATTTGCAGTCTTCGACAAAGTTCCTATTCCTGCCGCATAGGTGCCGGTCGAATCTATCTTTTGAATTGAAGGTCCTACATTAGGGTGGGACTTATTTTTAAAAATCGTTCTGGCACATGTTTTCCCATGTGGAATATGATTGTTGGGTAGAGATGAACCAGCCTAAGGCTGAAAGTCTCGTTAATAAAGGAAAAAAAAAAAATTATTGTTGGGACTAATTATGTAACATATCAAAAAATTGAGCTTTCTTCGTTAACATTTAGAGGTGGTGCAAGGGGTCTAAGTCCAAAATGTCGAAGCTTTTTCAGATAAAACTTATGCTTCTATAAATAAACATGCGATTTTGTGATCCGCAGGGCGAAAATTTTGTCCATTTTACGATACTTGAGATACATGGCAGAGCGGTGTTTACACATATGGACTGATGCTTACCTTCGTTTAAAAGATAGATTTGAGCACCACCTATGCGGTAGGAATACAAACTAAACAGAAAATACCAAAAGTTGACAATTAATAAACTGAGCAACTTTGTCGAGGAATGCAAATCTGTAGAATGCCGTGGGTATGCTAGAGCTTTAGGAAACGCTACCAGGTTCACTAGCCCAACTATACACCGTGGACGGGTTTTTGAGAGAGCTCTAAAGTACATTAATAATCTTTAATGGTACACAATGCAACAGGGGTTTTTTTTTTTTCAACTCGATTTGTATTCTGTCGATCTTGTTTTCCGTGCTGAGCACCAATGCTACCGACGCCAGGGAGGCAGCTCCCACACCTGGACCCTACCTATCGACCAATCAACTCATGAATCGGGGAATGCAACGGTGTTGATACACCCTGAAATACACATCAACTTCAGATTATGCGTATTTAGTCCCTTTTGATGACGTGTCTTCTTCACTTGAATTTTATAAAACTTTTTGCTCAATGTTGCTATCTAATTAACCGTTTCTCGATAATTCCTTTCATCGATTTTCCGTGGAAAGTTCACCGTGTTGCCCGGTCAACTCAAAACTCTCGCTGGCGGTGAATTGGAAAGAGGAAATGAACGCGGAAAAACCGCGTTCCTCTCCCAGAAAATAAAAATTCGCCATCGAGAGATGATTTTTTTCCCTCATTCTCCGGGACCGGACGAGCTGCTGCTGCTGCTGCTGGCTGCAATTCCAACGCCGAGTGGCACACAGACGAGCAGCATTTTTTTATATTTACATACAACCCCACAGTTTTGCCTGTACCTATATCGCCTAAAAAAAATCGGCAAAAAAAAGAACAGACGTCGACGCAACAACACCACTCTAGCAGCAGGCGATGATGACGATGAGTACTGCGATGCTACTACTAGCTGGCTGGTTGGCTGGTACGTGGTCAGAGGACACACAGAACCAGCCAGCGCCATCAAGTTGAGCTAGTCTGTCGATGTACAAAACTCTAACTGTTATATTCCGTTTTTCATGCCAGGTTTTTTTTTTGCGATAGAGCGTGTGGTATACGTTTTTTTCGCGTTCAAAAAACTCACATGTGTATTTGCACCACTTGAGTACGAGCAAGGAACGAATGGTGGCACGCGGCAATATAGTAACGACGACGAACATCGAACGGTATACACTCTTGAGCAGAAGTTATCCAGCATAGGTCTTCAGGTACGATAATGGGTTAGTGTTTGGAACGAACGCAATCACGAAACTTATGACGTAAAATTAATTTTCATTAGAGCCCATTTTAGAACTGCTGTTGTGTGAAATACAAGCGATGCCACTGTGTTACTTAAATTTGGCAAAATTTGCTGCGTCAATTGATTCAGCATTCCTGGATCAAACCAAAATTACTGTTCATATGTTAACGCCATAACAGTTTCGGGTTAACCAGGGCCTAGCTCGAATTTCTGTCGACTTACTTGCTGTCTTTGTTAAGACTGTTCTGCTGGATTACAATCTGGTACTTGCTTGCAAATTTAGTTTTCACCACTTTCCTAGTGCGTGACCGACCCAAATTCGAATTCCAGTTGATGGTCGATGGAGCTCAGCATTGGAGATCCAGTTGTGAGGCTATCATGTACCAATTACACTTCGCATCAGTGCTGATAAAAATCATTTCTTCTACACTCAACTTAGTTGAAAAAGAAGACAACCTTAACAGATAGACCAACTATCGAAGTCAACATTTGTTTTTGTCCATTCGCGACTGGATCTTCATTATCACCTGTGTTGTTGTCAATATTAATATTCGTCTTCATCTTGGATTTTGAGGATCAAATACAAAATAATTATTTTCATTTTACACAAATATAGCGCTATAGAACGTGTTGTGTTGATTTTTACACTCAGATCGATGGAAAATTATTGCCTCATGCTGAATTGATGGTAATCTTGAGGTTTTAGGCTCTGGGGTCGACAATATTCAAAATAATCATTTTGCCCGAAATGAATTTGATATTTACTTTTGAGGAATATTTGGTTGGATAATCAAGCACTGGTGATTATCAACAAACACGTATTCGTTGATGTACAATGGACTCGTTTGTTCATTTCACTTGAGACAGCAAAGATTGTCAAAACAAACGCAATTCATCGAAACTGGGTTGAAGCGCTACTCCTTGCGTGTGATGGTAAACGATAAAAACAGACTTCACATGCATTGGTTATAACTTGATGTACCAGGTTATAAAGTCAACTGGTGGCAAGTCTTCCAGAAGAAGCTAGAAACCCGATAAATTGTCGGGAATTTTGGAGAATTAACCAAGAACATACTTTCAAACTCTTCATTTACTATTTATTTATAATTCATTAGCACAATATTTGGAAAATTATAAAACTTACCATTACTAGCCACCAGCCAAGCGCTTGACTGAGTTCAATTCTAGGCGAATGCGAACACTTTTTCCATGCCACTTTCATAAATGTATCATTGGACGCGTATTAAAACATTCGGTCAGGTGAATATGAGCGTATTTGTGAATGCGAGATCCATCCTGATCGGAAGTCATAATTGAATCCTTCGCCGGAGGTAGTTCTCTGTGGGTGCCCTTTTAGCTGTCGTTTTCTTAACACCCCGAACAAAATGCTTCCGGTAAAATATGTAACGGCAAACTTGAAATGTTTGAAAAATCATAGCTCAGTCATTAATTGACGAATTTCAAATCTATTGGCGCTATTTGAAACTTCATACTTATAAGATTTATTCAGTATCAATCTATATAATCTATTGATAAATTGATGAGCAATGATTTTTCAAACTTTGCCAGTTTTCCGTTACAAATTTTACCGTAGGCATCGTGTTCGGAGTGTTGATGATGTTTAAATTTGCGTGACCTGCGTCGATGATACCAACACACGATCAAGGTGCTCTTGACGGTCGTAATGGTTTGAAGTGCTATGAAGGGTGACCGTTTTTGCTTACTAAGCAGAATATCGTAAATTCAATCCCAGGCTCTCTCAGATCCCATTTGAATAGCTTAAGCTGGATTTGAATGATCGTCGTTCTTAGTGATTGCTTTTGATGTAAGGAGCCTGGTGGCCTAGTCATGACCGTTTTTGCGTGTGGGGGGAGAATATCGTGGAATTGGGGGGACTCGGAGGCCTTATGGCGATCGTTTATTATTTAATTTTATTCGATTTTTAGATTTTGCTTCCTGAGCAGAAGATCGTGGGTTCAATCCCAGGCCCTTTTTACATTACAGATAGGATGGTAGGGTCGCATTATTTGCTTATCGTGCTTTGAAAGATCCCATAACTTTCCAAAGTGAGTCCAGATTATATTTACCCTTCTCACTCTACCGTGACAGCTGTGGAGATGCACAAGTGCACTCGGTTTCTATTAACAACGGATGCTTACTTACCTTACCAATCAGGCTAAGGCCTTGTTGTCCTCTGTTGTCCGAAGAAGTCGTCTTCTCTCAACTCGATCCATGACCACACTTCGCCAGCCTCGTAGTCTGCGAAGGGTCCGCAGGTCTCCTTCTACTTGGTTGATCCACCTTGGCCGCTGCGCGCCTTTTCTTTTTATTCCTGTTGGGCCGCTTTCTAGATACATTTTCACTGGGTCGTCGTGCGGCATTCGTGCCCAGCCCACCGTAGTCGCCCAATTTTTGCAATGTGGACGATGGATGGTTCTCCCAGCAGCTGGTACAATTCGTGGTTCATTCGCCTCCTTCACGTTCCGTCATCCATCTGCACTCCACCGTAGATGGTACGCAACACCTTCTGTTCGAAAATACCAAGGGCGCGTTGGTCCTCCACGAGCATAGTCCAGGTCTCGTGGCCGTAGAGGACCACCGGTCTAATCAGCGTCTTGTAGACAGTCAACTTCGGGTGGCGGCGAACTTTATTCGACCGGAGCGTCCTCCGGAGTCCAAAGTAGACACGATTCCCTGCTATAATGCGTCTTTGAATTTCTCTTCTGGTATCATTTTCGGCTGTCACCAGTGAGCCCAAATACACAAACTCATCGACCACCTCGATTTCGTCACCGTCAATCTGAACTCGAGGTCTTCTCTAGAACCTCTTCCTCGCCTCTACCTCGCCATCGTCGCAAAGTTCCGTGCCATGATGTCAATGTCATCGGCGAAGAAAAGAAGCTGGATAGACTTCCTGAAGATCGTGCCACTCGTGTCTATCCCAGCTCTTCTGATCACACCTTCTAACGCGATACTCGGACAACACACATCACTCGATCCATCGTCGCCTTGACCAATCGCGTCAGTTTATCCGGAAATCCGTACTCGTGCATAACGGATGCCCTACTAACAAATTCTTTCCTTACCCGACATCCAGCGCCAATATTGATCTTGAAAGTACTGATTCACCGGAGTTTCCATGCTGAGAATCGATTGCTTAAGCATAAGCCCCATTCATTTGGTTCTATGTGCTGGATCAGGTATCGCTCGGAGTAGCAACTACGACCTGTACCGTTGTCATCAATACTCATGCTCATGATTACAATTTTTTAGTTAAAATAAAATGTTATAGTATGATTTTTTTGAAGCTTAAACATTTTGTACAGCTGGACCTTAGTTTTGAAGACCTTGAGATCTTCTACGAGCCTGATTGTGTTTACTAAGTTGAAAGTGACACGAAACTTGTAAAGTAATGCACAAGGTTTAATCTTACAAATTTATTCAACATCAAAATTTGAAAAATGCTCCAGCTCGACCAGATTTTCACTAATTTTGATGAAACAAGTTTTGGGTTGGACGGTTTTTTTTTGTCGTTGTTCCATAATTTGGCCAAAAACCCGTTTTGTATAACCATATCATATAATAAACATTCTGAAATATCTAATCATTCCGAATGTACTTATGACTCTAAATATTGTAAATGCTGAATGCTATTGAATAATGAATATGAATATTTAAGTTGATTGTGGTCACTACCTAGATATCTGACATCGGTTCCGGTAGAGCCGATAGAGCCGGTAGAGTCACTTCCAGTTTCTTATGTAAACGTGTCGTTCGACCTATCAAACTTCAGGATTGTTCATACAAAAGCAGTTCCGGTAGGGCCTTAATAGTGACGGTTCCGAAATATCCGGGTGTGGTCTAGTCCATTCATTGAACCTTGGAATGATGCCAAAACACTGCTGTTTGAAAATTCATGAAGTATGAAAGGTTGAACTGCACGATCATATAGTAAAGAGAAAGAGTCTCCAAACAGGCCCATCCGAAACTACTTCCTAGGTATCTGGTCTAGTCCATCCATCGGGCCTTGACATAATGTCGAAACACTTGGTTATTAAAAATCATGAAGTTTGATAGGAGAGAAAATGAAAGCGTCTCCATTAGGATTTTACAGGAATCGGCTCTGAGGTATTCGGATGTGGTCTAGTCCATTAATTCAAGCTTTGCATAGTTCAATTTAGTTTTTTTTTCTGAAAATTATGAACTTTCGTAGGCACAGTTAGATCTTGATGCATCTCAGTTATGGCACAGTTAGACCTTGATGCATCTCAGGGAACTGAAAGTATGTCCATTGGGGCCCCATCGGAACCGTTATCCGGTCAACCATTGTGGCTTGGAATGATGCCAAAACAAAGCTATACGAAAATTCGAGAAGTTTGATAAGTCAAAGGGCACTTTTACATTAGAAACCTGAAGTGGCTCCATTAAGGTCCTACCGGAATCGGCTCTGAGATTTCCGGATGTGTTCTGATTGAAGTCCTACCGAAAACGACCGCGGGTGTCTAGGTGCCTTCCCTAGTAGCACGCTATGAGTCAATTTTTGTGATGACATGGGTAAATTCCAGTTGTCTCATGGACTAATCTTGAAGATCTATGGATTGAGGGGCCTTAAGAGTTAGTCAAGCGATATTATTTTCCAACTTCATAAGCTTAATGATTAAACTTCAAAGTTCTAATGGGTTAACTTCGAATGAGTTATTGATTATAATTACTAACCATGTAAGCCATACGACCATGCGAGCAGAGCCGTACTCAGGATTTCTGTATAGATGGTGAACTCTCAGTTTTGTGCCCCTCCTCGGGGCACGATGCCCTGATCACATTCACATAGGTGCATTAAGAAAATAATTTCTTGTAAAATATCCATAAAAAAGTGCTTAACGGTTCGATGTATCATCCAAACAATTTGTGGAATAGTTATACCATTTGAGTGATCGCTCTAAGGGTATCGACGAGATGTATTCACATGTTCAGATTTATTAAACAGAAGTTCAGGGACCTTCTTAGAAGTCAAGAGCAGCTGGTAAAAGTTAAGAGATTAACATTTTATTTGTCAGTAGTTCGTAGAAGCTCGGAGAACTTCTTGAAAGTAAAAGTAACGTTGTAGAATTTTAAGGAACTTCATAGATCTTCAAGAAACATCGTTGAACTTTCGAAAACTTCGCAGACATTGGGGGTTATTCCAAGAGTCGAAGTGACTTTTGTCACTAGTGACGTGAGAAAAGTCACGTTGTGGTGACGTGACTCTCTGTGCAAATCAAATGGAGAGTCTCGTCACTACGACGTGACTTTTCTCACTTCACTAGTGACAAAAGTCACTTCGACTCTCGAAATAACCCCCATTCATTGAACTGTGTAGAAGGTCAGGAAACTTTTAAGAAGTACATAACATTTTGTAGAAATTAAGCTAACTTTGTACAAGCTCAGCAAATTTTGTAGAAGTTCAGTGACTTCATAGAACTTCTGAAAAAATTTTATAACTTCAGAAAAGTTTTTAGAACTTCAGCATGTTTTGTATAAGTTCAGAGAACTTTGTAGAATATCTTAAAACATTGCTGAAAATAAGCGAACTTTAGATAAATTTAACGAATATCGCAGAGATTCGAGAAATTTCGTTGATGTTCGGGGTTTTTTTCTTTAACTACATTTGATTTTTGAAATTTCAGGGACTTTTTAGATATTCAGAGGACATTAAATAAATTCGGTAAATTTAACATAAATTTTGAAAATTAGAGTGCTTTGTAAAAATTTTGACGAAATTTAGAGTGTTTTGTAAAAAATCTGGATAAGTATATATGACTGGGAATCCTATACAGGTTTAAGAAACTTTGAAGTTATGGGATCTATGGTTTATTTTAAGAAACTTCATAAAAGTTTTTTCTTCACTATAAAAGTTCAGCTGACTTCTTAAAACATAAAATAACTTATTAAGATTTCTTAAGACTTAAACTGGATCAGTTAATTCCGTAGAAATTTAGGAAACTTTGTTTATCTTCATGGAATTTCGCTGAAAATCAACGAAATTTTTAAGAGTTCCGCAAAATTTTCATAGGAATTCCTGAAACTTTATAGAAGTTAAGCGAATTACGTAACAATTGGAAGAACTTCGTAAAACTTTATAGAAATTAAGAGATTTTGTTTCAATTTCAAGAAGCTTCGTAGGAGTTCAGTCAAAAATGGAGAAGTTCAGTAAACTTCGTAGAGTAGCGAGAATATTGTAGAAATTTAGCTTACTTCCAAGAACTTCAGGATTTGATTTAGACATTTTGGAAACGTAGTTTCGCCCAGATGTTTAGGAAAATTCGTAGAAAAGATTCAAGGTCTGTCCTGATATTTAGAAAAGGTCATGGATTTTCTGAAATCTTGGTAAAATTTAAAGAGCATGGAAAAAGTAAGAGGTTGTATCCAAAACACTACCGTAGATTTGACGTAACATTACGTGCTTGGTATCAATATTCGGCGACTGTGTTAGGGAAACCCCTTTTCCCACAACAGAAACGCCTGGTTTTCTAATGACAAAATCACGCATTTTCTGACCGACCGGTCACCACCACAGACGGTGATTGAATAAGCACCGTTCGGCGAGACCGGGTGGAATTCGAGTTTTAAATCTGTGTTAGGGAAAGCGCTTTTTGCAGGCAATCGGTGATAATTTTGATCACCATTGCAACAGTTGGACATTTGTGAAATTTTAAATAGTGACCTATTGAAAATTGATAAAGTGTTCATTTTAGCAGATTGGTAGAAAACTTTCCAATCGATTGGCTTGTTTAGAATTAAAATACATTCGTTATTGACAGAGTTATAAGTGCACAAAATCTGCCTACTTTTCGTAGCGCGGTCGATCTTGTTTTTTTTTTTAAGTTGCACCCCCAATACATGGTCGAAAGACGTAATACTACGTAAAAAAAGTATTATGGATCTTGGAAGCAGTTGATGAAACTTCGTAGAAGTAGATTTTTTTTTTCAAAAAGTAAAGATTACGGAACTTAGTACTTGTTCAAAGAACAATAGAGAAATGTTTCCGCCCCTCAAGAATTTCGCCACCTGTTGTGTACGGTTTTGAATGCGAGACGTTATGGGTCAGCTATAAGCGAGGTGTTATGGGTCAGCTATAAGATTAAGTTGGGTCAACTTTAATGAGATCAATTTCAGAGACTGTCAATTCCATATGCGTTGAGATCAAAGAGCTTAGAAGTCAATTTCAGTATCCTACGGCTTATGACATCAACTGTAGGGCCATTAGACTGAACACCGTTAGGCCGAATGGGTCAATAGGCCGTATTTTTAAAAGTAAACGGTGGAACTTAAAGTATTCTTTGCAACAATTTTCAACATTCTGGAGCTTCGAAAATGTTCCAAGATCTTTGTCTGAGAAGGGACAACATGACAGGCAAAAATCCAGAAAATGATGGTCAAATATTGTAAAAGTACCGGCGAAAACATGTGAAGATGAAGCCTCGATATCCATGAAGATTTCTTCCAAATACACCTGACAAACAAAATCTGAAAATCGTACATTTAAAAAATGTATTCTTTGGAAACATTCTTCATAATTGTGTGTCTTTGAAAAATTTAAACAATTTTATTCTAAGGTAACCAAACTTTTTGCTAGTACCCTTTCTCAAGATTGTTTACCAGATTAAAATAGCCAAAATTTCTGCCGCCGGGATCTTGGATAGAGAATATACTCACGCCTTTGGCATCTACTCTACCTTAAATCTTATATGAAGATAATAAAGTATCGCTTTGGGTGCAAAATTAAACAGAGTTGACACTTAAAAAATGTCACTCACACACTATTATAAATCATGCGGATATTTACGTAAACTGAGGGTGCTAGTTTGTAACATAATGCATTATAATTCTAAAATATCACGGCACAAGAACATTTCATTCACCTATTTGGAACTTTCCTTTGGTCGTAATACTAAGAAACTATGAAAAATCCACCACAATTAAATGAATAGTTAATTTGAATGAGTCAGAATGTGTACACTGAATGTGAGAAAGTGGTTTTTAAATGAAAGTTAGAGTTTAACCAAAAGTTCCTTTAATTATATTTTTTTGATTTCGTTGACTTCAATTCAATGGAGCATATATACCAGGAAATGTCAGTTTAGAGTTGATCTTAAATCATCACGTAGTGGAGCAAATTTGAAGCATCCTTTCCAGAGTTTTTTTTTTATGATGAGGCAATAAATTTCAAATTTTTAAGCCTAGCATAAATAAAACCCTCTTATCTCGACGTTTTAGAAAATAAAATAACATTACTATGTATTATGAAAATGCTTTGATTCGTGCTTTGAATCGGAAATGTAATTGCAAACATCTCCATTGATATGATCCATTATTAAAATGCAAGTTGTTTCTGGGTGAATTACAGAGCGTGTCAAAGAATTCTAAGCACAATTTCGTCCCTTCTTAACGCATAACGTTAAAAATAGATTTGTTTCTGACTGCTAAGGAGCCACTGATAAAAAGAATAAACTTTCGAAACTTAAACACAATAAACAAAAAAACAAATATTACAGATATTACAGATATTACAGATGTTACGGTAACACAGGCTTTATGGGTTAGTTTCAGAAACCCTGCTATGGCTTAAACTTAGAGGTTTATGGATCATCTTCATATATTTCATGGATATCAACTCTGAAGGTCTTGTGGGATATTGCCAGACATATTTTCTAAAGATTATCCTATATTAGACATTTTTTCATTCGAATTAACTGAAAATACCTCACAAAAACCGCACCTAAGTCCTAATAGAGGTCTTTTAGGATAAATCCAGTAGACTTGTTGTTCATGCCCAGAGGTCTTCTGGGGTAAGTTCAAAGAACCATGATACTACTTTTCAAGATTTGAAGAATATGAAGTCTTATAACGTTGTTAGCACATATCCTTATTAACATGTGAGAAAGCTCTGAATTCTTTCATTTTTTTTCTTCACTATAAAATATAGTATTCAGATTTTTGTTAATTTGCTAAAGCTTTAAAAAATTCAGAACAAGTGCAGGATTATAGTTTGAAGAAATATGGTACTGACTTCAGTCAAGCAGTTATGGACGGAACTCTGAGATTTGAAGAATACGAGGCAATATTACACAAATAATTCTCGATGTTCTCGATAAAAAATCCCCAAAAATTACTCCGTGGTACAATGCGAGTGGTAGGAAACGTCATATTAAACAGAAAAAATGTAGTTGTTAATTGTGCATCCGGGGTATTATATGAATCATGAGCTGGAAAACCGCTTAAAACCAGGAATTCAAAAGTGCTAGAAATAAAAACAAAAATACACAACTTATACCTTGCATACATGACCCATCATATATACATTTTGTTCCCGTCCCGAAGCAGACTGTATTTCCTTTCTTTTAAAATGGATTCGCAAAAAAAACTACTTTCCAATTAATTCAGCTCGTCCAAATTTGACCAATTCATAGAAAAAAATTAACCTCGCGTGCACTGCCGAAACGGCTAAGCTCTGCCAAAAGAAAGGCAAACTAAGGCCCGCTCCCTTTTCCTGTCCCGCACCCAATCATGCATCCATCAGCCAAAAACGGATCAAACCCAGCAACGGAACCCGGCTGGGACCGCGCGCAGGTGAAGTCGACAAACCGGAATTTGCAATATTTTTTGCAAACAACCAAACGCCGCGCGCTAGCGTCTTATGATTGATACTTTTTTGGCACTCTATTACCGCCGTTGGCACTACTACAATCAACGTCACCGTCATTTATACTATTTTCCTATGTAGTATTGGCTAACGGTTGTCTTGCAAATAAAAAAAAACTTTTGGCACATGCAGTGAAAGTTTCCCCCCATCAAACTCCATGTGCGAAAACTGTCATGCCTTATATAATTTGCGCCCCATCGGAACGGAGATCAGGCAGGCAAAAAATTCGCCGAATTGACTCTAATTGTGGGTTGGCCAGTTTGACTAATTCGATTCGACGTAGAACTTGCGGTTCAGTTTGAAACGATGAAAAACCACCTTCCTAGCGCTATACCTACTATCAAGCGGAGAAGAGACCCAGCAGCGTGCTACGGGTCGTTCCAGCATGTGATATCTATCATTAGCCTGGCGTTACTTCTACTTACTTGTTTTTGCTCTCGCGATCATTTGACACGGTTCTCGGTTCGTACGGGCGTTAACGAGTGTGAGTGTTGAAGAACTTTGAGTTGGAGTAGAAGCATGGAGATGGAAAAAAAAATAACGACAAGTAGCAAAAAATCGAACTCTGTTACCAATTCGAGGTCATTCCGAAATGAATACCCCGGCCAGCCCGAGTGAGTGTGTTTACCTACTACTGTTGCTGAGCGTGAGGTCGTTCATGACCACTTGGGTACTTGTTGTTTTCGTATGAAAAATACTGAAACTTCAGCAATATCACAGGAAATTTTCGATCAATGGGTTGTTGTTGACCAGACGGATTGTTGGTCAAGGCAGATTGTTCATCATAGAAATTTGTTGCCTAAGGGAGGATGCTGGATGGGGGCGACCCCGGCGTAGTGGTTAACATCCATACCTTTCACGCCAAAGTCACGAGTTCAAATCTCACCCCCGGACAAGTCACGAATGACCCAAGAGTGTTAAAGTGACTATAATAATAAAAAAAAAGAATGCTGGATCAAGACGAATTGGAGTACAAGGTAGATCATTGATTTAGCCATGTAACTAATCCAGTCTTTCCAGTCGGCGGCAGAAAAGAAACGTTGCACTTTTTTTAGAACTCGTACACATGTTTAAAAATATTTAGCACGAGCTTGGAGAGGTATATTTATCATTATGTTCCGCTTTTGACAAAACGCTTCTCATTTTCCAGTTGACACAAACGGGATAATAATTCATTTATGTAGGGGAAATGGATCTAATGTTGGCCTATGAATCTAAGTTTAGGCCCATCGCTAAAAATCTGCTATTTATCAATTGATGATGAACGCATCATTGGGACGTTACTAATGGATATTTTTGGTCTCTATTGAAAATTTAGTCGATTTTTGAATTTACGTATGGGCCCAAATTAGGGGCATTTACGCTGACATTACATCCATTTTCCCTATTTATGGTTATAATTTACAGTGCATAACACAAATATACTTCTAACACGATAAATTAAGAGTTGGGAGGAAATTGTATACTAATATCAATATGAAGCTTTAGTTCGATAATGTATTAGCTAGAGAAAGTTCTGAAGAGGATAGAATGATAGTTCCGCTGGAGTACGGCAGTCTGAAACTGAACAAAAGCTTAAATTGAGCGAAGGGCCATTAATGCAACAATACTAAGCAAATGCGCTCTCATTTACCTAACTAATACTTTGATGGATGAGAGGATTTGAGGTATTTCCTCAAATCCACAGGCAAACGAGTGTGCGTTTGACTTGTCTGCGGTTGTTGAATAGTTCTAGCGTCGTTTATCACTACCTAAACCCCCACGTTGCCGAAAGCATTAGCAGGAAATGGTATGTTATAATGCATCTTTGCCCAACTATTATGTTGCTTTTCTCGTCAAGACCAACGTAGAACGCAACAACACCCTACTGCTTCTCCCTGAGATGACTACGATGATTATTTCTTCATAGGATATCTTTGGAATTATTTTTGAGAAACTCATTAGAATCATATCAAGATGTCTTCAAATTTGCATTATCCTCTCTGACATTTCATTGAAATTTGTGTACCTAATAGCCTTCAAATGTCTCCGTATAAATACCACTTTTTAAATTTAAAAATTTTCAAACGTTGCCAAGTTGCCGATACCCATTTTACCGGAGGCATCGTGTTTGGAGAGTTGATATTTTGGTATACATTCTCATATCATCCTCCTGGTATTAAAATTCTTTTGAAAAAAAAAATAAAGATCCTAATTGAAATTTTCTTGCATTTTTTTTTCTCAACCTTATGCATTAGCTTAATTTGGTATTATATTTTACCTCTTATGTCAAGCTGATCAAGACCTAATTTTAATATAAGGAATAGCATTCTCCTGCTCGGATATAAACTGCATTCGTTAGGATCAAAAATTATGCGAATTAATTATCTATAGTTCAAGTATAAATTTTGGTTTTATCATGCGATAAAACATGGGGTATTTTTCCGTATTTTGCTGTTTTAATTAAACTCAAAAAACTAGATTAGACAACCGAGAAGGTTTTTAAAATTTGAAGCATTAATTTAGAGAAAACTATTTCTGAAATTTTTATTTGCAGACTAGGTCACTTTCACCTTAATTTTTTAAATAAAGTGCCCACCCGAGCAAAGTTGGTTAACAAAATGAAAGCAAATCGATATTGAATTTTGCAGGTCCTATCATAATGAAAACTAATTTTGCTTTCAATTGTCGCGACATAAGTCTGATAGCATATTGTCTTTTTTTTTATTATGCAGTCAAGAGTTTTTTTTAAAATAAAAGCAACTTAACTTCAAGTTCTGCTGTGAACGTCTTGTTAAAAAATAAATTTAAGTTTATCTGTCGTTGAACTTAAAATAATTGTTAATTTGTTTTGTTTCACACAGTATAAATTTTGGTTTTATCATGCGGTAAACCATGGGGTATTTTTCCGTATTTTGCTGTTTTAATTAAACTCAGAAAACTACATTAGACAACCGGGAAGCTTTTTAAAATTTGAAGCATTAATTTAGAGAAAACCATTTCTGAAATTTTTATTTGCTCGATAGGTCACTTTCACCTTAAATGTTTAAATAGAGTGTCCACCCGAGCAAAGTTGGTTAACAAAATGAAAGCAAATCGATATTAAATGTTTCAGTTCCTATCATAATGAAAACTCATTTTGCTTTCAATTTCCACGACATAAGTCTGATAGCCTATTGTTCTTCTATTATGCAGTCAAGAGTTTTTTTTTTTAAATAAAAGCAACTTAACTTCAAGTTCTGCTGTGAACGTCTTGTTGAAAAATAAATTTAAGTTCATCTGTCGTTGAACTCAAATTTATAGTTAATTTGTTTTCTTTCACACATTTTAGGCAGTGGCGTCGCATAACCTCAATTTTTACCTGTGCAACAAAAACAGATTCAATGCCATATTCATATTCGAATCGGTTGAAAAACACACTTAATCTTCTAATTAACTCGATATCTATCCATTGCAAGCAATATTTTGATAATTGTTTATGTTTTGAGAGTTGGTGCACAGGTAGATTGAGGTTAAGGCGACGCCACTGATTTTAGGTCCTTTATGACTTGTCCGGGGTGAGATTTGAACTCAAGTCTTTCAGCGTGAAAAGCATGGATGCTTACGATTTACGCTAGGCCCGTATTCACTTAAATATTATAAAGCAGGATTAGTTTTCCATTTGATTCAACAGTGTAAAAATTTACTTTCATTTTTGCTGTGTGTGCTGTGGTTTACTTAACGGTTAAATCAAAATGAGATTAACTGGAGTATTTAAAATAAGTTACATCACAACAGAAAATTATGATTTCAATTTGATCCACAGCTTTCCTTGGGCAAGGTGCAGGGAGTCCATGATGAAAAATAAAAATATTTTAAACAGTTTCATTTTTTCCATTGCCTATCATTACGAGGTATCACAAATTTTCTGAGGTTTCAAGAAAAAATAACTCCGGTTTCAATATGCTGCCTTTTATTTAGACATATTTGAAAGCTTTCCAAGCCTGAGATGTAGAAAAATTGTTTAGGAAACTTCAAGCTCTAAGGAAAATTTTAGAGATTTTTTCAAAGACCTGAGTTTTAAAATCTTTGAAGTATCTGTCCAAACATGCATAAATCATGTTGCAGAATCTTGAGTTCTTTTCTAAGTAAATCAAATTGTATTTTGTATCTATACTATATGTCCAAGATCATAAAATCTTTTCTTTGTTTCGGAAGATTTTTTTTTCTAGGACTGTGAGCTTACATTCTTGCATATCGAAACTTATTCCAGGCTTTCTTAATTTGTTTGTAAAAAAATGTACATTTAAAAGAATGCATCCCAGAATCTTACAACTTTTTTCAAGATCACCAAACAATGTAAAATTTTCTATGTCCGTGATCTTTCCAAGTGGGAACATTTTCCTCGTTCCAGAATAATGAAAACATTTCTTAGACTACGATCTAGAACAGTCTAGGTCCCAGAGTTATGGAAATTTGCGAGGTGTTACAGAAGTTTACATATTCTATATCTTTAAAATTGCTTGACTTAAAATAGTTTTTTTTTAATTTTGTCGAACCTCTTAACGGAATGCCTTTATGAAGAGCTTTTGAGCGTGTTGATTTATTTCCTGTTTATCCCGTTATAATTGCTTATCATTTGACAGATACGCGTATTTCGTCTACTACTTTCAGACTTCATCAGTGCCAAAGTGAGCCAGTGAAAGTTTTAAACCCTATTATACCTAGTTTTACCAAAGATTCACAGACCAGGAAACGAAATGAGGGAGATTATCTAGGCTGAAGGATCCCCCACTCATAAGCTTTCCAAATGGCTGGTAAAGGAATTTCAAAATATGCCTAAACTCTTTGCCACTTGCTCAGTTAACAGCACACAGGAATTTGCAAATCAACTTCATGCATCACGAGAGATTCGGGAAGATGAAGTCATGGTTTCATTTGATGTCACAGCACTTTTTCAAGCAGTTCAAGCAGTTGTATGGAAGAAAATTATTTCATTTTCAGATAATTGTAAATTGTTCATGGCTAACCTAGAAAATATTCTGGAGGATAGGAATTTGTTGTCCAAGTGTTGTTATAGGTACGTGGATGACATTTTTAGCATTGCCAAAAGGGAAGATTTATCTAAAATTTTGGAGGCCATAAGCAACGTTCACATCAAATTTACTCACGAAGAAGAGAAAGACGGCAAACTCTCCTTCTTAGATCTTCTCATCATCAGGGAAACGTTTTCGTTCAATTTAGAAATCTCTAGGAAACCAACAAATACAAAGAGAGTAACACCAAGTTCTTCAAACCATTCCCATCAACACAAATGGTCGCTTTTCACCACATGGTTCACAGGATGCAAACTCTTCCTCTTTGCGATACAGGCAAATCAAAGGAAATATCTCACATTCTTTAAATCGCTAGACTTAATGGGTATCAAGAAAATACAATGCAGACAGTAATCGAACAAAGGACCATTTTAGGCGTACGTGGCCAACTCTTACATCAGTAACTGAGGGTTTAAAACGGCAAGAACATTACCAAACCATTGAATTGGAAGTTTAGAAGTTTTGGCCTAGATTTAGTACTCAGCAGCAGGACAAATCAGCAGAAGTCACTGTTAGGATCAACAAAAAATTCATTAAATATCTTAGGAAAAGCCGGTTTCTACAAAATCTCTTGTCCAGATTGCAATAATATCTACATTGGTCAGACGGAAATGACTTTGGATACAAGGTTTAAGAAACACATCGCAGAGGTAAAAAAGGGGGAGACGGATAAAAGGCTTCATTATTAATTTAAATCCATGGTTGCAGAACATATCTTTACAAAGGGGCATAATTTGACAAAGGATAATATTAATATCCTCCGGAGTGTATCTTCGGCTTGAACACTAGACGTAGCAGAAAGTTTAGATGTATTGAAACATAATCCATCAACATTGGTTAATAGAGATCAGGGAAAAAGATTCCTAGTACCTATTGATTAGTATATAAGTCGTAGATAAAAGATGGATTATTCAGTGGTGTTGAGTACTTGGTACTGATGAATTCTGCAAGTAGTAGACGAAATACGCGGATCTGTCAAAAGACAAGCAATTATAACGAAATTCTTTAATTAAGGGAAACACACTCCAAAAATCTTCTTAAAATTATTTTTTGTTTAAGTCCGAGACGAGATTTTGAACATTACTCTCTGCGCCTCTTATTTTCCCATTTCAAGAATTTCCTAACAAATGTCTGTGTACAACCTTTCACATCCCGAAATTCATTTTAATAACCGATTCGCGATCTGAATCTTAATTAAACTTTGTAAGTGGTTTGTTAAGGGGTCAAGTTTACCTTCAAAACAAACAAAAAAAAAATTAAATTTTGACATTTATTTTCTCGGGAAATAAGTAACTCATTTCAAATCAGTGTTCACACTTGCATTGTTCTTAGACTTGTTCTTCTTATAGGCTTGGAAACAAATCAATATATTGCATCCCAAATAAGATTGCAGGTTTTTTCGCGGTTTTATAGCATTCTACAAGTCTAAATCATAGTCTACAGAACCCTCATAAAACCAAAATTGTTACTTTCCTGCTGGTGTTTGTTCCTCAGTACGCTGCTCTCAGCAGAAGGCCTTTTTAAAAAGACGTTTCGCGGTGCCAATCTGACATGAACAGGAATTATTTGAAACCAAAAATTTCAATCAGTGAATTCAGGCGGCGAATTAAACAAAAAATATGACAAATTTGCGGCCTTTTAAATTTTAAATAAAATGCGAAATCCGAACGATCAAAGCCATAAATAAACAGTTCTAAACAATACACAAACACAACTGAACAAATTGGACGTATTGAATTTGAGTTATCACGGGCACCGACTTTGAAACTGAGTGTTCGAGAAATTCACTTTTAAAGTTTTAAGTTATATTCCTAGTATCATGGGCATGATACTCTTCAAAGCCGCATAACGTCGTTAATTTTTATCGGATCAACCTTAAATTTTGGGAAAAATAATCTTAAATATTACACTTTTGATATAAGGGAAATGGCTGTAATATTGGCATATGGATCTAAGATTGGGCCCATCGCTAAAAATATGCTATTTATCAATTTTATCTAGATTAACGCGTCATTGGGACGGTACTAATGGATATTTTTGGTCGAAATTGAAAATTTAGCCGATTACCGATTAGGGGCATTTAGGCCGACATTACATCCATTTCTCCTGTGCAATAAAAAAATAGATTCTTTTTAACTTAACAGGTAGGCGTGATCCTTTAAAAAAGCATGTAAAATGCTCATGTTGCGTTGCGAGTCTCACGCAATGAAAGATTTTCATCCATATCTTTCATCATTTTTCCGATCAATAAATGTCCCTATTGGTCACTTTTTTATTGTTTCAAAGTCACTATTTTCGTTATTTTAGCCTCTAAAGTAACTACTATGTATCAAATACCCCACTACCTACCCTGTAAATGGTATTTTCTAAGTATTGTCATAACCGGTATACACCCAATGTCATAGAAAACATTTTCCATGACATTGTACCTCCCTTAGGTAAACCCCCAATATTACAACTAGCAGTAGACTGCCCGGGGATTCCACCGGGGTTGTTGTGTCGAAGCCAACTGAAATATGACGAATTACTGCTGCACCCTATTAAAACTAGATTGATTTCTTCGTCGAAAGCTTCCTTGTTCATCAAAATCGGTTTATTTTTCACGGAACCATGGACTTTCTAAAGTTTGACAAAAGTTTGTTTGTCTCGAGTTTCGTGTATTTTTATTGATTTTTTTTATTAGGTGATTTCGTTCAGGATTTCGTTTTAACCGAAGATCACATGATTACAAATATGGTAACGATCAAACCTAAATTTGGTGTATCGTTTGACATGTACTATAAAACTCGTCCAGGAAAGACGTAGATATTTCCGAACCGGGAACTGAACCTTGCCACCTTCAGCATGATCTTGCAGCACCTCTCTCAACTGAGCTGCGGGAAGTGCCTTAGGAAAATTATCACCAACAATATCGCCACCTGAAATCCAAATTATGCATAAATGTGAACTTGACTCCACTAATAGAGATCATTGCGCGTTACACTCGCACCACACATACAACGCTCTCGTCAATCTTCACAGACTTCATTGTGGTGCTATTGCTAGTCCTAGTAGCATGACGAAAAGTGCCTAGCGCTTAACCTCTAAAAAATTCGAACAAAGATAGAGAGAGACAGAGACCGTTTGAATGGAGTTGAACTTGTTCAATAGGGGATAGGTAAGTGCACGCGCCCTGTTCTCCTCCTCATCCTCAGTCAACTTCTGTCTGATTTCAACCACCACTTGAGTACGACCAACACTAAGCTGTTGACGATGTGACTACTTAGTTAGAAGCGTTTAATAGGGACTGAGTTAAAGGTGTCTGCGTTCGTTCCAAGTTGTGCTTTTTTTTGGGTGATTCGTATTTGTCGTGGTGGATAGGCTTTTTTTTTGGAAACTCAGCAGAGGAATAACGCCTGCGGCTAAGTTGATGTAATTTCAATACATGGGGTGCACATTGACAAGGTGAAATTTGATTCAAATTAATCGATCTTTATAACCTTGGGTGTGATGGGCCAACGGTGTCATGCTTCACCAGATCTGATGTAACTATGCTGAGGACTGGTAAGTCTCGTTGTGTGAACTTATTAAATGAATCGACCATGTATGTCGTGGAAGCTTCCTTGAGCGAAAACATTAATTAGTCTTTCTATTTGTACAACTGATTGATCGGCATAATGTGTTTGAACTACCGAATCCAAGTGGATTATCAAGCCCACCGGAACCAGAGAGGTTATCTCTTTGAGGTCCCTGGTCAGCTGAGAGCAATTATAACAAAAACAAAACATATTTTGATTTCTGTGCATTATACCTACAGTCAACCTTTAGAGATAACGACAAAACGTGACTGCTTGCACCGCAGCTTGGTCTGGAGATAACAAAGCTCGTCATTGTGTAACACACCTCGGTTGGTTCGATGAATGCAGATTTATTCTACTCAAATTTCGACTTCGCAATCGATTCGTAGAAAAGACCACCTTAACCACCAATTGTTTCATTGCATGACTTCCTACCAGTTATAAGAAGCCACACGCACACACACGCTCACATACTAAACACCCGAATCTTTATTGCACCAGTCCTAATCACCGAAAATCGAATCCAGTACACATTGGTCCAGCGTCTTTGCCTTGAACTTTCAAGAAGAAAAAAAAAAACACCTCTAGCACTGAGAGCTGGACGTACGGAGATCAAAATAAATGGCAAATTTAACGAGCCATAAATAAAGCCGAACGAACGCGCGAGCCAACCGAGTTGCGGCGTTGTTTACCCTTCCTCTCATCCTGTGAAGCAAGGCAGTCTGACTGCTCTCTAACTGATCATTGTGGACATTGGCTCATAAAATTTCAAATAAATTTTTGGCAAACGCGTGTGCGCTTTCTGCCTTCAATCAACTGAGCGCTGCTGCGGTGACGACGGTGCATACAACTAAACGAGTAGTTGCATTTTGTGTTTTTTTCCTCCATAGATTTTCGAGGTTGTAGTCGTAGAACGTGTTTGTTGTTACGTTTGCTTTTGGGTTTCAAACTATTTAGTTCCTATTTTAAAGGTTTTGGTGATTGAAACAAACACATTTATGTTTCTAATGCCATTTTTGGTCGTTTTGAAGGGCATAATTGTGAAGTTGTTAAGGTAATTTTGACGTTTTTTAAAGTAATTTAGGTGTTCGAAGGTTTTTTTTTGGGGACTTTCCGGTCGTTTTAGCGTAATTCTACAGGTTTGGCGTTTATAAAAACCATTGGGCGTTAGACCTTTTTGGTGTTTCAAAAAGTCTTTATAAGTTTCATAGTAATTTATGCGTTTTCAAGGATAAGTTATAAAGCTTCTTTTAACGTTGGCGTTCTTCAATACAATTTTAAAGTCTTTTTAATTTTGGCAGTTTTAGATCGTTCTGACGTTTCTAAAGAAATTTTTTTTCATATTAAGTACCATTTTGACGTTATAAAATTATTTAATAGTTTTCATAGTTATTTTTGGGCTTCGCTGTTTTGACTTTAACGGCCGATTGAGCGTTTTTAATCCATTTTTGTGGATTTAGGTCATGATCGCACGGTAGGACCAGTAGTAAAAGTAAAGTCAAGAAGAGAAACACACAGTTTTGCAGTGATGGCTACCTGCTCACCTGAATTTGCTTTCTCTTTGCGCGCTTTTTGAAGTAAAATGGAACGGCATAAAACAAAAGCACTGGAATCTCTTGATGTAGTGTCTGAAATCAGGGACAAACCGGAAATCAAGATGGCATATGTATGATTAAGATGGTGGATTTCAATCCAATATGACGGACCCAGATTCAAGGTGGTGGCCTTCAGACTTCGAATACGCTGCTGAAAATGGTCGAGCAACATTTCATGCTCTAGACATTTTTTTTAAAAGACTAGTATTTTGAAAAATCTTTGGAGCTTGGTTGCGTTCGCATTTGTCCATTGTCCATTGTGAGAAAAAATCATGTCGTAGAATGATGAACTATATTCTTAGATTATTAAATTGTGTTGTATTTATTTTTTCGGACTTGTAATCTGGAATCAACACATTTCCAAGACCAGATTTTAGAAAATTAAATATGTGTCAGAGATCATACGTTTCAGAAGCATTTAATTTTTTCTGGGACTGTGAATTTACATTCAATACATTCAAAATATGGAAATTATTCTAGGTCGCACAATTTTCTTAATTTGATTGTCTTAAAAATCTCGAATTGTTAAGCCCCAGATCCAAAATCTCTAACTCCGGAGTCTTATTTTTTTTCTTAAGATCAACATTTTTTTTATTCATTTCGTCAAGCCAGTGTAGTGAATGGGATGACTGAAATTGGTTCTGAGAGTTTTTGAAAGCGGACTATTTGTTTACGATGTGACGCATGCAAAGTTTTCTATATCCACGATCTCTTCATCTTGGAAAATATTCATCGTTCCAGAATACTGAAGAAGAATTTGAGGTAGTGCAAAAGTTTCTATATCCGAGGTCTTTATAATTGGTGGTGTAAAAACTGTTAAAATTTGTCTAAATCTGAGACTTTAAACATTTTTCTCTGCGCTTCAATTTTCCGTTCTAATCACCGTTTCTGAATCTTACATCATTGTAGTAAATTGTTTGTTGTCGTAAATTGGGTCAGAAAAATGAGTGCAGAATGAATAAATGGACAATGCACTTGCTTATTGAATTAATAAAATTATTATTTGATTACCTAATAATAATTAACGAAATGATATTTTTTGAGATCACATTTATGGAATCTTTAAACCATTATTTGTTCTATTTCAAAGAAGCATGAAAAAAATGCTTATAGAATTTCTAGAAGTGGGTTGCAGTTAACAAAAGATTGAAGCGAGCAATAAATGTCATTATTGGTCACTTTTTATTATTTGAAAGTCACTATTTGGTCACTATTTCCGTTATGTTAGTTTTTTTTTTTTTTTCCTCTGTTCGGGACCAAACACTACTGCGACCAGTAAATTGATCTATTGTAGTATATCCCGTGTCCTTAGTTTAGTGCATGTCGTATTACTCCATCACTATTAAGAAATGATGAAGTATTCGATTTTTTTACAGTTGCCACTCTTGCATTTATCGCAAGGATCCGACTCTAATTGAAAGGTCCCGCTATTTATACCCTTCGGAGTGTTGAAACACCCTCCAAAGGCGCGCCCCTTTGTCAGTCAAAATTGGATTCCTTAGCAACAAAATTGAGGTATGACACCGATAATGACCATGCATCAGAACCCTAGTCTTAACCACTTCAAACTAGGGAACAACGAATAGAAGATTAGGAATCACATAGATGAAGACAACTAACTCATTTTTTCCTTGTTTCAAGATCATCCTCGGTAGACAAAGCCGAGTCTTGTCACTATCAACAAGGCATAAAAAAAAGTAATAAGGACTAAGATGTGTTCCTTGGATTACTGAAAAATCCTGTTCCCCTAGTTTGAAGTAGTCAGGACTAGGAATCGGTGGTAGATCTTACATCCCGTAACGTACCACGAAAAGGTGATCTACCCACGTTACGGGGAGTTATGTTAGTTACTAAAGTTACTACTTTTATATTACATACCCACTACCAGCCCTGATAATTCAGTTTCTAGGTTTCGTACTTTTTAAAAAAATTAAGATTGCGGACTCAGCTTTTTATTGAAATCCATGGCTTAAAAATTAAGATTCTGGATCATTTGAGTTTCGACGACTTCCGAGCATATTTTTGACGTAGGACTACGCCTGTGATTTCTATATGGGGGTACACTTTGTAAAAACCGAAAATGGAACATGTAACAAAATTATGAAAGATTTCGAATGTTAATAACTCAGCTGCTTCTGAACCAATTTCAATAATTTAATCACCAATCGATCAGAAATATTTCTACGCATCTGTTAAATTAAAGACTTTATCATTATTTTTTTTTCAAAATATCACTATTTTCACTATTGTCACTAATTGAAATTATCACCTGCAAAAAGCGGTTTCCCTAAAACAGATTTCAAAGTTGAATTCCATCCGATCTCACCAAACGGTGTTTGTTCAATCACCGCGTGGTGAGTGGTGGTGTTTTCCAGTTTACAACGAAAGACTGACTGCAAGCAGCGAGCTGCAGCTCACATTAGCATCGATATTAAGAGGAAGAAGCCGCACCGCTATTTATCGGAATCAGTAGCTCTTCGTGAGTCGCTGTGGACCATCTGTCAAGTGCGTCATACTAAATAGTATACATAGAGAGAACCTCGCTCAAATTCGTATTCATACACAAAACACAAGCTCCTGCTGTAGTTAACAAAAAAGATTTATTATATAAGACCACGTAGTCACCATTGCGTACAACCCCATAGGGCTGTCCCTTGTAGTTGTTTTTATTAATATTCTTAATCAGCAAGATTTTAATTAATTTTAATTTAGTTTTGTTGATGGGCAATTTGAAATTTATTGGATCTCGGACAGTTTAACAGTCAAAACCCTATGCTTGCAAAGCAAGCTTTTCGACAACAGGACAGGTGTGCTGTTTCACAGCATTGCCACGCATTTTGCACCCTTGAGGTTCTTAACTTAAGATCTTGGAATATGGAGAAAAAATAATGCAAGGTCCAGAGTAAAACAAACTTTCAAATATTTAAATTTAGATGCCAACAACCAACTATGTGCAGAAGCATTAGATTTGTTTTAAATTGTTTGTTCGTGTAAAATGTGTAAGTTGTAAATGGTCTATCAACATTTATAAAAAAAAAATCAAGATCTTAGATTGCAAAAAAAAAACAAGATCACGGGCTTTGGAATACTAAAAAGGTCTCAGGCATAGCAACATCTCGAACTCCCTTGTGGCCTCCCTTAGCTCAGTCAGGAGCAGCTACAAAGCAAGACCAATTTACGTTAAAATTAGTGTTTTATTTGTGCACTACTGGGATAATCTATTGGATGAACTGGCGTAAAGGATGAACCCCCGTAAAGATTAGTTTCCTTGAACCTCAAATTATCGTTAATTCAGAGTGCGAATACGGAGATTCATCAACCACAAACTCTGGTACGGTTTGTAATTGTTTACATATTATCAACCTACGAAAGATGAAATCACTTGCTCCATCCCAATCGATGATTCGTGTATTGATCATGCGGATGTATACGAACTCGGGCGGCAAAACTACCAACTCGGATAAGCAGCAATTACTTACGTTATTCAAATTTGGGACGGCAAGAATACTGAGGACTGAGGACTGTCTTCTGCCTCTCATCAACACAAAATAAGCGGTAGAATTCACCACACCTACACCATAGATCATCACCTCTCTGGTTGTTTGTGACAACCTGTTTGGTCAGGTAAATGTTGATAGTGTATGCCTGGCGAGGCTAGGACGTATACCAAATACTACACCATATCCTTATTCTCTGTTTACAATACACCACTTCAACGCACTTGTTGTAAATCTACCACTGATGACGCCACTCACTGAAACCACTCATCGCAATACGGCATTTGCGAGGCTTTGGGAATAGTGCAATCACAAGCAACCTTCACGCACATAGCAACATCATCGAAGGCACAGTGATCCAAAATCAACAAAAACGTAAATGAAATGGATTCCCTAATAAACAAGTACATACTAAAAACATCATAGATACCATACCACATAAAGTTGGGATGATATCCCGCATTGGTGGTTAGGCGCTTCTTATGGTTATTGTGTTGAAATACCAATTTTCGCATCAACCTAAGCATATGGTACACCCTAAGCGAGTTGGTAAGGAAAGAGCTACAATAGATTCTACTGCAAACTGTTGTACAATAGAATATGCGCTATCTTTAACTACGCAACTGTTTAGCTGAACTACGTGCCGTATATGCCTATATGGACAGCCGGAGAGTGTAGAAGAGTTCGGATATTGTGTAAATCGCTACCGGACTATACTCTGTATATAGATATTAATGACTAGATTTCATGTAAATAAATTATCTTTGGAATCGAAACGAAGAGTATTATTAATATACAATTTATTCGATTAGTTCACGGACCTAAACATATTGTTTATGCGGGTTAGGCTACCAAAAGGGAACGGTTCGGAACCCGGTTTCAATGCTTCGAAGGATGCTAGTGGTATCAATTGCAAGCGACTTCCCAATCTGGATACTAAGGGTGTCCATCGGTTCTGATTTCCAACCTTGGAGGTTCAAGGGCAATCAGTGGTGAAAGCAATCCATTAGTATCGAATGGTACATCACGGTCATGTTTGGTCAAGCAGAAGGGCTGCGGCTGCTGCACAGGGTAGCGGTTATCAAACACCCAATCCAGCAACCCTACGTGGGGTGGCTAACCAAGCAGCCACTGGACATTGAGTAACTGGTGCGGCTCATTAGAACTCAACAACCTAGCAGTAAGGAGATTTTGTCAAGGACGGCAATATCTACTCTGTTCATGGGAAGTTAGACGACTGTTCCAGATCTGGATTAAGGAATCTAGATCGAAACATCACCAATGTCATGGATTACGGAATTCCTGACTTATTTGGGAGTAGTACTAGGACTGCTCACAAGGCACCAAGCATCACCATCATTCACAACTAATTCGAACCACTCATAACTAATTTAAACAAAACTGGGTCAATCAAAGTTAAAGGTCACGAATCTCTACACTCCATGGACTGGTTGTGCGTTCAAACGGAATTGAATGTAACAACAATGGCAAAGCGGAATATACTGAACGCTCCATGATCGTGAAGCATGCAGATACCATAAGATAATAACAATCACTGGAAATTATACTGGATTACTACATCGGCTTGAGGCTACCAATACCACATACTCATCATGTTATATTAACGGTTTTAGAGCCAGAACAATTCCTATTCAACTACAACGCTGGTGAGGGCCCAAATATGGAAAACTTAGATCATGGAAAATTAATCGGTACCCGCTCTGATATACTATTGGGTAGTATTGGAGGATCAAGTTTGCAATTTATTAGTATTGAAGGATGCGATTTTATATCGAACAATACACGAACATTGATATCGATAACCACCACACTTTCACTTCCACTAATTTGGTTTGGAGATGATCAACATTGACTCAACTATTATTCGAACGAGAAATTGCACACCATAAAATTTGAAACTCAGGAAAACAGGCACTGTGAGCTTGGATTGCGTAAAGGGTGGCAATAATTGTACCGTTGAATGGTAAAGGTTTCACAGGTAAACACGTTAGTATATGCGACGAACCAGCCCAAGTCTGAAAGTCTCTTTAATAAAGAAAAAGTTAGGATCTACAGATCTACACATCCAATTAAAAAAAAATCTTTTCGATATACCACCGCTTCGTCATCACTTGTTCAAATCGACTGAGAACTACGGCAACCCACTAGGGCAAGAGTACAAGGTATCACAAACATTTCCGGCTGGATCATTATCAATTGGCAAGGGATATTACATTGGAATAGATTGGATTTCGGAGACTACATCTCACCAAACTGCACAACAGTACACTTGTGTCCGATATCTCAGTATTATTAAAAGAAGCACACGTGATCATCAAAACAATCGTTTCTGCACGCTCCTGGATTACTTTGGAAACTCGTACACATGCATCACCTTTCGGTATCTCGCTATCAACATACATCATTCGAGGCCCTACCATCGATCGACTGTTTTGGATGTGAACACTGGTCTCACACAAACGGACCGATGACGTCATTACCCTATGAACCCAATACAAGGGAACTGGATAAAGAGAAGTCGTAGCAGTATTTTCAGTCAGACGAGATCTCTTCGGATTTGTCAACAAACAAGCGGGATCACCATAAGAATTGCGAGAGAGGCTATTGCTGCGTAACACCAGATAGTAAACAAACGGACTTCGATAAAAAGGCTGGTCGTCGACGATGGTCAATGGAAAGGAACACAGTTGATATAGTTGGTAGACATTGTTCAGAAATTCGGTAATTTCAGGAAGGGTGAGGATGTTGGATAGTAGCATCCCCTACTAATTGTAGATAGATGTACTGTTTTGAGCTGTAGTGTAACACGCTACCTTTTTTTTAACTGTAAAGAGAAACACTCTTGTTTAGCTTTGGAAAACATAGAAATAGGGAAATTTAGGATCTGTATAATGCAATTGGATATTGGAGTTCAGTTGGGCCTAAACCATCATAAGTGTCATATCGTACCTGTTTTAGTTTGTAACCATGTATAATTAGTTGTAGTTTAAAACAAATGTAGTGTCAGTAAATGTTGATTTTATGTTAAAATGAGTATTTTATTTGTGCACTACTGGGATAATCTGGAGAATGGAACTGGTGCAGAACTCCCGTCAAGATTACTTCCCTGGAACCTGTAACGTTTTACGTTTTTTGTTTATAGTTTTTCGATTAAATCTAATTTAATTAACAATTAAATCATTTTTTATTTCAAGTTTGCTTAGAAATGAAATATTTCAACCGTGGAAATAAAATCAGACCATTGCTGTGTCGATTTTACAACTTTGCTATATTTACTGTGTCTAGGCTACAACTTCGCCATAAAAGCTCAACTTATAGTGAGCTGTATTATATTGTGCATGCTTTCTGGAGGCGCCATGAAGTCCGTCGCCATTCGAAAGATTTGGCGCAACTCTCGAATAAAGAGGGAGTTTTTAAAAGATGACCTATTTGAATAGGAAAAGGTCGTTAGGAATTTTCCTGCTCGCAAAATTATTCTGACTCGTCCATTTCGTTTTCGAATCGGCTGGTGAACAGAAGTGCGCGAATTACTTTACGTTCTCGAGTTAAATTTAATCAAATTGATTTTGTGCGTTAAGTTTCTAAAAAGGTATTAAATAGTAGTGAGTGAGTTTTTATCATCCAGTGGTTTTTTAAACGTTTTCCTTTCTTTTTGTACAGTGGACATAAGTCCGAATTAAGTTCCGCGTAGTCTGTTCAGTGCGTTTATTAGTGAAATTGTACAAAAAAGGTAATTTTATTCAATTTTGTTCAAATTTAGAATTGTATAATTAATGTGAGTTCGCGTTGGATTTCTAGCGCGTTGCGCTTTTTTTGTACGGGCTGGAAACACGTTACGTTCCGTTCGGCTATCGTCAACGCCGGATCGGGGGTTCCATCTGTGGCATCGCCATCATCGTTCGTAGAAGACGGACGTTTCCTCCGACTCGTACGCCCTGCTAAGGCCCGCCTTTTCGAAGGTAGCTAAACGGAGGTGGGTGAAGTTCGCTAACCTTCGAAGCGAAATATCTTCCGACGGTCGCCAATCATCCGTCGACGAGGTCCCTTCCACTACAACCCCTGTGGACCATTGTTGCGAGAGCTCGGACCGTGTGAGTGCGTCGCCAAAAGCGTGCCGCGGTCCGGATTCAAACCAACGGGAGAGGGGGTTCATTCCATCGCGGGCGGTCATAGCGGAAACAAAGTACGCGAAGCCGTCCGAAGGTACGTTGGCCTCTTATCTCTGCGGAGCGAATCTCCCGGGACAGCACGACTTCTCGTCGTAGCTCAGCTCTCGATTTCCAAATCGGAAGTCTTCCGTCCAGCCGCCACTCCCTCCGCAACTCTAATTCGGCCATACCGCGTACGAGTCACCTTCCGTTGCTGCGCGCCATACTGCAGCACGTGAGCGGCACCATCACGTTTACGCCGCCATCGCTACACCGCCATCATCGAGTCATCGAGCCCTCATCGGTCAGCAGTCATCGATTCATCGTTTCGTCAAGTAAAACCTGCGCAGGTATGTCAGAGCATGTTTAATTCATGGCCATGATTTGCTCTTTTCCGTACTCCCCTCTCAGAAATCCAATGCGAATGAATGCTAAAATATAGTTTAAAGAAAAAGTTGAAGATTAGTTTTAGAACGTTTTGAATGCTACTCCCTGAATAAAACACACTTACTACGTTACGTTCTGTTTTCTTTCGTTTCCGCTCAGTTGAGTAAGCATTCCTTCGTTCTCTTTCCGTTTCGTTTCGTGGGTGAGTCAGAGTAATATCTTTGGTTTATTTATTTGGTCCATGCGCTCCATTCCCGTACTACTGAAGGACTTGGCATTTCCAGAAAGTTAGTAGTTTTTTACCGTTAGTAACCAACGACCGTTCAAGAGGTCCTCTGAGAGAAAAGTCTCAATTGTCGGGCAAAGTTTCAACACGACCAGTGGTCTCTCCTAATCGAGAGTGGCGCTTAAGCCACTGAGTTTGAACAAAACCTCAGCGAAATTTCTCGAACGGTTACATTGGCGCCCAACGCAAAAAATTATAACGTTTCATTTCTTTCATTCGTACATAAACAAAAACAGCATTGTCATACTTATTTTAATTTATTTCTATTTTTATATATATTTTTAATTTGCATTTTAGTTGGATGTTTGAATTGAATTTTCACCTAGTATTTAATTTGAACTGAATTTCCTTCTAGTATTAAATCGGATTTAAATTTTTCTTCTAGTGTTAAGTTTGAATTGAATTCGTTTTTCTTATATAATAGATTAAGTTTTTTTTTTCTTATTTTGCATTCTTGAATTTGCATTTTATTCTAATTTTTTTTCCTATTATTATTAAATCGGTATATTAAATCTATATAGCATAAGCATTTTTTTTTCTCGGTTTGAATTTGTATTTTGTAATTGAATTTTTATTGGAATTTGGAGATTGATTCTAATCAATTAAAATGAGTTGTCAATATATATTACCATCTGTTGAGCATTTGCTGGAGGATGAAGTAGACCATGAATTGAGATTACGGAAGCAATCAGTCGATCGAAGAGAAACGTTGGAGGATAAGAAAAGGTTGTTACGCAGATTGTTTAAGGATGATAGGAGTAGTAAAGTTAATTATTCAGGAACTCATAAATTTTCAGATGAAATCGCAAAGGTTTCAGAAGTTGTCAATGGATTAATATCAAATTTGCGAAAACGAGCCGATCGAGTACAAGTCTCAAGAATACGGCACTATTTGATTCGCATAGCAAGCGCGTCTGTTGATAATAAGGAAGAGGAAATGGCACAAAAAGATGTTTGTGTTCAAATTGAAGGAGTGTTAGCAGAGATAGGGTTGAAAATACGGGAAGATGAAGAAGAAGAGAGTCAAGAGGTAGGGAGAGGAAAGGTTACAGAATCCAAGGATGGAGATCAAAAGGAAACATTAAAGGTTTCCGAACCAACATGCTTATCAGGAGCTAAAGGAATCGCATGTAGTTGTCCGTGGTGTGATGGTACAGGTGCAAGGGAGAAATACCACGATCAGAAACCTGAGGTGTCAAAACATAGACAGAATGAAGGTTATTCGGATGAAAATTCGGAAGATTCAGATTATGACAGGAAATCAAGGAAAAATAGAGTCGATAAAGAAAGAAAAGGGTGGAAATATGGATATAACAAAAATAAAAGGGATAAAGATGTTCGAGATACGAGGAAGTCAGATAGAAATGCGAGGGATCGAAAACCCACTAGCAATCGTGATGAAAAGGGAAAAGAAACCCGTAGATTGCGTCGCGAAAGAACTCCAAGTTCAAATGATGATAGTGACACAGAGGAAGAAGTCAGAAAGAGGAATTCAAGAAACCACAGACAGAAACTATACGACAGTGAATTAGAATCGGAGTCGGAAGATAGTTACAAGAGAAAAGAGAGAAGAACTCGTAGAAAAGGAAGTAGCGGTCGAAGACATCGACGACGTTTATCATCGTCTAGCAGCGTAACATCGAATAATGGAAGGAATCTTTATAGGAAGTCCAGAGTTGAGAATTGGAATATTTCGTTCTCTGGAGACAACAGATCGATGCAACTTGAAGATTTTTTGTACAAAATCAAGAAATTGGCTCGACACGAAGATGTCTCGGATAAGGAGTTGTTGAAGAACATTCATCATCGCCTAAAAGGAGAGGCGTATGATTGGTGGTTTACTAGGGAGGATAGATTCACTCGGTGGAGTAAATTTGAAGATGAAATTCGCTTCCGATATGGAAACCCTAATCGTGACAGAGGAATCAAGGCCCAAATTCGTGACTTGAAACAACGGAGAGGTGAAACGTTCGTTGCGTACGTAACAGAGGTTGAAAAACTCAACCAATGTTTGCAGCGCCCTTTCTCGTCGAGAACATTATTCGAACTCGTTTGGGAAAATATGCGTGCCCACTACCGATCAAGATTATCAGTAATGGACATATACGATCTTGAGCATCTGATTAAAATTAATCATAAAATAGATGCAAGTGACCCTAATTTCTATAGGTCACCAAACAACATGAGAAACGATGTACATCATATTGAGGCTGAAGATTCTTGCTGTGAGTACACAGAAGAAGAGGATGTCCCTGTCCAAGAGATCCAGAAATCGCAGAAGAATAGTCGACCGACTTTGCCTGGAAGGACTCAGCAGAATACGTCTTCTAACCAGCAGACGGGACAAAGACGGACAGAACCCAATAAAATGGCCTGTTGGAATTGCCAGAAACCTGGTCATACCTGGAGAGACTGCACAGAGCGTAAGATAATATTTTGCTACGCTTGCGGAAAATTAGGCAGAACTACAAGGACTTGTGAGAACAACCATCCTAGTACGGGCCAAAATAATGCCCAAAATCGCCAACAGTCAACAAACTGAATGCGGGATGCTTGCCTGGGAATCCGAACATCTCGCCTGTAGGACCGATTCCCGATCAAGGAACTGTAAACCGAACAACCAATAAATATTCACTATTTGAAATTCGCGTAAACCCTGGTTCATGCCCTCACATTAAAGTTAATGTTTTAGGCACTGAAATAACTGCATTATTGGATTCAGGAGCTGCGGTCAGCGTTATGAGTTCAGTCAGCCTTTTAGAATCCCATGGTTTGACTATACTTAAATCAAATATTAAAATTTGTACCGCAGACGACACTAAACACACGTGTTTGGGTTACGTAAACATCCCATACACACTTGGAAATGAGACAAAAGTAATACCAACTTTGGTCGTTCCGGAAATTCGAAAGCCGCTTATTTTAGGAATGGATTTCTGGCGTGCCTTTAAAATACGTCCAATGATTGCTTCGGACAACATAATTCAAGATTTAGAACTAACGTGGACTTCAAGTTTAGCAGATAATCAAATTAATTGCCTGAGAGTAGAAACGGACTCGATCGTCGGAAATGAAGATTTTATATCACTCTCAGTTCAACTTGTCGAACCGCTAGAACCAGAGATAGCTTTCAAATCCAAACCGGAAGAAGATGATTCGTTGGATATTCCAACTTTAGAACTACCTGAAGATCCTGCCAAAGCAATCGAGACGGTGGAAACTGAGCATGTTTTGACACCTGACGAGCAACAGAAGCTCAAAAATACTTTGAGAAACTTTGATTGCACCAGCTCAGGCTGTCTAGGAAGAACAACGCTCATCGAACATGAAATCGAACTCGTTACAGAAGGAAAAATGAGGGATCTTCCAATGTATCGCTATTCACCGAAGATTTGGGAGAAGATCGAGGAAGAGCTGGAACGATGGAAAAGTTTACGTGTGATAGAGGAATGCACATCGGAGTTCGCAAGCCCACTCGTGCCAGTAAAGAAAGCAAACGGGAAGATACGAGTTTGTCTGGACTCCAGAAGAATTAATTCAGTAACCAAAAAGGACGCCTATCCCATGAGAAACATGTCTGAAATATTTCATCGTCTTCAAAAGGCGAAGTATTTCAGTATAGTGGATTTAAAAGATGCCTACTTTCAAATTCCACTGAAGGAATCATCAAGGAATTATACAGCTTTCAGGACCCCGAAAGGTCTGTTCAGATTCAAAGTCGTTCCTTTTGGTTTGAAGAATGCTCCCTTCACAATGAACAGACTAATGAACCTTGCCATTGGGTTTGATCTGGAGCCTTTCGTTTTTGTATATTTGGACGACATTATTATCGCCACCGAAACACTTGAGGAACACTTTCGCCTATTAGAAGAAGTGGCTCGTAGGTTGAAAAGAGCAAGTTTAACGATTTCTGTGGAAAAAAGTCGTTTTTGCCGGAAACAAGTAAGGTATCTTGGATACATACTAACGGAAAATGGTTTATCAATCGATAGTGCCAAACTAGAGCCGATATTAAACTACCCAAGACCAAAATCCATAAGGGATGTAAGGAGATTAATGGGCCTTATGGGTTTTTATCAAAAATTTATTCCTCGATACAGCCACTTGACAACACCGATAACGGATTTACTCAAGAAATCCAAGAAATTCAATTGGTCAGGTGAGGCAGAAAAAGCGTTGGATGAACTGAAGTCAGTGTTAACTTCAGCACCTGTCTTAGCGAATCCAGACTACACACGACCTTTCATTATTGAAACTGACGCCTCGCAACTTGCAGTTGGAGCTGCCTTATTGCAGGAGTTCAATGAAGGAAAGCGAATAATTGGGTACTACAGCAAAAAACTTTCCAGCACACAAAGGAAATATTCAGCTACGGAAAAGGAGTGCTTAGCAGTATTATTAGCGGTTGAAAACTTCAGACACTACATCGAAGGATCAACGTTTACAGTAATTACGGACTGTAAGAGCATCACCTGGTTGTTCACCATCTCGGCTGCAAACGCTAACTCGAGATTGCTTCGTTGGGCACTAAAATTGCAATCATACGATTTTGTATTGCAATATCGCAAAGGAAAAGATAACGTGTTAGCAGATTGCTTGTCTCGTATCAATTCCATCCAAATAGCTGATGATGATTACAATGAACTAGTCGACAAAATCTTGAAAAGTCCTCACGATTTTAAAAATTTCAAAGCTGCAGGAAACAGGATTTTTAAATTTGTAGAAGAATCAGGGAAGTTCAGGGATAAACGATTTGAATGGAAATACTACCCCCCTGAGGTAGAGAGGCTTCCTTTGATACAATCTGTACACGATTCAGCTCACCTTGGGTACGATAAAACCCTTAATGCACTAAAAGAGAAGTACTTTTGGCCGAAAATGGCCTCAGAAGTTAAAAAGTACTGCAAAACTTGTTTGGCTTGCAAAACGTCAAAAGGAATCAATATCAACCCAACTCCATCAATGGGATCGCAGAAAAAGTACTGTGATTTTCCGTGGCAGTTTTTAACATTAGATTATGTTGGCCCATTTCCTTCATCAGGAAAAGGAAAATACACATGCCTTCTGGTGGTTACAGATGTTTTCTCAAAATTCATCTTGGTCCAACCATTTAGACAGGCCACTGCTTCAGCACTAGTTCAATTTCTAGAACAAGCCATATTTCTTTTGTTTGGAGTACCGGAGATGATGTTAACCGATAACGGTTCACAATTTACATCCAAAGAGTTTGCAGCACTACTGAAACAGTACGGAGTAAAGCACTGGTTAACACCTTCGTACCACCCACAAGTAAACAATACTGAAAGGGTAAACAAGGTGGTGACAACAGCGATAAGAGCTACCTTGAAGGGGAACCACAAACAATGGACCGATAATTTACAACAAATCGCATGTGCGATTAGAAATTCAGTGCATGAATCAACGAAATTCACACCTTACTTCCTCACGTTCGGTCGAGAGATGGTTTCGAATGGGATCGAATACGAGAGGATCAGAAACACAAACTCGTCATCTACGGATATCCTGAGCAACGAAGAACGGGAGAAATTATATCAAGAAGTAAGAAAAAACCTTGCAGAAGCTTATCAAAAACAAGCTAGATACTATAATTTGCGTTCCAATAAGAATGCACCGACTTATCAGGTTGGAGAGAAGGTTCTGAAGAAGTGTACGATCCAATCAGACAAATCGAAGGACTACTGTGCTAAACTAGCACCAAAATACACAGAAGCATTTGTAAAAAGAACCTTAGGAGACAGTTACGAACTAGTGGACAAATACGACAACAATTTAGGAATATTCCACGCAAATTTTTTGAAGAGATTTTAAGTTTTGGTGTTACAGCTATGACATAAGCCATAAAGAAGGAAATGTACCAGAATAAATAGAAAACACATCAGGAAAATCCCCCAGCAATGATGGTAAAGAAAGGGTCTATATTACACTAGTGTTAGTGAATGTATATACAATGTAAATAGCCTAGCCTTAGCGACTTTCGTCGGTACAAAATTTTTAAAATCTACTTAAATATATGTTAGTTTACTTAGATAAGGTTGAAATAATAAGAATTTAAAACGCTCACCATTATGTTTAGTATCAGTTTAGTTTACTCCAGATTTTTAAATAGCTTCTCTCGAATTCCTTGAAATTTTGTTTGAAATTTGTCGCGGTGCCATTCCAGTTAGTCGGTTCCATAGTAAATACGGTAATTAATTCCAAAAATTTTTCGTTTGTAGTGTTCCAAGCGGGTCATCTTTACATCCATAGTTATTTCCGTCCATTTTAGTTTTTCATGATCAGCATTCTTTTGTTGTTCCAATAGCTTTATTTCCGTCCATTGATCCTTTGATTTCCATCCATCAATTGTTCCGATTTCAATTGATTCAAGGGCATTGCCGTCTGCGGTGTCTAGTACCTGTAAAGAAAAGAACAGAAAACAGTTAAATCCATAATTGAAAACAATATTGTGAAAATACTCCCCCGGTTTTGATGAGATCCGTTGAAATTCAGTAGAAAATCGCCGTTCCGTTTTAAATTCGCGAATATTGCACCGTCGATTTTCCTTTTCACGCGTTCAGTCCAAGTTCAGGATGACGTTTGTCAAAACGGTTTTTTTTTTCGGTTAGGTTGGTAGCTCGAGTGACAGAACGATATGCTGTCAGTTGTTCATGCGATGTTTTAGGTCTGTTCGATATTTTCGTAGTTCGAATTCTATGAGTTAGTCAAATTTGAATTTGATGAGTAGAAGTTCGATTATCGTTGAATAGAGGAGTCCGTTTGAGCAATTTAAATGCAGATTGGGTCGAATAATGTTTTGATGTTGCATTTGATTGCAGTTTCCGTTGGTGATCAAATTTAGGACGGAGAATGTTCCGTTGTTTTGATCATGGTTTGTTGTTCAGTAGGTTTATTATTGAACAGAATTTGATAAGTTCATGAACAAGTGATTGTAGTTTATGTTACTTTAAATTTGGCTGTTTTTGTGCGACTTACCTGAATGAAAGAATTGTTGACAACGTTTGCGTTTATAGTGTTTTTTAAGTTATGAAAATTTGATCAATTCCTTTGATCAAATTTTCATAAAACTGGGTGGTGTGATGTAACGTTTTACGTTTTTTGTTTATAGTTTTTCGATTAAATCTAATTTAATTAACAATTAAATCATTTTTTATTTCAAGTTTGCTTAGAAATGAAATATTTCAACCGTGGAAATAAAATCAGACCATTGCTGTGTCGATTTTACAACTTTGCTATATTTACTGTGTCTAGGCTACAACTTCGCCATAAAAGCTCAACTTATAGTGAGCTGTATTATATTGTGCATGCTTTCTGGAGGCGCCATGAAGTCCGTCGCCATTCGAAAGATTTGGCGCAACTCTCGAATAAAGAGGGAGTTTTTAAAAGATGACCTATTTGAATAGGAAAAGGTCGTTAGGAATTTTCCTGCTCGCAAAATTATTCTGACTCGTCCATTTCGTTTTCGAATCGGCTGGTGAACAGAAGTGCGCGAATTACTTTACGTTCTCGAGTTAAATTTAATCAAATTGATTTTGTGCGTTAAGCTTCTAAAAAGGTATTAAATAGTAGTGAGTGAGTTTTTATCATCCAGTGGTTTTTTAAACGTTTTCCTTTCTTTTTGTACAGTGGACATAAGTCCGAATTAAGTTCCGCGTAGTCTGTTCAGTGCGTTTATTAGTGAAATTGTACAAAAAAGGTAATTTTATTCAATTTTGTTCAAATTTAGAATTGTATAATTAATGTGAGTTCGCGTTGGATTTCTAGCGCGTTGCGCTTTTTTTGTACGGGCTGGAAACACGTTACGTTCCGTTCGGCTATCGTCAACGCCGGATCGGGGGTTCCATCTGTGGCATCGCCATCATCGTTCGTAGAAGACGGACGTTTCCTCCGACTCGTACGCCCTGCTAAGGCCCGCCTTTTCGAAGGTAGCTAAACGGAGGTGGGTGAAGTTCGCTAACCTTCGAAGCGAAATATCTTCCGACGGTCGCCAATCATCCGTCGACGAGGTCCCTTCCACTACAACCCCTGTGGACCATTGTTGCGAGAGCTCGGACCGTGTGAGTGCGTCGCCAAAAGCGTGCCGCGGTCCGGATTCAAACCAACGGGAGAGGGGGTTCATTCCATCGCGGGCGGTCATAGCGGAAACAAAGTACGCGAAGCCGTCCGAAGGTACGTTGGCCTCTTATCTCTGCGGAGCGAATCTCCCGGGACAGCACGACTTCTCGTCGTAGCTCAGCTCTCGATTTCCAAATCGGAAGTCTTCCGTCCAGCCGCCACTCCCTCCGCAACTCTAATTCGGCCATACCGCGTACGAGTCACCTTCCGTTGCTGCGCGCCATACTGCAGCACGTGAGCGGCACCATCACGTTTACGCCGCCATCGCTACACCGCCATCATCGAGTCATCGAGCCCTCATCGGTCAGCAGTCATCGATTCATCGTTTCGTCAAGTAAAACCTGCGCAGGTATGTCAGAGCATGTTTAATTCATGGCCATGATTTGCTCTTTTCCGTACTCCCCTCTCAGAAATCCAATGCGAATGAATGCTAAAATATAGTTTAAAGAAAAAGTTGAAGATTAGTTTTAGAACGTTTTGAATGCTACTCCCTGAATAAAACACACTTACTACGTTACGTTCTGTTTTCTTTCGTTTCCGCTCAGTTGAGTAAGCATTCCTTCGTTCTCTTTCCGTTTCGTTTCGTGGGTGAGTCAGAGTAATATCTTTGGTTTATTTATTTGGTCCATGCGCTCCATTCCCGTACTACTGAAGGACTTGGCATTTCCAGAAAGTTAGTAGTTTTTTACCGTTAGTAACCAACGACCGTTCAAGAGGTCCTCTGAGAGAAAAGTCTCAATTGTCGGGCAAAGTTTCAACACGACCAGTGGTCTCTCCTAATCGAGAGTGGCGCTTAAGCCACTGAGTTTGAACAAAACCTCAGCGAAATTTCTCGAACGGTTACAAACCCCCTGACTGGAAATTCAAGGTATCGTTCGATGTTGGGATCGCCATCCCCAACAGTTCCAGTCTACGAAGGATTTGGGCCACTTCCCAACACATTTACTTTGTAATTAATCCATTATTAATAATTTTCCAGTGAAGTTTATCTAATCTAATCTAATCTAACACCAACACAGCTAGTTCTTGAAAGCATCCTGGAAAATGATATATATACCTACATCATTTTTCTTCTCTATTTGATATATGTTTCACATCGAAGATGTGTCAAACATATCTGAACGGTCAGGCCTACTGTGCAGCATTTAAGGGGCAAGATGATTCGTGGACGTGGACATCTCGTACGTTCCGATTTTGGTAATTATATGATTGGTTGGTCGTTGGAAGCATCAAAGCTAGAAAGGTTAAGTGATGCTCCATTTTCTTTTGACGGTTGGGACATGAGCACTAACTCTTGCCCTAGCCTTTTATGGCTTAGGGCTGGCTATAGCGCCATTACTCGCTTTCTGAAAAGAGAAGAGGAAAAGAAAAAGGAGAAGGACAAAGGGAAAAGAATTATGTGAAATCTATGAACATAAACAATATTTTTGATTTGAAATATACAATATAGAAATGCAGAACGGTGCGGTGGTCACTACCCGAGTCTTGTCACTATTGTCAAATCATAAAAAAGTAACAAGGACTAAAATTTGATCCTTTGATTACTGGAAAATCCTGATGCTTGGGACTAGCAATCATCCTCAATGTGTAAAAATTATTTTCCAGTAAAGTTTAGTGTCAAATCTGTAGATTCACTTCAATCTTATTAATTTAATTTATTTTTTTAATTTTCTTTATTTCTTTTACTCATTTAAACTTTTTTAGAAAAACGACTGGGAAATCAGGGAATATCAGGAAATCTATTTTTCATAATTGAGTCAAGTTGAGAATATTTAGGTGAATATCAGATTTCAAGAACTGTCCTTAAGGTGAAAATAAAATACTGCTGTATTTTGAAGAACGCGTGAGTGCTCGTGTTACAAAAGTTGGCGTCGTCAAATACGCCTTTTAACTCTCAAACCTCCAACTTTAAAAAAAAACTATCGTTTTTTAATTCAAAATATTTTTAAACCTCATCAAAACTTGAGGACTGTTTTATGTTGGATAGATAAAAAAAATCTGTTCAGAAATGACGGAGCTACGATAGTTTTATCATTTTTTCAGTATCAGACCTTGGGGGTTTGGAAATTAAAATCGCATTTTAAACACCAATAACAAAAAACAAAACAATTATTTAAACTATTTTGATGTCCACTTGTACGCTTAAATAATGAATTTATTGTATTTTTGTTTATCACTTGAACAAGTCCAATACCATCTACTTAGCTGTAGCTCAGTTTCGTGTGTTTAGGACCTTCTAGTTATTCAAAACCAGTCCCTGCTCAGTGAGTGCTAGTTTTCAGCAATTTGTTAGCTGCTGCAGTCTACTTACCCCTGCCTGCCTGTGTTGTCTGAGGGACTTCAAATAAGCCTTCGTCACTTTCCTATCGTTCATCGGCGCGGGCCACCTTTCCGTTCGTGGTCGATGTGTTGTAGGTAGGGGAACTGGGTGTAATACGCACCACCGGGTAATATGAGATTTTCAAGCTAAGCAGCTCATCTAGTAATTCTGGTTGAAACACTTTTGAATCGATGTTGAACAAAGCCATAAATCAACACTGTTGGTCATATTACGCCGTGGTATGTATTATCCCACCATACCCTACGTACGACTCCCAAGGCACATGTGAGACTGCAGCAGACAACCTAGCTATGCTGTTCTCTCGCTTGCTCGCTCGTTATTATTATTATTATTTGTCGATTTGCGTGGTGAATGTAAACTTCAATGTCATTGCTGTTTGGGTCCGACGACGATGACGGTCGGTTGTGTGGGGTGAGGAGGTGGGGCGCTCAATCTAATCCGTCTACGACGACGATCGTTCGAATAGCAACGAGTTGAGCAAGTTGGGGCAGACTGAGTGACGAATATTTTGGGGGCTAGATGTACATAGTAAGCATGTACATTGCACACCCAAATCAAGCAACAAATACAGTAAATTAATCCAGCGATAACAATCTACATAGATATTCGATTGATTCCTTATGGGTTTCACTAATCATCACTATAACAAAACTTTAGCAAAATCTTAACTTCTCCGATTTGGTGTGTTGACTTATGGTTGACGCACATTTTAATTATCGATCGTCTTTGTTAATCGTAGAATTCTCGTTTACGTTCGAACCGTATTTTCCATGCAAAAACCTTTTTTTATGAAAAATACGGCTCGAACGTAAACGATAATATGGGTGATAATCTTTCGAGCATGCCTAACCCAAGTGCTAGGCGAGGACAGCTCTGTACATTCTAATGAGGCTTCTCTTGGCTTTACATAGTACAGGATAAACGTTTTGTCAGTGAACAGAATCAATTATTTTAACATATTACAAAAAAGCAAAGGTTCACAAATGAATTTTGGAATGAAATAAGACTGTGCATGCATTCGGAAATTTGTTTGTTCAGTGATAGGTGTGAGATTAGATTAGATAAGAAAAGAAGCTGATGATTTAAGATAGCAGAAATAGCATTAACATGTCTGTCAATTTAATCTAAGATTGCTTCATGTAGCAGAAGATTAACAAGCATTCAGCAGTCATTATTTGTAAATTACGAACGGTGAAAAGCTCCTCGAACTGGTAATTTAGTACCGTTGCGCGAGATGAACAATCTATCGACACCTTTTCGGAATGCACTGTAAGCAGTATGCAAATGAATGCTAATCAGATGTTCAACACTAATTCGTTACAAACAATCACGCAATGCTTACACTGTATGCGGTGGATAATTGCATTTCACGACTCGGCTCCTTTCGAATGCAGCATTGAACTTGAATATTCTCACCAGTCGTGGCTCTGATTGTATTCAGATAACATTTTGTAGGTACCTGTTCATTGGTTCACACATCTACACAAATTAGCATGTCTGTTGTCGACGAGTCCCCATTGACACACTCCGGAGAGTCAATTCAATATTCTACCATCCCACAAAAACCAACTGTTGCGCTTCTCATTCATATAATGGTACAATAAACACTTGAAATTTCCCTTTTACGCTCTGTTCTGGCTCGGAGGAGGACCGCTCATTGAGCTCTGCTCAGTTAGTGGCGACTCAAAACGACGACGTCGACGACGACGGTGGCGGCTGCTACTCACATGTTTCACAAGAATCCGCACATGTGCTCACGATTTCATACTTTGTCTTATTTTTATTATTACCCGAAGCCGTCTCCGCCGTACAGTACAATTCCGATTTCCTTCTGCTCGCAGCTCCGTCCGCTCCATCATCTTTTGAACCCTGCTGTATCGTACCGCACTCGTCGGCGAAAAGGCGCGCAGTTTCATTAATGAATTAATTATGACGGCTCTTCTGAGAGCTCCGATATGCCCTTCTTCCTGTTTTGCTTCTCGAACCTGGGCCTAAGTGGACGAAAATCCCAAGAGTTTCGTCGTCCGATCCAAAACGCAGAAGAACACATCTCCTTAATCGTCGCAAAATGAGAAAAATGCCTACTCTTCTTACGAATGGTAGTTTTCTTCGGTTTTGCTTTCCTTTTGGACGGATCAACGAGATCGACGCCAACAACGAGCTAACGGATGATGATGATGATGATGATGGCAGCAACAGCAGCAGCTTCGCACATGTTGCTGCTGCCGCCGCGCTGTATATGCTACTACTTGGAACGGAAGACCTTGGATGGTAGCAGCCGTTCGCATGGGAAGCAACAATAATCGTTTTCGGCTTGATGACACTGGGTTTCACGATTATTATTTGGAATGAGTGGAATTGAGTTTGGGGAAGTATTTGGTAGGTTAATCTTTTGTTTTTAAATTTTCGTTATAAGTTATTGGGCATTTTGCAATTTTTCATAGTATTGTGAAGAAGAAGTCCTTCAAATTGATCATAGAGGAGATCTATTAAGTACGTCTCACTTTAAAAGGGGAGGAACTTTTCGTGACGTGCTTAATGCATGCTACCTTAGTGGATAACTGGAACACTAAGAAATAATTGATTTTACTCGTGACGGAATTCATCTTTCACGTGACAAATCTGTCCACGACCGAAATGTGCTTTGCTCGTACACCGTTTGAAAAATCCATGTAAATTTCGGGCAATATATAGTGCACATAAAATTAACGCTAGATTTGGCGTAAATTTACGCGATTTTTTCTTGTAAATTTAAGCGCATTATCACTGCAATCTTGTTAACGATTTCGTTGTTTATGTCAACTTTAGCTCAAAATTAAACGGAGGGCGATTTTACGCGATAGTTAAAATTCAGATTTTTTTATGTGTAGCAAAATACAGTTTATTGTACTGAATTCAACGAATCTTATCAATTAATGCTTTATAAGTGACGCTTACGTGTTTCGGTCTCAGAGGACACCGACGTGTACGTGCTGTGATCGTTATCAAATATTTTTCGAAACTAGATTATTATTCACTGATATCACATTGCTTTCTTTCATTTTCAGGTGCAACAGTAGTATCCTGGCGTGTCAACAATCAAGAGCAGCTTTTCGTCAGGTACGCAATAACAATCTCGTCTACATAAATTTTCACTGACTAAAGTGTTTATGCAGTATTGCAAAACAATTTCATTTTTAGCTATTAATCACGAAATTACCGCGCCCAAAAACGATAATTTAGATGAACATTTCAAAAAGTCCAATCGCATTTGATCGATTCGTAATAAATAAACAAAACTTGAAATAAGGAGCTGAATCAATACGTTAAAGTGTATTTCAATCGTTTTATATTATATTTTAGCATGAAATCCACATGCATGCAGTTTTGTAAACTGTAAGACTAACAAATTATTGATAATTTTTCAAATTCAAGAATTGGAATACTTTTTAAATACCTTTTTTAACATCGTGAGAGGATGTTTATTAGCCCTTTTTATCCTTACATATTGTTTTCCATATATTTTTTAAATCCGTTTGATCCCACTAATTAATCTACTCTTCACCTCTTCAGCCTATCCTAACCAGAGTTACAGAATTAATATTTTCGGACTGAACCATTAGTTTGAATTGTGGAAAGTAAGAGATTTAACTTTGATATTGGAATATGGAATAATACTGTATCGAAACGAAATCTAAAACTTAAAAAAAAAATAAACAGGGTGGCCAGTGAGCCGGGAAAACCTGGAATTTGAAATGGTATCGGGAAAAACTCGGGAATTCAACTGGAGAACCGAAAAAATCAATAAACTTTAAAAGCTTACAATGTACACGTTTATTCTAACTGGTGGTGTGTTGTTTTGCTCGAACTTATAGTATGTGAAAAAAAAAATCTGAAATCGCTATGATCCCTGAGTCATGCAGATTTATCAACTTTATGCGTTTCTTTTTCAAATTGTTAACCATTTTAAAATCAACATACTATTTTTTCCATAATTACCATGGAATTCTGGTCTGAATCATCATCCAATTGTCCTTAAATTTGCAAGAAAATATCCTTAGAGCTCTTCTCGTACCTCTAAATATGCTTGAAATTTTTATCTTGAAACTCCCCTAAGAATTTCCTCGGAAACCTCAATAGAATTCTTTTTATATTATCCTGAGAATTCAAATCCTTTGAAAATGTTCTCAAAATTTAAATCAAAACTCTCCTTGAGAATCCTAGTATTGTTGAATAGACTAGACTAGACCAGAGCTGGTAAATATCACAACCGTCATGTGACAATGAGAAAACAGGTCCTCTCACTATCACGAGGCGAAAATACCTGTCATTAACATTCATATCATTTTCCAATGGTCAAGCACTCATGAGAATAATTCTTATGCGGTTTTGACATCAACATTTCTAACTGATTTAGATGAATTTAAGCAAGCAACCGTATGTAGTCGGTAGGGTGAATATTAGGGTTGGACAAAATTCAAATTCCAGTTCCACTATGATTTCCGGGCGCCTTCTGGGTCCTAAAATAACAGTGTAGAATTTCAGGTCGGTCGGTGGAACTGTATTTTAGCGCCAGCGGTTCTAATTTTACATAGGATTTTCTATGGGAAAACTTACTTTTCAAATAAAAATCTTGTGAGGTCACCCATTGTCCTCTAAAAATATATCAACCCAAATTCTCCCTAGGAAATTTTACAAGGGAACTTTTCTTCCAATACCGCAAAACGATCCAACACTTGTGGAAAAAGTTTTTTAGCCATTACTGATTGCTAACTAAACGAACTGCTCATTATTCTTTTTTTTTTAGCAGCACTGCCAATGTGCCAATGTGCCAATCTAATACTGAAAATGTATTCACTGTTACCAACCGAAAGAGAGTGATATATTTTGATAAACATTGTTTCGATTTCGAACAAAAAAAGTGCTTTAAAATTGTTGAAAGTGACGGTTGTTCTTTTCTACTTAACAGCGCAGCAGCGAGTTCAAGCTCTTGGGGTTGTGAATGTTGTCGCGGAAAGGGCCGTAAAGCTTGTTTCCGACTTCAACAACTCGGTAACCAAGAATACCGAACAACATGAATACCTACTGCAAGTTGTGGAGTACCACCGAAAAATGAATCCGGTGAAATATTGAAGTCTGAGCAGCAGCACATCGACTGATAAGGTTTGAATAAATTCTGCGCCAAAGCAAATACTCCCTTGTGAAAAATCACTCTTGTTTCCAAATGACCCCCGTGAAACATAATTGTTGTACTATACCGGAAACCTGTGTAAAGTTTCATCAAAATCGAAGATTCTTTGCGCATAATATCGGCTTTCCTCCATGCTGAGTGAACCCCCACACAACGTGACTGCCTCGCGCAGACAGCAGCAGGCGGCAGCTGGCAGTGCTGCTAGAAAAAAAGAATAATGAGCAGTTCGTTTGGTTAGCAATCAGTAATGGCTAAATAACTTTTTCCACAAGCGTTGGATCGTTTTGCGGTATTCGAAGAAAAGTTTCCTTGTAAAATTTCCTAGGGAGAATTTGGGTTGATATATTTTTAGAGGACAATGGGTGACCTCACCAGATTTTTATTTGAAAAAGTAAGTTTTCCCATAGAAAATCCTATATGAAATTAAAACCGCTGGCGCTAAAATATAGTTCCACCGACCGACCTGAAATTCTACACTGTTATTTTAGGAACTAGAAGGCGCCCGGAAATCATACTGGAACGAAAATTATTTTTTTTTTAATATAGCCGTGTCCCATCCTAGTGAATATATTATTAAGATTTCTTCAGTGCAAGTAACTATAATAGCAATAAATGAGCTACTAATTACGATGGTCACAACACTGTCACGTTCTGTCATGACAACAAATACGATGAGATTTTGAAGAAAATCTCTATCATAATTTTCTTATCCGATTATAGTGAAAGAAGTATCTCTGTAAATATCGCATGAGATCTTTCATTGAAAATGACAATTGCTAGCTCTGGACTAGACTAGGCTAGACTGAAAACTCTCTTCAGGAACCTTCCTGAATGCATTTCTTTTAAAATATTCCTTTGAACACCCTATACATTATGTTAATAGTTACCCTTGAATTCTCACCAAAATTCACTTAGAGTTATTCTTAAAACTCACTTAAAATTCTCTTCACGATCCCCATACAGTTTTACAAGGGGAATCACCTTGGAATTTATTTTGGAATTCATTGATACATTATTTCATAAATTTCAAAATAATATAATCTGGTCAGAACTCCCTTAGGATGTATACCAGAATTTTGTAGTTATTCTTCTCATCATATCTCATGATCACTTTGGTTCCTTTTAAATTCTCCTAAGAGATCCATCGGACTTCTTCTCAGAATTCTATGGATTTTTTTAATTGCTGCAACACTGAACAATATTCCAAGTTGCAGAGCCTTGAAAACTTTCCAGGACTAAAATATTTCTTTCTAATCTGCGGTTTTGTAAATTGTAATTGTGAATTCTTACATATTTTTTTTAAATCTACCTTTCACACCTTACAATTCGGCCAAATGATCCATTCAGCTCAATAGCGTTCGGCCTAGTTACATAACCTTAAACATATTGGATAACCGAAAGTAAATAAATTTTCCCTTTCCTAAGCTTGAGTCGTCTTTTGTTTGCAAATCCTGAGAACTTAGTGAGCAACTGATTCATGGGATATTTTTATGGTCACCTTTCCCGAATGCAATTGAGCTAAATGGTTCATTAGACCGAATTGTAAACAATGAGAAATTTAATAAAGAAATTGTTTCAGAAATCATTAACTTGATACTTAATATATTTCTTACAATCACTCCACATTTGAGGATCACTTCCAGTTGACTTACACGCTGGACTGACAGATTCATAATTAGTATTAGTTAACCCATAATTGTGGGATGACTGTAAAACGGATGTGTAATGGATCAATCAAATATTTTTTAATATACACTTCCGATCATTAGTTTGGGGTCACCTCTCAGAAACATATGCGATTTTTTTTTATCTGTCATTTTCCATCCTGCTTTATTTATCTTTAGGTCTTTTGAAAGATATTGAACGTTTTAATTTGTAACTTTAGTTGAAGTTTTAGTATACAAGATTTTAAAAATATCATGAAAAAAATACCTACCAAGAAAGTTTTGTTCAATACTTTTCAAAAAACCTAAAGACAAATAAAATTTGTACGAAAAATGACAGAGATATCAACAAAAACATTTGCATATTTTTAGTGGAGTCTACGAGGTGCAAGTGTGCAAGTGAATTTCTAATGTTTTTCATCAACAGCATTTCGCAAAATGATGTATACAGCCTTTGTAGGTTTTGTTATTAACTACAAGTTTTGCTCATAACTCAAATCTGTATCTCTTATGCATCACGAACTAGAGCGGGCACAACTTGTTACTGTTTTTCAGTGAATGTAAAATACATTCACTGAAAAACAGTAGTGTTTTCTGTTCGCTCTGCTTCGTCGTGCATAAGAGATACGGATTTGACTTACTAACAAAAGTTGTAGCTAATAATAAAACCTACAAAAGCTCTGTACATCATTTTGCGGAATGCTGTTGAAGAAAAAAGTTAGAGGCAAATGAAGATAAATGAATGTATGAAATGAATGCAAATGATTTTCCATGCCTGTCCGTAGGTCACTCAGCGCATGAGTGACCTACACTCAAAAAGTTCCACACGTCATCATCATGTTTCTCACACTTAATTTTGCACTTATTGTGAAACACATCCATTTCATGTGTAAATCTTATGCTGTGAACCATGCCTGAACACTATTGATATGAATTATGACACACATGGATTCTATGGAGTTATCAATAGTCTTGCACATCCTAGTTCAATGTTCTACAATATTCTACTTTATCGACTTCTACTTTACCGACTCCAAAATTGAATCGACAAATACATAAACAAAGCAGCCAGAGGCAGAGCGTAAAATTATTGACTGTCTAGGCTGAGTGTGAAAGCACTGCACTATTCAATGCATTGCTCTGTGCGACCGTTCGTACCAAACGGTAAAGGACGAGTCAATGAAAGAGCCAACAAAAACATTCAGTCACTCACGAACATCGCTTGCCTTCGCTCACACATCATGTAATTGAGGCATTTTTCCATAGAAAATGTACGCTCAGTCATTCTGACGAGGCTCGGTAGCTCAGTGGTTACCGTTTCTGCTTACTGAGCAGAAGGTCGGGAGTACAATCCCAGGCCCGTCCCCTTCCTTGCAATTTTTCACTTTGCCTTATTCTATACCCACTAGATTTTAATGAAAACAAATTCTTCTTTAACACCGATCGCATCACTTACCACAGTGTGGGTCCTGATCTAAAAATAGAAATTGGATGAGTGCGCGCGCATGTGTGTGTGTGTGTGTTTGTGTATTATAATCGCTCTACCAAAAACGATCCCTGCGTGTGCGTGTGCAACCTTTCCCCACATCCAACATCCCAGTGATTTCTCGTGGAAGCGCAGAGGATTTCTCGGTTTCCTTCACAGCGAGTACCACGTCAACACATTCCTTCACATTCTCTAGTTGACCTGCATTCGGACACGGCCGGCGCTGGTATTGCTAAATATTAGATCTCCAGTTCTTACACATTGAGGATGAATGTTAGTCCCAAACATCATCTGTTGGTTCTCTGTGTAATTGCAGCTGATCTGGTAATAACAGAGCAGCAACCGTGGGCGGTCAATCATGCATGCATGCATGCAAAATGTACGCTCAGTCATTCAAAACAAGTATTGGGTACCATCACGGAATAATAAACGTGCTGACTGAGCTACTGACTGAGTGCTCGGCTGTCAGTGGCGCGTTTACCTCTCAATCATTTCGAATTTCACGGGGCAGTGAATGATTCATTCATTCATTCATATTCATATTCATGGCAGTTCATATTCATATGAAAATGACTCATTGAACATGACTGTTTTGCGCACTGACCAGAGGGCAGGAGCTTACACATACCTTTTTTTAATGGGTCTGATTTGGGATTTGATCCTGAACTGTTGGGGGTGCTGGTACCGTTGCCTCCGTTCGATCTCATTGGGCCACGGTTGTTCTCATATATGAGGCTGGTTGATAAGGATGAAGTCGCAACTCATGTTTTCGATGTTTACCTTGCAGAACAAGCAATTCACATAGCATTAAAATGCAAAACACTTCAAATCCATATGTTTTAACAGTAGTGTGATTAAATGTGCAATACACTTGAATTTATAGAGAAAGAATGTGTAGAACACATTGAACCATGGTGAAATACATTTAAAATAAATGTGACTGTGCATATGCAAAATCAAGTATTTAAATACTTCGATCAGACGTATGGATTTTTTTTAAGTTGGGAACTTTTGATTGCTGGATAGAAATTCATAATTTTATCACTACGTGTCGCTAGTGTGTAGGCGAATTTCCTGAATATACTATATCTTAGGATCTTTGCCATATAGATGGTTACAGTCTTTAGCGAATTTGTTCAGTAGTTCAAGGACTTTTGATTGGTGGACATGAGTTCATAATTTTATCACTACTTGGTGCAAGTGTTCAAGTTTTTTCTTTCTTTTATTTAAGGTCCTTTAACAAAAGTGAATTTACTGAATATGCTATATCTGGAGACCCTGGAAATATAGAAGGTTACGGTCTTGGACAAAGTTGTTCGATAGGTCAAGGAATTTTGATTGGTTGCCGAAGAAATAATGCTTCTGTATGGCTTGGATCCCAAGTTATAGTATATTCATGAAATTCGCTTGCACATTAGAGCCATGTAGTGATAAACTCCGGAACTTCTGTCTACCAACCAAAAGTCCATGACCAACCGAATAAATTTTCCCAAGACAGAAACCTTTCATATGGTTAGGAAGTCAATAAATAGCATATTCAAGAAATTCACTTGCACACTAGCGCCGCATAGTGAGAAAATTCTGAACTTCTGTCCACCAATAAATTGTCCTTGACCTACCGCACAAATTTGACCTGTAACTGTAACCTTCTGTATGGACTGGATCCCAAGATATAGCAAATTCAGTAAATTTACTTAGTCCACCAACCAAAATTCCTTGACCTACTGAACAAGTTTGCTGAAGACAGAAACCTTATATATGGTCAGGATCAGAAGATATTCCATCTACAATATCGTATTTTACCGCGCTATTTTTGGTATTACTGTAAGCAACAATTATGCTATTTCGTTCATGCTCCGGATGTCATTCAGCCAGGATAGCCAGATTTTGTCAGGCGTACTATGATTAAAATCAGTGGCGCAACTTGCATGCAAGCTGATCTCCGAACAATTTCGCAGCAAGTGCATCGTTAAACGCTGATACCGTGCCGATTCAAATTTCGGACACTTAAACTCGAATTTCGGACACTTTTAAAAGTTGATTATCTCGGTCGAATATGATCCACATGTCTTGTAAATTTTAATTTTTTTTGACTAGTGCCCTCCACGATCATCTAACATTATTACTTTGTTTCTAACTGGATGTAATATTTAATTAAAAATGAAAGTGTCCGAAATTTGAATCGTCCGAAATTTGAATCGGAACGGTATATCCAGAACAACATGTGAAAAGGGCATACAAGCTTTTTGTAAACAAACCTTCTTATGCCCTTTTCTCGCCACCCATATGACACCAACGCAAACCTTAAACATCACCGGGTAGGGGACACTTTCACGTTCCTAATGATAATCCTGGTTTGCGTAGGCGACCCTCGGTTGGCGAGAAAAGGGCTTACAAAGGTTTGTTTACAAAAAGCTTGTAGGCCCTTTTCACATGTGGCTCTTGAATATCATTAAAACTCAAGGGGTAATCAACTCTGCACACTGTGCTGAAACCAGTGATGGAAAAGTTTGCAAAAATTCACTATGACTCGCGAATTTTTGGTGAACTTCATGAAATATCGCGAACTTTTCACAACACAACGAAACACAACATGGCACAACATAAAACGGAATCACTGTCGAGTGTTGACGTTTTACCAAACGTTGATGACTACTTTGTTTACTCCATTAGGCTTCTCAAGGGGGTTCGGAAAATTCCAAGGAAAAATCTGTTAATATTTTCTGCACCACGAATCTCGTCAAAACCAACAAATCTCATCGGATTTGTAGCGAAGCACGCAGCGGCTAGTGGTTTCGTCCAGAATAGCTGCTATTCGGGCCTCACGCCAACAGAGTTTTTCCACATTATGGTCGGTAGAGAATGTCTTTTCAATATGGCAATCAAGATGGGCGAAATGGGTTACTTCCAGAGACGATTGGTCAAATGGCTGGAAAATGTGGTCGTCCAATACGACGATATGGTGTGGAATGCGAACGACGAAAAAATGTGGTGGCTGTGGATCTGTTTTACAAGTTTGTTATGCAGAATATAGAATAAACTGCACGTGTATTGCCTCATTTTCTCCTGCGTTTTCCTCAGATATTCGTGTCAGTCATTGGTTTCAATTGGGTATGGACTTCGATGGGAAATTCACAAAAATTTATAGGGATGTCCATTAGACTGATGCAAAATTTGAAATTTTCGCTCCACAGTGTTCAAACGGTTTCAAGTCGGGTCCTGATTAGCCTCCGAAAGTTTAAACTCATTTGATAAGAAACTGACTTGGCACAAACCATTTGAAGTTTATATGGAAATTACTATGGGAAAACCAATTTTTTTGTTCATTGTCTTCTAGCCTTTTTACGTATTATATTGTTAACAAATTCTATTACTATTCTTATAGGAATTTTTTATCAGCTACAACTTTGCAGAAAATCGTTTTCAGCCAAACGTCAAATTAAATAGTTATTAATTGTTTAAGAGATTGATAATCTTATGGCAAGATTAAGCAACTGTATTGTGGGCAACACTGTATTCTGCAGTTTGACATAGTAGCCATGATTTTTGTCCTCTATTCTACGCGCCATAAACACCAATGTTGCCTGCTGAACAGTTGATTGACCATAATCATAAGACATCTGTGACTTGAATCATTAATAATTTTTGTTCCTTACATTTGATCGAAAAGTGGCATTCAACAAAAATGAAGAGGAGAAAATTTTCAATAAGCTCAGCTATCATTTTCTAAAGTAGAGTGAACTGGTGAATTTTGAGATAAATATGAACCGAAATTATGTTTTCTCCATAGTAATTCCCATATAAACTTCAAATGGTTTGTGCCAAGTCAGTTTCTCACTAAATGAGTTCAAATTTTGGGAGGCTAATCAGGGCCCAATTTGGAACCGTTTGAGCACTGTGGAGCGAAAATTTCAAATTTTGCATCAGTCTAATGTCCATTGAAGTCCCTTTACTGCTAGGGAATGTCGATACGTATTAACCTCAAATATATCCTCAGATCTGGACCTATGTACGGTTGCCTTAGTGTAATAGTATAGGATTAATGGGAACAGATTAATAAAATTATATTCCATTCCGTCAGTCCGACATCAAGCGCATTCCCATTTTCTCATCATCAACGATCCGATCATTTTGCAGATGCATCTCTGTCATCATCCTTCTGTTGAACTAGTCTGTCTCAAGAGGCTCCGATGCGATGGGTGGTCTATCGATCAGTTCTTGTAAGGTCAGTAAGGCCTTGCTCAATCTTTAAAATTTAATTCGAGGTAGAGGGGGTTTCGGTGGAGTCAACTGTTCCCACAAGTCGACACTAAGCAACGTGCTTTTCGGTAAGACCCAATGATCGTGCCTGCAGTAGAACTGCAGATGCGAAGTTTATTTGGATCACAAATTATTGGATGTGGGAGAATACTTGATGGTTTTCATCGGTGGTACATTGAAAATTGGTTTTCATTGGTGGTACATTGCAGAAGATACCACAACTACATAAGATCGTGAACTTGTTAAGCTTGAACGTGTGTAATTGGGTTGTGGTAGGAGACATCATAATCTGCGACACGATAGGCTTGGGTGATGTCTTTAAGTCATGTCACGTACTTCTGAGTCTATCAAATGAACTGGTTCGAGAATGTTGTTGCTAGGGTGGGGTTGAACTTTCGGGTTCTTGTTTTGATTTTGTCGGGGAACATTTAACAGGTATTTTCGTTGATATGGTACATAGTTTTTATACAGTATGTCTTACATATTTTACAAAAAATATTAAAAAACCATTATCGTGTTTTTCGCCTTTTTGAAAAAGCACTCAAACCATCACTTATGAATTGTATTTCCGATACAGCTCTCACAAATTCAATGTTGTATTCTTATTGCTTATGAAGTTTTCTGATTATATACTCATTCAAAGTTTCATATTTAAAGAACTAAATTGTTTGAGTTTCAGTCATTTTTTTCTACATTCATCGAGCATTATCAAAGTAAACCCAAATCAAAATACTGAAGTTCGGTCACAAAGCTAAAAAAATAGTGCAAATGCATAATTTTCGTTCAACATATTACTAACGAACTAACTCTTGGACCCTCAGTACTTGTTTTAAAAATATAAAATTTGAAAAAAATTCATTGCAGTAAAAAATATTTAGAATATACTTTAAAAAACTATCAATGTTACCCCGTTTTACGGTACCATCACGGCTACCAATTCCTCTTCCTCTGCCCACGTTAAAATAAGAATGAAGCTTAATGTTTGCCATAAACCATCAAAGAAATTGAATATGTAAACACAGCCACAAAGGTCCGTCAGGGTTGCCAAACTCATGAGATATTGACACCTTGATTGGTACATTTTGGCCTACTTCGGCACGTTCGGCACAGTGCTTGGTACAGCTTTCGGCACAGTTAAATTTCGTGACACAGATTATGGTATGCAGAGTTGAATACTAGCAATGGGCGATCTTGGATCGAATCACAATAGATCGATTCTTTTGGTTCGATTAATCGATTTTTTGAATCGCTCTCAAACACGACAAAAATCGATTGGATCGATCCTTTTCATTCGATTTTTGTTTCGATCCAACAACAACAACAAAATCAGTGTATTTGCATTTGCAATTTAATATTGACCTGTACCTGGAGTCTTCAGCTCACGCACGGGTAGTTAAAATTGTATCTGAGCAGATCTATAGTACCGAAAGGGTATACGATGATTGTAAACATCTGTCCCCCACCAAAACCAACCGGAGGCCTGTAGGATATTTATGACGAAATGGTAAAGAAAGTTATTAATCTACATCTACATTCACTTTATTTTCGAGCATGGTAAAAACACCGTAGTGTATATCCCCATGCTCGAGACTATTTATCAAGAATGTTAACAAGTGTTTCGTCAGATAGGCTATTCTTCCAAACTGGTGGAACCACACAGAATCGATATCGACTCAATGCAAAACGCATGGCTCAATTAGCTTTCTTGGGATCCCTCTCGGATGAGTTTTGGGACATCTGAATTAAGTACTTACCTGCTTTTACACTCCGACCATCTAATCGTTTTGTTTCATATGGTATTTTTTTTTTTTGCATTATTAGAGGAGATTTTCAAAAATATGTTAATCTTTCGTTTTTAAATCGTTCATTTAATACCAAACAACGAATTTTATAACCTGTTAAATCGCTTGCCTAATCAAGAATCATGAGCAAAAACTTCCACGTGTCAAATGAAATCAAAATAATCACTTACTATTTTCTCACGTAGACCATCCGTTAAAGAGTTCGATCCGCAGTACAGCATGGAGGTGGTAGCATCATGGTTTGGAGCTGTATTTTTTTAGTATGGAGTAGGTCCCATTATCCGTATTAATTCCATCATGACCAGATTTGAATACAAAGAAATCATGGAGGAGGTTATGCTCCCTTATGCAGAAGAGAACATGCCTCTTATATGGCATTTTCAGCAAGACAACGATCCGAAACCCAATTCTATGTATGTAAAGGAATGGTTTCGTGCATACAAAGTGTCGGTTATTTCATGGCCTAGCCAATCATCTAACATCAACCCTATCGAAAATTTGTGGAAAGAGCTTAAAAGAAAGTTATCTGGTCAAGCATTTTCAAATAAGGATCAATTCTGGACCACAGTTCAAAAAGAGTGGTATGCTATACCAAAGGAAACTTGTCAGTGCTTGGTTGAGTCAATGACAAGAAGATTGAACTAGGTTCTACTTAACAATGGAGGGCACAGTGGTTACTAAGCGTCATTAGTCTAATAAAATTTATACGATTATTTTCAAGCTTTCTATACTATAGTTTTATGCAACACACCTATTTCACAACCAGGCATATTTTATTTTTGATTCAAATGAGTGAATCATTTAATGCTTTAACTTTGAGTATTCTCGTGCAATTACTTAATTTTTATTAAACTATCAAATGCTAAACTGTAAAGTCGAATAAAATGAAGTTGAATGAGCATAATCTAAAATTTCGTATTTATTTTACCTACACCTATTTTAATGATCAGCAGTGCTGTATATTACAATCACAAGATTAACTGCGTACGTAGTACACAATTTATTTCTAAAGGATATCAATCATCACACTAAATGACTATTATAGGTGAAATGTCATAACAAGATAGCTTATGTAAACTCTAGACTGAACTTGGTATAATTTGCACCAACTTTCCTATGATCCGTTATATTTGAAACATTTTTGTGCCATTTTGAAAAATTAATCGATTCAAAAGATCGATTCAAAAAAATCGATTCAAAATGATTGATTAAATCAGTGAATCGATTATGTATTTTCAAAAAAATGAATCGATTCACTAAGATCGATTCTTACCCCAAGATCGCCCAATGCTATTGAATATTCCTAGTTTAAATTGAAGTTGTGCAGCCATGGTATGTTCGGATGAAAGTTGTATTTGATTGTCCCCTAAGCCCCAGTGAGGGTAGTTTTGGCTCCGAACATGTGGAAACTTGCATGTTAATTTTAGTGCAAGGAGGAAAACATTAATTTTTATCATTTATTTTATGTGAATTCTAAGCATCTACTTTCATCAGCGAAATTATTCTATAAATATGGCAATAGATTCTATAAAAAATGTTTTCGAGTTACATAGTAATATAATATATTGACTTATGAGCCATCAATGTAAAACCTTAGTAAAAAAAAAGCCTTTGCTTAACAAAAGTGCTTTGGACCAGGTCCAGTGTTGAGCAAATGAGCTGATATTCTGAACAAAAAGTTTAATTCAATTTGTATGTATAATGTATTGCTAGTTCAGAGAAAAAATAGCATTTGGCGTCAGATTTGACAATTGAAATTGAAAATCGTCACTGACAGCTGCTTTTGGGATTTTCGAACATTGAACCAAAATCGTTCCTTGAAAACCTTGTTCGCATGACAACACATAAAACATCCAAGAAAACATTTAAAATAACAAGTCAGATGGAATTTGTTATAGATAAATAGAAGAAACTGGAAGCTATTTGAATAGAAAAGTAAATGGAAACTGCATTTCATTCCACTGGCACAAGAAGATCCTCCAACCAACCTATAGACTGCTACACTACTACATTTCTTGAGGACACCGGTCTCCACAATTATTTCGTAGATTGTAGGATTAAATGTTGTTTCAGTATACCCTGAGTGATTCAATTGATAATCCAGCGGATAGCTTCGAATGCTTCAAGCAGTTCGATCCGTCTTCTACCGAGGCTTCGAAGTATGATAGTTATTATCGTTTGTATTACGGAATTGTTGTAGTGTTTATGTTTGACAGCTGCGGATGTTGCTACTTCTTATTTGTAAAATGTCGACGCATGCTAAGATTTATGTGAATCAGCAATATATAAGGTTTGGAACTATCCATTTGGTTAAACATTATTTGAATTTTTCACTGAACTTGGTAGCATTAGTGATGGTTTGCTTATGGTGGCAAAACTGCCCCACTTTCCCCTACCGTCACTCCATGAACTCAACGTCAGTCTACTTCAAACCAACTAGATGGCACTCGTATCTTCTTCCTTTTCTCTGAGAGCCCCAGTGACAGCTCATAATTTGTAAACAAACGGACTATTCTGGCAGAATTCCGATAACGGCGTGTTTGATGTCTTTAATATTCTTAATGCTTTCTTTGAAAACTTAATTATTGCCTTGATTTCTGAATGTCTACAACGAGATGTACCTCGTGCAAGGCACATATTCACTGCTAATGGATAAAAGTAACAAATCTTTTATCAGTTCACAATTTTCAAAAACATCATTTCATGAAGTTAGCGCTGCTGTAAGATACTCAGCTCCCATTTGAATAAAACGGGGTGTAAAAATGCAAACCATTCCTCACACACATAATGGTTAAGGTTGTAATTAAATGAGCTTCAATTTGAGGAATAGGATGTTGATGTATTTTGGAGCCTCAATCCCACTTTTCAAGTAAGAAGCCAATTAATTAGCTTTTTAGCAATATAATGTTGATTTACGACTAATATCGGATTTGAAAGCCATATATCAGCCTTCTGTTGACTCGTTGGCAAATTTATTGATTACTTGTGTTACACTTAAAGTCATACAACTGGTCATTATGCAACTAGCAGATTTTCAGAAAACTCCTGTAAATGGTGCCCTAGAAAGAAGCACCAGTTCCTCGCCCGAAAATGAATTCACATATTTCAGATTCATGCCACATCCCGCATCGGGCATACCAATGAAGGATTAAATGATTCTTCTCCGGTGAATCATTCCTTTTATTTTCTTTGATCAGGATCATCCGCGGCACGTTTGTTTTTTCGCGCAATTTTTCGGTTTTCTCTCGATCCATCAACAGCAATCCACATTATTTGCCAATTCTCGTAGAGGCGACGCGCGGGAGGTGAGGAAGTGTGTGTGTGTGTGTGTGTGTGTGTGTGTGTGTGTGTGTGTGTGTGTGTGTGTGTGTGTGTGTGTGTGTGTGTGTGCATCCACGCGCGTCTCGCCAAATCGATAAAATTTCATTCCACATCAAAATATGTATCTGATGTGATGTCGGTTGGTGGCTAGGCTAGGTAGGCAGACATTTCTCATGGTTCTTCGAATCATCCGTGCTCTACAAATGGGGGCTCGCACTTTTCGATATCACGGTCTCTTATGCAACCACACGGCCGGCAACCGAAGTTTTCTTTTTTCGTTTATTTTTCGATTCGCTATCTGTTTGATTTGAAGCTCTTTTTTGGCTTTCATATTGGTGTGGTAGGATTTTCGTGGAACCGGAAGCCATCGAAAAAGGAACGCATGGAATAAACCAGAGATGCGTTAGAAGAATAATAGCTGTCCGATCGAATGTGGTTCTCTATGTTGGATTTCAAGGTTATATAGGTTTAGTGATGTTTCAGTTTAATTCTTCTGGAAAATCTAGTATGTTGTGCAAATGTGTCTTATGTATCTTTGGTCCTGTTTTGTACGCCGCACACGTTCGCAATGGATTAATTAGTTAGAAGACCCAAAAACATCACTGACGAAATAAAAAAAAGGATACGAATCCGCTGTCTAACTTTCGACACACACACACACACACCCTGCTAATTATGACGGAGAGGATTTTTTTAGAGCTCACATTCGACTCCAACAACAGTTTTAATCAACAGCTCAAACCCAACAGAATGGGAAGTAAATATTTACTGTATCAGAGAATAGAGTTACAGACAAAAAAAAGTCTGATTAGATTCAATTTTCCTTTCCCAAAGCTATTTCGGACATAGGCAGTGAATGGGAAACGCATTTCATTTTACTAGGACAAGCATTGGATAAATTTGTTCCTTTGGGGTATTTTTTCTCCTGGCAAAATGAAAACTTTTGCTCGATTCTGCATAAATCCGTACCGACTTTTGGTCGTCAGCTTTTTTCTGCCCTTCTCCATCCTTCATCATTCGATTGGGTGGATGTAGATCAAAGGAATAAAAACTCTAAACATGTTTTTTTTTCAGTTGTGGATTTGATTATGATTTGGCAAGAATTATGCTTTGGTTATCAAGAGATTGGTTTTTAAATTTTCTCTCCAATTTCAACATAATTTCAAAATTGATGTTAACACTTGTTTCTACACTAGATAATACCGTCCATACGCAGATTGTAGTCGAAAATACATCTACTTCAAATCTTAGAAAAAAAGTGGACATTCATCAGTGAAGCACGTTTACTGTCACATAGGCCTATGTATTTTTTTTTGCTCCAGACGACTGAATTCGTAGTAATCATGAGTCGTAGTTATAGTTCCAGTTCGCTATATACGACGCCGCGCTAGGCAAACCTAGGGCGAAACCTAGGCATTGTACACTACCATTTCACATCAGGGTAATTAGCGAAACAACCATCAACGAGACCGTGTCGCGCGCGGGATGACTTATGGTGATGGTCGTCGAGCGTCATGTTTTTACACCTGTCCAATGGCTGCTTTCCGGGGCCAACGATGATGATGATGATGGTGGCCATTTCAGCAGCTACAGTCTCTTTTTTATCATTTATTACACGCAACACGTGTACCTCTTCACAATAGTCCCAATAGTGACTGCTCTCGTCACTTGTCTAATTATTCATGCTGAAGCACAAAAATTTATTAGCTTTTATCATGCAGAGATAGAGGCCTATCGCGATCGGTCGGAGGGTTGTAAACGAAAATTTAATAGGCTTTCAACAAGATGACGGTGCGTGTACGCCATTTAAATCAACAAAATTGTGGTTTAACCGTGATGATGAAGTGTATGCTGTGCGCGCAATTTGAAGCGATAGAGGTGCTCTGTACTCTTGCTTGAGTATGAACAGAAGGGAGACAGTTTGGGGAGGGGACCATTATTACTTTTACCGGAAGTCGCCAAGTGTTGCGTATTGATTTTGTTTTAAAATTGGTTCAACCATGTTTATGCTTTCGTAGCTTGACTGCGAACATGTGGCTGATTTTCGCGCCAAAATAGTGCGAGCTGACTTGGCCGAGACATTGAGTTTATATTTAAATTTCCATAATGGAAGAGTTCTGCTAGTTTTAATGGTATTTTTTTTAATTCGTCATTTTTGCTCAAATACACCATTTTGTTTTCAAACATCCGTTATCTTTGAAAACTATTTCAATGTTAAGTTCCAAAAATAGCACATGATATACTCCTGCCTTTCTTATTCACCTTGGTCAATGGTTTATAGATTGACTCATCCAATAACAGATTGATGATACCGAATTTAAATCAAATGTGTAGATAAACTTACTCAGACTCCTAGATCAATATAATGATTTCGGATTGAAAATAGCAGTACTCAAAATCTTAATTTTATGTGTTGAAACCATGAAATTCTATTCAGGATATTATAACCTCTTTATTAAAATAATTTTTGAGATTTTCAAAGTGAAAGAAACTAAAGTGATCCTCTGAATCTTAATTTTTGATAAGATTCCAAATATTTCGGAGTTTCCATAATGGTTAAGTCCATATTGCTCATGTGTAATTTTTACAGAGGCGTCGCGTGCCTTATTTGTTTACCTGTGCACCAAAATTTGTTCGTTATAGTTTTTTTTTTTCAATGCTACATGAATTCGAGGGACATATTCTCAATAACTATATTAATCACTACCTAACGTAACATTTGAAAGGCCTATCATCTTGTGTAAACAAAACTTGTATGATCGTTTTCGCGCTTTCCGAAGTAGGAGGAATTGCAAAACTTAGCTAATTCTCGTTTTTATCACAAGGCTAACTCTTTTGACTGAAGTGTAATAAAGAATATCCGTCAAACACTTTCCAAAACATTTTATGATAAAACAAAGTGTCAAAATCTAGAGAAAATTCATGAAGTTCCCTGGGTAGCAAACTTGATTATTGAATTATTAATCAACTCTTTATTCATCAGAACAACACTAGAATGTACCAGGGGAAGATCATAAGTTTCGACAGGCGCACCGGCGCAACCATCGGTAATTGAGAGATTTACAACTGACAAGAGAGTTTTTGTGCTCTCTTTCTCCATTACTCTCTTTGCCTAGCAATCAGATATCCAACACAGCGAGAAATGCACGCTTTAGGCACCCAAATGTCACAAATGTTCTTCTAATTTAAACGCACACATTCATACCGGTCTGCAAGTATGATACACGTCCAAAGCGTACCAGACTGCTGTTTCCGTGTTGCTCCCGTTTGACGCGTGTCTGCTGAAAGTTTCAATTACAACTAGTGGTGCAAACCGCCATGGATTGTGGAAAATTTGTGGTATGTTTCAAGAGGGTATAGAAGGTCTGCTTGGCATTGACCATTCACAAACTTGCCACCCGCCACCCAAAAAAGCTCGCTTTTAGGTGCACATGCTCAGAAATCAATGCATTAAGGATTAGGCAGACCATCCCAACTGAATTTAATCCTTTTTGAAGCAAACCAAGGTCGAAGATTTAATTTAACCACACCATAAAATAATGTATTCATGGTCACATGTGGTCTGGAGTAAAGAAGTACAGCTATAATGTGACCATTAAATCTATAAAAATCTTAACGCATTTTTTAAAATTATTTACACCTGTGTAGTGCACAGGTTGCACATGTGGACGGGACGCCACTGAATTTTTATGAAGGTCTCAGAGGTATTACATCTCGAGTACCAGCCAAGAAAACAACATGCTCTCTAAAACTTTCGTACAGTCTGATGTATGAAATCAGCGTGGCCAAATCGATTTTCTAGGCAAATATAATGGTGTTTTAGTGCTAATTTGTCGTTGTTATGTCTGTTGCCGACAAGTTTTTTTTTGTTTCAATAAAACCACCACTTCATGACACAATACAATACAATTTACTTATACGATTCCTTACAACTTCTTCTCTGAATAAATTTCTATACAATCAGTGGCTTTAGAGTTTTTAAATCTCATACGCCCTTTTGAAAGATTAGTCTCGAGTCAAAATGGTCTTTTGACCTCTAGAAAATAAATGATCTCTCAAACCGAAAACATGTCAAAAGTTTGATCCAATTCGGAGATTAGTAAGCTAGATCGTACAATCTACATAAAATTTGCTACAAGCATAGTCTATTATAGCGGTAACAAGAACGGTAGCCTTTTTAAAGAATGCGTGCTATTTGTTGTTGGTTTTTATACCATTCGGCTCAGCACGACGAGATCGGAAATTTGTATGCTTGTGTAACAAGATAAAGTGTAGTGTATTTCTCAGCAACTACTGAACCGAATTGGATGCAACCACACAACAACCGATATGGCCGGAACATCCCAATAAATATTAGAAGCAGAACAAGAGCTAATTCAGCCAAAGTATGCTTCTTCAGTTAAAAAATGCTTATTCAGCCTTTAATCAGCTCAAATTGTTGCCAAATTTGCCTCCTCCACGTTCCGTCATCCATCTGCCCTCCACCGTAGATGGCACGCAACACCTTCCGTTCGAAAACACCAAGGGTGCGTTGGTCCTCCATGAGCATAGTCCAGGTCTCGTGGCCGTAGAGGACCACCGGTCTAATCAAAAATGGTACAGGCATCGAAAGCTCTCAATTAAGGTTCAATTTACTTTGATGCTTTTTGGAAAATTTCAAAAGCAGTTTTTTTTCCGACGCATTATTTCAGATTGCAAAAAGCTCGCACTATTCGATTCCTTTTGATTTTTTTTTTTTTTTTTTCCTTTTGGTTTGTTTTTTCCGTCGATCTTGTTTTTCCGTGCTGAGCACCAATGCTACCGACGTGCCAGGAAGGCAGCTCCCACACCTGGACCCTACCTATCGACCCATCAACTCATGAACCGGGGACCAACGGCTTTACTTCCCATCCGAAGGAAGGCGTGATCAGAGATGTTATGCCTCAGAACATCCCGGCGGCGCCGACTGGGATTAAACCCAGGCCTGCTGGGGTGAGAGGTAATCACGCTTACCACTACACCACCGGCGCCGTTACCTTTTGATATTTGACGGGAGCTTTTTGGGGCCTCCCTTAGCTCAGTCGGTAAAGGCGCAGCTACAAAGCAAGACCATGCTGGAGGTGGCTGGGTTCGATTCCCGGTCCGGTCTAGGAATTTTTCGGGTTGGAAAATTTCTCGACTTCCCTGGGCATAGAAGTATGATTGGACTTGCCACACAATTATACCAATGCAAAAATGGTACAGGCATCGAAAGCTCTCAATTAATAACTGTGGAAGTGCATCTAGAACACTAAGTTGAGAGCACGCAATAAGCTAATATGCGATATGCAATAAGCTTGAAATGCGAAGAAGAAGAAGAAGAAGGGAGCTTTTTGCATTCTAAAATAATGCGTCGAAAAAAACTGCTTTTGAATTTTTAAAAAATGCATCAAATTAAATTTAACCTTAATAACTGTGGAAGTGCATCTAGAACACTAAGTTGAAAGCACGCAATAAGCACGCAATGCGATATGCAATAAGCTTGACATGCGAAGAAGAAGAAGAAAATGGTCAACTTCGTGCGGTGACGAATTTTATTCGACCGGAGCGTCCTCTGTAGTCCAAAGTAGGCACGATTCCCTGCCATAATGCGTCTTTGAATTTTTCAGCTCTTATCATTTTCGGCGATCACCAGTGAGCCCAAATACACTAACTCATCGACCACCTCGATTTCGTCACTGTCAATCTGAACTCGGGGTGGAAGGCTAACATTGTCTTCCCTAGAACCTCTACCTCTCATGTATTTCGTCTTCGATGTGTTGATGGCAAGTCCAATCTGCCTAGCTTCAGCCTGCAGTCTGATGTACGTTTCCGCCATCGTCTCAAAGTTCCGTGCCATCGGCGAAGCCAAGAAGCTGTATGGACTTCCTGAAGAGCGTGCCACTCGTGTCTATCCCAGCTCTTCTGATCACACCTTCTAACGCGATGTTGAATAGCAGACACGAAAGTCCATCACCTTGCCGTAATCCCCTTCGAGATTCAAAGGGACTCGAGAGTGTCCCCGATACTCGAACAACGCAAATCACTCGATCCATCGTCGCCTTAACCAATTGTGTCAGTTTATCCGGAAATCCGTACTCGTGCATAATCTGCCATAGCTGATCTCGATCGATTGTGTCGTATGCGGATTTGGAATTGATGAACAAATGATGTGTGGGCACGTTGTATTCGCGGCATTTCTGCAGAACTTGCCGAATCGCGAAAATTTGGTCTTTGGTAGCGCGGGCACTCATTGCCCCCACGCACTCTCTTACAAATAATGACAGGCGGCAGCATAGCATTTGGGAGAGTATTTGTATTCGTAGGCGGCGCTCAGCAGTAGTTGCAGCAATCCACCTTGTCGCCCTTTTTGTAGATTAGGCATACGACACCGTCCATCCACTCCTCCGGTAATATCTCCTCCTCCCAAAATCTTGGCAATTACCCAGTGCAGTGCTCTAGCCAGTGCTTCACCACCGTATTTTAATAGCTCACTTGGTAGTTGATTTACACCAGTTGCTTTGTAGTTCTTCAGCCGACCGATCTCCTCCTCAACTTCTTGAAGATCTGGGGCCGGTAGCCTGTCGTCTTCTGCGCGTGCTCCAAGGTCTGTTGCCGTGCCACCTTCGTTTTCTTGTGCATCGTTGAGGTGCTCATCATAGTACTGCTTCCACCTCTTAATCACCATACACTCGTTCGTGAGAAGGTTACCGTCAGTCCTTGCACATATCGGCTTGCGGCTTGCGTAGTCTTTGCGCGAACTATTTAGCTTCTCGGAGAACTTCCGTGTGTCGTTTACGAGGTACAGATTTTCCATCGCCTCGAGATCTCGGTCTCCTTGCTGACACTTCTTCCTTCGAAAAACCGAGTTTTGTCTGTTCCGCGCTTGTCTATATCTCGTGCGGTGTTACAGCATTCTCGCCCGTGCTGCATTCTCCTCCTCTACTAACAGTTTGCATTCGCCGTCAAACCAGTCATTTCTTCGGTCTGGGATCGCAGTACCTAGTGCCGCTGCAGCAGTACATCCTCAAGAGTAGCTGCGCTAAGCTGCTCTTCCATGGGTAGTGCAGTTTTCAGCTGCTGCGCGTAATCCTGGGCAACTCTTGCGTCCCGTAGTTGCTCAATGTTGGGTCGCGGCGTTCGACTTCGACGGGTGTTATGCACCGTCAAGAGTTTTGAGCGCATGCTTACTGCAACTTTGTAGTGGTCCGAATATATGTTGCGGTACGTGCGGACGTTGATAATGTCGGAATAGAATTCCTTGTCGATTAGACCGTGATCGATTTGGTTTTCAGTGTGTTGGTCAGGTGATCTCCAAGTGGCTTTGTGGATATCCTAACGGGAGAAAAAGGTACTTCGGACTACCATACCACGGGAGGTTGCAAAGTTCACGCATCGTTGGTCGTTGTCCTCCCGTCCTACCTGAGCGTTCATGTCACCCGATGACGATTTTGAAAGCCGTCGTACATCTGCTCCAGCTGCGCATAGAACGCTTCTTTCTCGTCGTCGGGTCTCCCTTCGTGTGGGCAGTGCACGTTGATGATGCTGTAGTTGAAGAAACGGCCCTTAATCCTCAACTTACACATCATCGCGTTGATCGGCTGTCAACCAATCACGCGTTGGCGCATCTTACCCAGCACTACAAAGCCGGTTCCCAGCTCGTTGATGGTGCCACAGCTCTGGTAGAAAGTAGTCGCTCGATGCCCGCTTTTCCATACCTTTTGTCCCGCCCAGCAAAGCTCCTGCAGTGCTACGACTTCGAAGTTGCGTGGTTGAAGTTCGTCATAGATTAACCTATAGCAGCAGGGGAAGCCGACGGTTTGCAGTTCCATGTTCCGAGTTTCTAATTCGTCGCGTAGGTCTGTGCCGATTGTTCCGATCCGTATTTCTTTCTTCGGTATTTGCAACTTTATATTTTTTCCAGGGCGGCTTGTTGGGCCTGCCCCAACCCCCTGTCTCGCCGGGGGACCATCGTGCACAGCTCTGTTTAGAGTCCCACGCTGGCCTGGCACTAGGACGGTGATCAGCCGCTCCTAACATGGAGAACAGACGCCGTTTTGAGCCGCACCTCCATGGTGAACAGACGCTCGGGTTTGGTGAAGCATTTCCTCTATCACCTGTTCCTGGTTACCGCGCCAGTGTTCGCGTCGCACCTCTTCACTTTGCTATTGCCGGACTGGCAACATTGCCCAGGCTACGCCACCCAGCTGTGTCCATGTTTCAGCTGGTAGTCTTTTGTTATCATATGACTCGGGGAGGCGTGAGGTAGGAACTTGTGAGGACCAGAGCTAGGTATTCCGTTCCTTCCAAGTTGTTAACTCACCTAAATCGTGCCAAACCCATTATGTAACACCTTAAATCACATGGAAATTCAACATCAAGTTTAGTGGAGGTCATTCCGAGTGCCGAAGACCACATTGTTCACATACGGACATGTTCTAGGAATTCCCAGGGAAGTGGCCAGTTCCTGACTAGAACCAAAATCCATCATGCGGATGCGACACATCAAATTACAGCATGATTCAAAATCAAGATCAATTACAGCCAAGCTGAGTGCACACCCGGCCACGTTCCGGGTACCTTGAAGGAATTGATCAGTTCTTGACTAGAACCTAAACCCATCATCTTCTTCTTCGCATTTCAAGCTTATTGCATATCGCATATTAGCTTTTATTGCGTGCTCTCAACTTAGTGTTCTAGATGCACTTCCACAGTTAATTATTGAGAGCTTTCGATGTCTATACCAATTTTGCATTGGTATAATTGTGTGGCAAGTCCAATCATACTTCTATGCCCAGAGAAGTCGAGAAATTTTCCTACCCGAAAAATTCCCAGACCGGACCGGGAATCGAACCCAGCCACCTCCAGCATGGTCTTGCTTTGTAGCTGCGCCTTTACCGACTGAGCTACACATCAATCAGGGTCTTTTTTTATAATTCTGATTACATTTGATATGTCGCATGATAGGTTTTAGCCCTAGCGAGAAACTGGATACCTCCGCAGGGGTACCCGGAATATGGCCGGATGTAACCAATGCGGTCCTGAACACTCAGTTTGGGTTTGTTGTTTAATTCTGGTTACTTTCAAAGGGGTATCCGGAACATGGCCGGATGTGACCGATGTGATCATTGAAATCTGAGAGGGTGCCTGTTCTAAACGCCACCCGAGTACAGTAAGCCTTAGACAAACATTGACCCGTACCTGGAGAGAAATGGATCCAGACTTCATTATTAGAACCTGCCGTGCATTCCGGAAGCGTGTGGAGGCCGTAATTGCAGCAAGTGGAAACTCGTTCGATGATTAACATAGTTTAAGACTCTGAAAAACATCCCCCTTTGAATAAATAAAAAATGGAATGTTTTGACAGTGATTTGTTTTGAAAGTACACCTGTTTGAGTGGTGGAAGTTTCGTCTCGATACGTGGAATATTAAACAAGTTTTACTAGAAAAGAAAATTGATCCTGCGTAGTCAATTCGAAATATCGCGAAATAGTTGAAAATTTCCGTTTCTACCGGGGCTGTTTTATCTGCTAAGGATTTTTTAGCTACGGACTCAAAACCAAACTTTTCATCACCAACAAAACGATGGACTCAAAGCTGTATACGGAAGAGTGCCTTGAGAAATGTATACTAAAGGGTGATACGGTCAAAATTTGGTCAATATCAACTTGACGTATTTCTTTCAATTTTGCATTTAAAAAACCTGAACACCCCTCATTTTGAAGGTGTGTGTGTGTGTAGAATGTTGCTCCTATTTTGATTTTGGAATTCACTCTTCAGTTGTCAAAATGCCGTCCAAGCAAGAAGAGCAGCGTATCAAAATTTTGCTCGCGCATCGCGAAAATCCGAGCTACTTGCACTCAAAGTTGGCAAAATCGCTAAAAGTTGCCAAATCAACCGTTACAAATGTAATTAAAGTGTTTGGGGAACGTTTGTCGACAGCCAGGAAGTCTGGATCGGGGGGAAATCGAAAACCGGAAGCCGCTGAGACGACAAAGAGAGTTGCCGGTAGTTTCAAGCGAAACCCTAACCTCTCTCTCCGAGATGCCGCAAATAAGCTGGGTGTATCATCTACAACCGTGCATCGAGCCAAAAAACGAGCCGGACTATCGACTTACAAGAAGGTAGTGACTCCAAATCGCGATGATAAACAAAATACGACGGCCAAAGCGCGATCCCGGAGGCTGTACACGACGATGCTGACGAAGTTTGACTGCGTGGTAATGGACGACGAAACCTACGTCAAAGCCGACTACAAGCAGCTTCCGGGACAGGAGTTTTATACGGCAAAAGGAAGGGGAAAGGTAGCAGATGTTTTCAAGCACATGAAACTGTCAAAGTTCGCAAAGAAATATCTGGTTTGGCAAGCCATCTGTACCTGTGGCTTGAAAAGCAGCATTTTCATAGCTTCCGGGACTGTCAACCAAGAAATTTACGTGAAAGAGTGTTTGAATAAACGTCTGCTGCCTTTCCTGAAGAAACACGGTTGTTCCGTACTGTTTTGGCCGGATTTGGCATCTTGCCATTACGGTAAAAAGGCCATGGAGTGGTACGCCGCCAACAACGTGCAGGTGGTTCCCAAGGACAAGAACCCTCCCAACACGCCAGAGGAGCGCCCAATTGAGAAATACTGGGCTATTGTCAAGCGGAACCTAAAGAAGACCAAAAAAACTGCTAAGGGCGAGCAGCAGTTCAAGGCAAACTGGCTTTCTGCGGCGAAGAAGGTGGACAAGGTGGCTGTACAAAATCTGATGGCAGGGGTCAAGCGTAAGGCCCGGCAATTCGGATTTGGAAAAGCGGAAGCCTAACTGAATATTTTTCCTGAATTTTATACTAATTGAACTTGAAAAAGAAATTTAATTTGATTTTTTAAATAAACGATTTCACCGATTTACACGCGTTTTCCCTTGACCAAATTTTGACCGTATCACCCTTTAGCATTTTTACCGATTTTTTCGGAAAAAAAATCGACTTATCCGCGTCGTCAACACTTCGGCCATCACAAACGGCTTAGTACTGATCACTAGGAAGAGTTTTCTAATCAAATTTAACGTATGATTCAACGTCCATAATCTCGAACACCGATTTTCCGCACAGCAACTGGTCGTATATAGAGTCGGTGTATAATGAGTCACGCCAAGAGTGAAGCCAAGTCTACCTATTGAACTGTCAAATCGGCTACCTATCGTGCAAAGTAAATAAACATTACGATGCTATGAAAGGTCTACGAAAGGTATTGCAATGAAATATAAAATAAAATTGAAGAAATCATCATAAACACGCAGCGAGCATTAAATGGTCATGGGATACGTTTGGTTTTGATCAGTAATGAGAATTTCTACTATTTTTTGATAAGATAATTTGACAAAATCACTGATATTATGATTCACTACAGCCGTTATTTTTGGTTCTCGCTAGAAGTCATTTAAAGTTCATGTAGAAGTCCTCTGTTGCCAAGTGAAAAGAAAGGGAATCCTTCGGAAACCGTGATGCGAGTTCAACTGTTTTTTTCTCTTGGCGTGACTCATTATACACCGACTCTAGTCGTATAAACCTTTTTGACGTTTAATAGTCTTTCTCAATCTAGCATACATGGATGAATGAACGGTTTGTTTTCCCACTAATCTGTTTCCCTCTTGCTCGTACTCGTTCGATTTAAATGGTGTAGTAGTGTGCGCAGATTAAACGTCAAAAAGCTCTATAACTTCCGAGCAGGGTGGCCAGACCTACCGATTTATCGGTAGTCCTCTCGATTTTCGATATACCTTCCGATTCACAGACAAAAGGTTAAAAAGCACCGATTTTTCACTTTTCCTACCGAGAATCACAGATTTTTAGTAATCTTGAAAAATATTCATACTGATTTCGACACGTTTAAAGCAGAAGAACTGAAGGTCAGTTACCCCCTCCACTCATAAAGGTTTCAAGTATCGGGAAAGCCTTCTTCAGACGGCCTACCGATAACTATCGATAATAGTTTTGAGAAGCCACCTTCGCTTTGGCTTCTTCTGCTTCTTAAACGTCTTTAGACCCATTCTTACGTCTCGAACCGAAGCCCTTTTCTTGCGAGTGAAAGCTTGCACGATTTTCCGGTTCAGATTTTGGTCAGCAGGGTTCGGTTTACCTCCAGGTTTTTGCTTGTTCTGGAAAGTTTCGAATGGCTCCGATGCTTACACCTTCCAATTTCCCTAATTTACTTAGAGCAATGTTGGAGATTGGGCTGAAAGTCTCCTTAATAATGATATTTAAAAGAAAATGGGTATAGTTCACCATTTGTGCACAAGAGATGAACTAGCCTCAGGCTAAAAATCTCTAAAATAAAGGAAAAAAAAAAAAAAAACCATTTGTGCACGATCTGTTTGCCCTTTTCCAGAGAAATGCTTCGCATTGTCACGGAAATGTAAAGAACTGCAACTTACGATACACGAAACTGTAAACAATGATTCAGCGTGATAATCAGCTGTTTAAACGGCATCTGAAACAAACAGGGGTGTTCGAAAGTCGTGCTTAGACATTCTGGGACACCCTATATTCACTTATTCATCTTTATGTAAATCCGACCTGATTGATTCATTATTGTGTGCTAGATCGAGAAAGTGCGAACAAACGTCAAAAAACTAAATGATAATCGCTGCACTACACGCTAATTTCAACGCGTTCAAGATGCATTTTACCTAAAAGGTGCTACGAATTTTTCATCGGCGTGACATAAATTTATTCGGCGGCGTGGAAGATTTTACTTCGGCGGCGCGCCGGCTTATTTTCATCGGCGGCGGCGGCGTATGAAAATCGTCGGCGGCGGCGGCGTGGCGCGGCGGCGCACAGGTCTACAAAACCATTCTTCTTGGGTTGCCCCTAATGGGACTTTACGCCGGCTCTCAAAGAACACCTCCACAGTTGTTAATTGAGAGCTTTCTAAGCCAATTCTATTGTTGCATTACTATTATTATATGGCAAGTACAACCATATGGCTAGGAAGAAACACGACTTTAAAGTTTTCGATTATTTTCAAATGAACGCTAACCGACCTTCAACAATCGACCATAACGAGATACACGTCATGAAAAACACTCCAGAACTTCTACTCAATGAAATGCTCTTCTAGGTGCACATCAGCTGCAGCTTGTCCTTTGCATGCGAGTTTGAAATTACACTACATAGGCAGAGCAACCTACATCAAAGAACCTTGCAGCATCGCTTCCAGGAAGCACTTGAAAAAAAAAAATCATCTTAAAAACTATTTTGAAAAAGTTTTGCCGTTCCGAGTCGTCCTTGCGTGTGCACGGTTATGGTAATGCAGGGTGGTCCTAAATTGGCACTTGCATTTCCGGATTTTTTTTTGTCTATTCCTCTGAAAACGAACATTTTTCTGTATTTCAAGCATATAATCGTGACCAACATGAATTACAGTTCCACATTTTTTCGATGCTGACCTTCTATGGTCAACCCCCTTGTAAAGCTATACTTCGCAAGCCTTATGGCCGTTGATGGCTCGTTGTTGTTCGTGTTCGAGCATTTGCTCTGCTAGTGACGCTTTTGCAGCAGGTTCCAGTTGTAGCATAGGTCCTATCAAGCGAGCCTCCCGAAAAAAAAAGCTTCCAGCAACTCTTATAGCCAGTCTTCTCCACCTCCTCCTTCTCCTTCCTGCCAATTATGTATATGAAAACTCATTTCATTTAAACTTTCGTGTACGCTTTTTTCAAAGTTGGCGGTTGCCGCCACCAGCAGAAGCACACAGTGCAAAAACTAGGCTCTCACTTTGGCGCGGTAACAGCGTCGTCGTCGTCGTCGTCAACGTATAGTTCTTTTGCCTTGACGGTTTTCCGCGCCACCATCATCCGGACGTTCGGCTCCTATTGACCGTTGCTGATGACGGTGCATGAGCTCCCTTTTGCTGTGCTATGTGGTGCGTCGCTATATGTAGGTATACGGTTCGTCTTTGTTCCTTTGTTGGGAAGTTTCGTCCAATTTTTTCACGCCGAACATTTTCGCGTCCAACTCCGGCAGTCCGGGCGGGTTGATCCTTTCTGCCTTCTGCTAAGGAGGAGCGGTGTGTGGTCGTCGTTGTCGTCGTCGTCGTTGTCATGGGGAAAAAAAGAGTGCTTCTGCTGCTGTTCATCACGAGGAATGTGCGGGAGTGAAAAAATAGCTGTTCGGTGCTCTTGCAACCTATCCACGATGACGGGTTGGCAGCCTGGCTGGCTGGATGCGATGGATGCCACTGCTACTGTTGCAGTGGTGTAGGGTTCTGTCGACCAAGCAAACCGACAGACAGATCAACGGACTCAGCTCTAGACAGCCCTGCGTTCTGTGTCATTGGTTGATGCAATGAAGTTTTACTGAGTTGGATTAGAGAAGGATATTGTTCTGCGAATGGATTGCGGTTAGATTTGAATAGTTCAAAGTGAATTGATTAACAGTTGAGATTGCGATTTTTGTTTGAAGCGAATTGGGAAAAAAATCTGTTGAAAATAGAAGAATATAGGGTAGATGTACCGTTCATAGCTATGCGCTCCTATTATGGTGTGTTCCAATTATGGAATATGGGAGACCCATAGGCCATAACTGGAACACACCATAATAGGATCGTATGATGACAGCACCGGTTGATTGCTTGACGAAGGGTGTAGAATGCATTGACATAATTAAAGAGTATGTAGCTATTAAAATAATGTAACTATCTTTTCTCTATTAATTTTTCCAGGTAAACTTATTCCTTGATTTCTGAAGCACGAGTTTGTCAGGTAAATTTAGCCTCCTGTTGATGTAAGTCAAATGCTCCCTTACGCTAGTTAGTAAAGAACCGTAAAGAAAGAAATGTGCTTAAAATTTATGCATTCGTGTATACTATGCGCAAGCACAATGCTTGAACTTTCTTGCTGGACTGTGGATCAAATATGCACTTCATCTGCATCGAATAGTTAGGGTTTATTAATAAGATTAATACAGAGCGGAAACCGAGAAATAAACTGGAATTCGATTGGAGGTTCGGGAGAAATCAATAAACCTTAGTATATCATTGGTGAAGATGCATAAATGACGTAGGGTGACCAGCCATGTGTCCATAAAAATTCTACAAGGGGGAGGGGGTGCTGGTCATCTTCCTTTACTTAATTTATACATTATATTTTTAGTTTTTTTGAATGCACAAGTTTAATATAACTGGTTATGTGTTTTTTTTTTGCATTAACTAATATCATAAAGCTTGTAAAACATACGTTTCTGAAATCACCATGATCTCTGATCCATGAAAATTTCAACTTTTTAAACTTGTATGCTACTTTCCCAAATAGTTTAATATTAACTTATTTAAGATCAACAATCAATGTTTTTTTCATAATTACCATGCAATTATCTCTTCGGAATCCCCTTGAAACTCCCCTAAAAATTTCCACAGAATCCTCCATAGAATGCCTGCAATATTATCCTGAGAATTCAATTCCTATAAAAATATTCTAAAAATTTTAATCAAAACTCTCCTCAGAAATCCTAGCATGTGTCACCCATACTAGATTAGACTAGAAAACTTTCCTCAGGAATCCACCTGAGTATATTTATTTGGAAATTATCCTCACCTTTTTCGTCAAACTTCTCTTAGAATTATTCTTAAAATTTACTTGCTTTTTCCTCAAGATCCCCATAAAATTCTACTCAGAATCGCCTAGGTGATATTCTATTCACAACTCCCATGGAATTATTCTAAGAAGTACCTAGGAATTTGGGGCCTCCCTTAGCTCAGTCGATAAAACTGCAGCTACAAAGCAAGACCATGCTAGGGTTCGATTCCCGGTCCGATCTAGGAATTTTTCGGGTTGGTAAATTTCTCGACTTCCCTGAGCATAGAATATGATTGTACTAGCCATACAATTATACAAATCCAATTTTCTCTAGATCCCATTAAAATTAAGTTAAATATTTCTTAAACAAATTCTACTTTCAATATCTCACTGTTTACTATTTTTTTCTGAAATAAAAAAAAAACTCATGAAAATGCAATCCTAAGAAATTTTCAAAATTATGGACACTTAAAAATGGACAAAAATCGTAAAACAAGAATTTGTAGTCAAACTTATGAACTTTCTACTAAAAAAGTTATTTCATATAGTTTACACTCAGAAAACAATGTTTGAGAAATTTAAAAAATAAAAAAAAAATAACGCTTTTTTGCGTTCTATCAAAAAATACTAAAAATTGACCAAAAATTATTATTTTATGATTTTAGGTAGTTTTCAAGTTTCCAATATTTTAAACTTTTCAAAAGTTTAGATTTTTCATTAACATTTTTTGATTCACATTTTACAAAAATCGGGCTAAGACATTTTGAGATAATTGGGGTTTAAATTTATCTCAGAGACGTCATTTCGATCAGCAATGCTACAATTTTTTGGAAATTTTCAAGGTCGTCATTTTCAAAATCCAAAATGGATTAATTTTTGCAAAAATGTGAATAATTTCCCTTTAAACAATTACGCATAGTTTCATGCAAATATGAGCAGGTCGATTAAAAAATTGGTTTTTTCGCTATTTTGCCTGGAACTGCTCCATGGACAGAGTATAATTTTCCTCGATTTTCCTGGAAATGTTTATCGAATATCAGAAAAATCAAGAGAGGCTTCACTCAGCCTTGAATAAAATTTTCGTTGTTTTGTCTCATATTCGAGCAGATTTTACGGATTATAAGGTGGTCGTAATTTCTTCCTAGGAGGCGACTGCTTGCTGCTAGCTTGATGCTAGTTTTCTCCCACACCCGCAACTTTCTTCTTTCTCCTTTTTTCTCTCTTCAATCCGCTGCTGTTCATTATAAACAGCTCCTTTGCCGCTAAGTAAGCCGAGTCATTCCGGTAATCAAAAAATACTCGCTGCTGATCCTGACTTGCGCTTAGTTGTTCTCCTTTTTTGTTGTCTTTAGTACTTGAGGTCATTCCGTTGATTTCCATCACTTCTTCATCCAGCACCTCTGGTTACCACACCTGCGTCGTGCTTTTCTTCGTTCTTCGTTCAGTTGTTGCTTATCTGGCTGCTTCCGAACCTTCCGCTTGGAGCAAGCTTTCATCCGATGCCCCTCCATCTTACATAGAAAAGACACGTTTTTCTTACATTCCCCTTCCGATTGTGGAAATGTAGCGATGTGAGAATTTCCTTTTTCACATTCATATATACTCTACATACACCAGTGTATATGTCGAAGCACAGCTTTGATAATACTTCTTTTTATTACTTTCTCAGTCTAGAGTAATCCAAACGGTCAGTTATGCATTACAAAGGACAATGCATAACTGACCATTTGGATTACCCTAGAATGAAAAAGCCATGACAAAGAAATCTCCTCACATACCAGCTGGACAACCTGATAAATCTACTGAGAATTTCTCCCAGATGATACGCTTAACTCTACCGTATTGTCCCAGCACCAACGCATGATATCTGTCGGGAACTTCAGGTGGCAGTTCATACACTCGTACGCATTGAATGTAATCCCCCACATTCGACTGCCTTTCCATCATAATATTGGAACATTAATTGCACATCGATTCTTCGGGCCTAAATTTTATGAAGAGAGATTTCTATTCAGCTATCATTCTATCTGATGTATTCTATCAGATTATTTATTCTATTCTAGAACAGACAGTGCCCATGAAGCAAAAGAAAAAAGGCAATGCAAAAACACCAATATGGTACAATAGACAGATAATAAATCTTAGAAACAGAAAGCAGAAAGCTCATAAAGCGTACAAGAGAAACAAAAATGATGAAAATTTTACCTTTTTCTTACTATTTGTGACCAACTTAATTTAGAAATTGAAAATGCATATGAAGAACACAATATAAAGATTGAAACTAACATCAGTCAAACCCAAAATCCTTTTTTAACTATGTTAAAAAAAAGCAAAAATCCAAGAGCTTTCCATGAAAAATGCAATTAGACAGTAGGTTGGGCAATACTCCTAGTCAGATTAGTAACTTATTTGCTGACTTCTTTCAGGACGTTTATAAAATTCATGATGATAATGAGCGAGATTATCAATATTTTTCGTATATCTCTGAGCCAATGAAGAACATCGCAGTCGATAATTTAACTCTCAAGGAAATTATACGTGGTCTTGAAACCTTGGATGCTTCAAAAGGTGCTGGACCGGATGGTTTACCACCAATTTTTTTAAAGTCACTTTCAAAGAAGCTAACAAAGCCTTTGTTCTGGCTGTTTAATTTATCCTTGGAGTCGAGCGTACTTCCTCCGATTTGGAAGGAATCATTTTTAATTCCTATTTTTAAAAGTGGTAAAAAGTCTGATATAAAAAATTACCGTGGAGTTGCTATATTATCAAGCATTCCTAAATTATTCGAATCCATCATTAAGGACAATGTATTCTTACAGATTAGGTCGGTAATTAATAGCAAACAGCACAAATTTTTTACAGGACGATCTACAGCTACCAACTTGATACATTTTGTGTCATATTGTTTAAACTCATTGGATAAAGGCAATTATGTAGAAACGCTATACACTGATTTCAGTAAAGCATTTGACAGAGTTGATATACCACTCTTGCTTTCTAAACTTTCCAAATTAGGCTTCGATCCTAGGCTACTGAAATGGATCGAGTCGTACTTATCAAGGCGGACGCAAAAGATAAGATTTGAAAGAAAGCTGTCCACCATAGTTAATGTAACATCTGGAGTGTCACAAGGTTCACATCTTGGTTCATTACTGTTAATTTTATTTGTCAACAATATAGAACATATTTTTTTAAAATTTCTTCATGTTTCTATAAATGCTGATGACATGAAACTTTTCATGGAGATATCTAAAGCACCTGATCTTCAAATATTTCAACATGAAATTGACGTTTTTTATACATGGTGTAAGAAAAATTTGTTAGAACTAAATATTAATAAATGCAATTCTATATCGTTCACAAGAAAGCACGCTGTAATACACAACACTATTACGCTTGGCCAGAAAACAATCCAAAGATCCTATCAAGTCAGAGACTTAGGTGTTATCCTCGACACCAAGTTAACTTTTGCTGATCACTACAATAACATTATCTACAAAGCAAGCAACATGCTTGGACTCATTAAAAGATTTAGCTTGCACTTCAATGATCCCTACACAAACACTACGTAGCATATGTGAGGCGTCTTCTCGAATATTGTAGCATAGTTTGGGCTCCATATCATGATACACATGTAAACCGCATTGAATCAGTTCAAAAGCAGTTCTTGTTGTTTGCTCTAAGAAAGTTGGGTTGGATGTGTTTTCCACTTCCATCTTATGAATCGCGTTGTATGCTAATTAATTTAGATGAACTCAAAAAGCGAAGAGAGTTCGCAATGATTGCTTTTTTAAACGATGTGATTTCGCAAAGAGTTAACAGCCCAGAGATTTTGGAAAATTTCAATTTTTATGCTCCCACTCGCTCACTGCGGAATAGAAATTTGTTTAGCATCAACAATCAAAGATCAGACTATGCCAAAAACAGCCCACTGAATAGAATGATGTCTTGCTATAATACATACTGTGAATATATTGACATAACAATGGATAAAAGTACGCTTAAAAAATTTTGTTCACGATGTTAGCTAGGCATCAATAATAAAATATAAATGTTATGCAAGTACTTGAAGTAAAATTGTAACAATTAGCGTTTAAGTAAAATTGTAAAACGGTCTACACTGATTGACGACAAATAAATAAATAAATATATCCTTCCATGTACGAATACCACTCATCATATTTTGGACACTCTGTTGGCTTACCGGAGCGGTTGCTTTGTTCCACCATCTCTTCATCTCTGTCGCATCCCGAGTCACCTTTCCACTCTTCTTCAAGTTGTGTTTGATAATTGCCCAATATTTCTCCATTGAGCGGAATTGAAGGCAGTTGGGTGAATTGATGTCCTTTTCGAATAAATCTACCCCGTTGTTTCGATACCACTGTAGAACTTCTCCGCTGTAGCTTGCCAAATCAGGCCAAGACTTTACAGGTCCATTGTGAGCCTTAGTGTACATTTTGGAATCCATAGTCTTGTTGGTCACGAAAATCTGGGTTTTTTGTCCGCAGCTGCAAATACCTTGGCAGATCATAAGCTTTCTTGCAAATTTATCGTCAAAAACGCATTTTAACTTGCTAGGGACATCACCTCAACCAGTAGCTTTATAGAACTTTTGCCCGAGAAGCTGTCCATAATCCATCTTCACGTACGTTTCGTCGTCCATGAGGATTTTTTTTTTTTTTTATTAGAGAGATTTTTAGCCATAGGCTAGTTCATCTCTTGGTCCATGAGGATGCATCCTTCGTACTTTGTAAGAACCTCATTGTAAAACTTCCGAGCACGTCTTTTGGCCACTAGATTCTGCTTCAGTGTCCTGTTTGGTTGCTTACTGGCCCGAACAGATCGAAATCTTTCTCGCTGACGAATCCTTCTGACGGTGCTTTGGCTGGCATTGAATTTCTTGGATATATCATAATGTGACAGCCCTGGGTTTGCCCTAACCGTTCTCAACACCTTAAAATGCAGCTTCCGATCCTTGCTATGATCCTGCCGATCGATAGTATGCCGCTCACGGAAACGTTAGAGAACACTGCACACGGTTGATTTAGCCAATTAATCATATCGTGCGGCCATTTTCCACAGAGATGGCGCTGTTCCGCTGGCAGGAAGTGATAAAAAATCCCCATATAGAAATTGAGAGAAGTGAGAATAATTCGCTTTCGGTGCATATTCAGGAAAAAAAACTGAACGACAACCTTAAGAAATTAGTCAGGGACTTTGCCGTTCATTTTTTTCCCGGAAATTATTGTTAAACAAGCTACTATTAAATAAAAATAATTTTCCCCATTCAGTTTTACCTGCTTTACTACCAGTCCCTAGAGAACCAACAAATTCAAATTTGAGCGAGAAAATTTGCTCTCACTAGTTCAATTTCTCAACATGCCATGTATTTTGATGGCACTCTATTTGGGATTTCCCTCTCACAGACTACAACATAGAGCACCTGACACTACAAAACATGGCTGTTACCTATTTATATGCGTTTTGATTAACAACCGAAGTCCATCTTTTTTTACTTATTCTGCACAAAAATACTTTCTGCCCCGCCCCATTCATAAAATTCGGCAGGAAATCCTGTGAGGGGTGAGGTATTTTGAGTGCAGAATGTGTAAAAAAAGGAGGGACTTCGGATGTTAATCTAAATGCACATATAGAGGTACCAGACATGTTTTGCACTGCACTGTCCTCTGTGAACAATTAACGGAAAACAGATTATGTGTAGTTTCCGATATATGTCACCGCCAACAACAGGAGTGACATCTGATGGAAAATGAATGCAGAAGCTTGACAAAATGATTAATTTCAACGACTTCGCGATTTTTTAACCTGACCACGTCGGATTTTCCAAGTGGGTGTCCAAAATTAATTTTCAGTTCGCGATTTCCATCAAGTATAACTTCCTTTAAACAAAAAGAGTTGTGACGAGCTTTTCAGCTTTGAAAGAGGAAACATTTAAAAACAAACTGCTGTCAAAGCATTCCAAATTCGACCGCTAGGAGCACTGCAGTAAAATATACAGTGCGTTCAGATATTAAATGACTCATGCTTAAAGAAGTTTCAACTAGAATTACCAAGAATTACCAATGCGGGGAATTTTTAAGTTCATTTTGAATATTAATTCCTTGTAGTTCCGATAAGAACTCCATGGGGATTGTAAGGAGATCTTCGGTTGAATTATAAGAAGAATTCGAAGGCAATACTGAGGAGAGTACCAAGGGAAATTTGGGAAGAATTCTTGGGAATCCTGACTTGAATTTCAAAGCAATTCTGACTCGAATTTTAAAATATTTCATAAAAGATTTAGTAGGGAGTCTAATAGCATAATTTAAAAGAAATTTTGAGGAGAATATTTGGACAATTCCCAGGTGACTTTCAAGGGAATTTCGGGGGAAAATCCAAAATAATTTCAAGAAGAATTCCAAGGCAACTCAATTTCTGGGTAATTCTGAGGGGTTGCCGGACAAAAGGTCAATGGACAAAGGGTTGAATAGACAAATTATTGAAGGGACACAATGTCGAATGGTCGAAAGGTCGAAATGGTCGAATGGACAGTAGTTTGAAATGAAAAAAAGTCGAATAAGCAACACGTTGAAGGACAAAACGTCGAATAAAATTAACCGTCCGTTACTCGCGCTGTTGTACTTTGTACAACACATTATGAGTTTCCCATTGCCATTTTGTTACTGAGTGAAGCGGTAAGGAATATTCTGGCGGACTTGGAGTCTTTTCTAAATTAAAGTATACATCCCAAGGAAAATTTTAAGCCAAAAAAAATGCATTTTTTTTAATCAAAGTGTACTCCCCCCTTAAGTACCTAGAACCGTCTGGGCTACAACCCTGGATTTTCGAGATTTTTAGACATTGTATCTTTAAGAAGAGATTACTCCACAATCAAGCAAACTATGTTTGCTCTTGGCACGCCATTTTGAAGTTATTTTAATGTGGATTTGTATAGGTGTACTGACATTTTATTTTTGTTACGTAACTACAGTAAACAGATTGATTTCCGTAAGGTATTCAAATTATCAAAAAATGTGCTTTTTTCACCCACGGTGGGATTCTTTATTTCTTAATAAGTTGGGCTCAAATTTTCTCCACAATTTTGAAAACTCTTCTGCTTGCTGTGTTTTTCACACACTTAGAAAAATTCATGTAAATTTAGGTGCTCTGAGAGTGGCAAATACAAGCTCAATATTGACATAAGTTTGAGTCATAACAGACGCAAAATACAGCTTAATCAAACGAACTTTTCAGTCTCGAATCACTTAATATTACATGACATGTTCGTTTACGGTTAATCTTTGGTGTCAAAGATGGATTCCGTAACGTGTAAAATTAGTTATTTCTAAGTGTGCAGGGCAAATGATTTGAACAAATAGTTTTCAAGATATGACCAGATGAGCGATAGGTAGTTTTGAGCTTTTCTGGTTTAAAATTACTGTTATATCATATTTTTGTATTTTTTTGAAAAATACGTTCCTATGAGGTTAAGTATGATGAATTCAGATAGATTAGCAGGCATATTAAGGAGAAGCTCACCGCTCCGAAAAAAAAATTACGTTTTGATTTTTCTAAAAATATTGGAAAAAGATATCAAAATTTTAAGAAAATCACATATTTTTTAATTTTTCAAAGAAAATTCACGTTCAAAAACATTTTGTCATTATGGCATAAAGTTGGACTCAAAAAAACACAAAACATCAACTTTTCGGTTTTGCTGAGAGTCCAATTTTTTTTCATGATGAAATAGAAAAAAAAATTTACATGTAATTTTTGACAAAAATCTAAGGAACAAACTGATTTTCTTTGATTTTTGATATTTTTTCCCAATATTTTTAAAGAAATAAAAATGTACCGAAAATATTTTTCTATTTTCGGGCCAGTAAGCTTCCCCTTAAATTTCAATATAGTCAAAAAGTTGGAATCGAAAAAAGATCGGAAGGGTCAAAAGATCAAATCTCTTTGTGGAGCAAGTGAATCAATCTTAGATTTTGAGTCTAACTGAATTACTCGAAAGTTGTTTCTCACTTTTGAAGCTGGCTCCTTTTTTATAACATGAGCAGCTCTATGCCAGATTAAAGCTTTTGAAACTATTGAACATTCCAATCGACGTTTTGTAAATTTGGCCTTTCGTCCATTCCACCTTTTATCTATTCAATGAGTTGTCCCTTTAAACATCGTTCGAAACGTCAATTTCGATCTTTAATCTTTTTGACATCCTGTCCAATCATTTTTTTGACCCTTTAAATTTCATTCGACCTTTTGTCCCTTCGGCCTTTCCTTTTTCGACCTTCTGTCATAGATTCTTCTGAGGCCGATTTCATTAAACTTATGTGAGCACTACATGGAAATTCTGCTGGTAATTCCATGAAATTTCTGGGAGAATATTTAGGCATTGTTGACCAAATTTTCATAGATATTTTTAGGAGGATTCTAAACAAAATTTCATTCCCAATAGACATATTAAAAACCAAAATAACATGACAACTTTTAATACGGCACCGTTTCTTTGGATTTGACGTGCTGTTGATTAACTAGTTTATTCATTTTTTTTTTTTCAAATATATTAAATATTGACTATAATCGAAGCATGCAAATAAACCCGGCACAACGCAAATTCAACTATTTCAAGAATCTCCTAAACTCATATACGCAACGATAGCTAATCATACTAGCATAAAAGGTTTGCATAGTGTCATAGTTTCTCGTAATTGCAACATCTTCCCTTCCCTTCCTTTCCTCTGGCTAGAGCTCGCATTTATCGATCGTGCCAGCAAAGTCGCTGTTTTGCACGCATCGATAACAATCACGACCCGTGTTTATGTGCACTCCTCTGGTACACTCCTCGGTATGTTCTGCTCCGTACATACAACGTTCAACAAGCAGGCAAATTAATGAAATCTTGCCTTATTGGGACACGATGAGCCCTTCTCTTCCTGCGCATAGAACGTCCGGCAGGGTCGTCGACGGCGGCGTCGATAGAGAAAAAAAAATAATTAAATATTTAACATTTTATTCGCTGCAAATGTTTTCTTTTCTTTCTCACACAACTGGAGCCTTTCCTTCCTGTTTTTTTTTATTTTTAATTATCGATGGAGGTTCGACGAAGGAGGGAAAGTGTGTATTAATTACCCTTTGGTAAATATTTAAAAACCAATGTTCGTCGTTCCCGGTCGGAAATTGAGCGCTTCGTGAAAGTGGAAACCTAAATCTTTTGCAAATTACTTTATTGGAAAAAGATTTAACTTATCCTCTTATCTGGGAAGATTGCTATCTTCTTAAACGATAGAATGGTATTTCATCGATAGAAAAAATAATCATTTACGTACCGTGATTGCGTTCTGCAAAGCTCATGCTGATTATTCACGATCGATTTAAAAAAAAACACATTGGGAATCATATTTCGACGAGTCCGTTGTCTGCCTGTCAATCATTACCCCGCCAAAGTTTTCTTCCACTTAATTTTTGATTATATCAAACATACAACAAGCGTTGGGAAATCCGAGAATTGGAATCCATACTCCGTTGTAGCTGTCGTTGGAAAATTAAATGCTGATGTGATAATTGGTTGGAAACCAATTTCAGCGAGGCTCACGCACTTGGCAGTATGTTGGGCTAGGCCCCGAGGGGCATATTTGCTGAATTAGTTTTTTTTTTTGCGTTTCGTTTCAATAAATGCTTGCCTTGTAAACTTGAAAATAAGGCTGTTTTCGTCGCTCGAACGACGGTATTATTCGTTTGGCCTTGTATTTACATTGTTAGATGTTTGTTGCAGAAAAAGTTGCAACAACAAATTGTTTACCATTGCTTCAACTACAAATTATTTATTGGCTTTATTACTTCTCAACTGGGACTTTACTCCGGCTCTCAATTCAGTGTGCTTTGAGCACTTCCACAGCATTAGTATAATTGTGTTGTAAGTACAATCATATTTTATGCCCAGGGAAGTCGAGAAATGTTTTCAACCCGAAAAGTTTCTAGACCGGACCGGGAATCGAGCCCAGCCACCTCCAGCATGGTCTTGCTTCATAGTTTTATAGCTTTACCGACTGTAGGTATATTTCATTTAACAAAACAATGTTGAAAAATGGAATCGTATGATCACTTTGCTTTTCAATCAAAACTGCTATTTAACCGTTATTAGGACACAAAACAAACAAAAAATCTCGACTTATCTCGTTGATCCTTCTTTGCACTCCGCCGATAAAAATACCATCCAAAAAAGCATAAAACTAAAACATAATTTATGACCAACTACAACAAAACACTTTGCCAGTAGCAGCAGCAGCAGCAGCAGCAGCATAAAGACCACAACAAGCACCAACAGTAGCATCCGAAAATGCGGCAAAAACATCGTCGTCGGCCGGGCACACAAGTTGAAGGAAGACAAAGTCGATGCGCTTGCCGGTATTTTTTCTGCGGTCGCAGCTCCTTCAGCTTATAGTATTGTGCTGATTTCCGTTTGAAGATGCCCCGTAATGCCCGACGACGACCATCATCGTCGTCCCCGTGGTGGATTATAACGAACGATCCACATTGGCAGAACTCTTTTTTCGTCTATCCATTCTTTATCTTGTCCTACGGGTCCTTCTTCGTGATTCTTTTGGACCGTTTTCTCCCCCGGAGTGCCACCCACCACCGCTCTCTCATCGTCATCATGCTGAGCTGCTGTTGTTGGTATTGAGAAGGAAACTCTGCATTGCAATGTGTCCTCGGGCGTGTTCAGTCCCGTAACGTAGTTCACAGTTAGTTCTTTGGAGTTGCTTTCAGTTTGTTGCATCTTTTTTTTCTCACGATCTGCCTGCAGGGCTGTAGCTAGCGATGAGTTGAGTTATGCTGAAAACTTGTGTTTGGAATTTGGCAATTTTAAGTGAGTTAAAACTGTTTAGTTCTGATTATGATAACAGTCAATCTACAATTAATTCTCTTTCAGTTTGATCCAAGCCTTTTTGCACATTCATATTGAATGATTTAATATTTAATTTAATAGAAAAAACGACGGTGGTGATGTGCTTTTTTGGAACATTTCGGTTCATTCTATTGAGATAAAAGAATCTTCCCATCGTTTTTCATCTTCGATGGAATCGTGGAAATTTTGGTTGTTATTGATGCTTGAAGTTATCAATTTTAAAGTCTGAAATAATGAAAAAAATCATAGTTTTCGAATTTTCAATTGTTTCTCAGCAGGGCTCTACATTTTTGAAGCTTTAAAATGAACTTGAGTTTTTCTCTCATACAAACGTGTTCAACGCTTCATTTCTATAACGTTGCTTTGCTCATCGCTTTCAATGTAAGTAACGTCGATTTTCTAGTTAAACGAAACCTCATTATGGCTTTCAATCCCCTTTCACGAACACTCTATCACCGCTCTTTCAATTTGTTTAAAATGCGTTACGTCCCGTTTTCGTTAATTTTTTTTAGATAAATATGTGCATGGAAGATAAATGAAACATATTACGTGTAATCTTGAAGTGTTTTCACGTGAGAAATGCTTTAAATATGTAATTTCATTTTACGTCATATACGTCATGAAACCTCTGTTGATGTGTTTCATGAAAGAGAAAACTATCAAAGTCGAGCGCTCTTTCGCTCATCCGTTTCATCGAAGCTTGAAAGGAAGACCAATGGAGCGACGGGAGAAAGAGAGACAAGCGATTGAACATTTGTTTGTGCACCCCGACTGAGGTTCTAGAATGCTGCGAAGCTGTTCGACTTTAACAGAAAAAAAAACCGTCGCATCGATTTGGTCGATTGAAGCTGATATTGTGACGCCCTGTTTCTCAGTTCCACAATCTTGGTTATTTATTTTGCAGGCTTCTACCTACCGTTTTTACGGTGTCCATCCTACCGGGAAAACCGGGAATTCTGATTTGCTGGGAAAAACGCGGGAGAATCCAAATCGCACCGGGAAAGATCATGTATACTTTTTTATGTATCTTTATTAAGGAGACTTTCAGCCCTGGGCTGGAACATCATAAACATATACTCATTCCAAGTAACAATTTTGGTTTTATCATAATCTTTTAGGCCATAAGGCTTCGCAAAAATCTAGACACGCTCTCGCAGTTTTTTCCACCAAAAATTAAGTAAAAACCGATATTTCAAATGGAATTAAAACTATGAAAATCGGTTTGCACCATGCTGAGAAATTAACAATTCAAAAGAGCCATCTTTTGAAGAAAATCGCCTTTAACTTTCTAATTAAAAAATATAGCAACCTGGTATGCGTCATCAAAGTTACAAATGTATCCAGAACAACGTTTTTACGAGAAATGAACGTAGGTGTGAAAAAAATTCATAGAAAATGGATTTCTTAGGGGCCACCATAACCTGCTTGTTTAAAAAAATCATAACTCATGAACCATAAGAGATAGACATTTGGTGTCTTCATTGATTGTTCTACAACTACTAGAACGCTGCATTGGTCTATCTCAAATAATAAAAAAGTTTGTATTATCAATTCACTAATTTTATGAACCACCCTAATTTCACTAACATTAAAAGATCGGCAAAAAATATGAAGAATTTTTCCCCAAAACACCATATAGGAGAAATGGCTAAAATGTTAGCCTATGCATCTAAGATTGGGCCCATTGCTAAAAATCTGATATTTATCAATTTTATCTGGGACGGTACTAATGGATATTTTTAGTCGCTATTGAAAATTTAGTCGATTTCTGACTTTATGTATGGGCCCATATTAGGGGCATTTAGGCCGACATTACATCCATTTCCCCTACCTAAAACTGATAGCTTGGGCGCAAACATTTTTGTTTTACTAAATACCGCTTTGGGGATTCGACTCTAATTGAAAGGTTCCGCTATTTATACCCTTCGGAGTGTTGAAACATCCTCCAAAGGCGCGCCCCTCTGTCAGTCAAACTTGGATTCCTTAGCAACAAAATTAAGGAATGACACCGATAATGACCATGCATCAGAACCCTAGTCTTAACCACTTCAAACTAGAGAACAACGAATAGAAGATTAGAAATCACATAGATGAAGACTAACTATCATTTTTTCTTTGTTTCAAGATCATCTTCGGTGGCAGAAGCCGAGTCTTGTCACTATCAACAAAGCATAAAAAGTAACAAGGACTAAGATATGTTCCTTGGATTACTGAAAAATCCTGTTCCCCTAGTTTGAAGTAGTCAGGACTAGGAATCGGTGGTAGATCTTACATCCCGTAACGTACCATGAAAAGGTGATCTACCCACGTTACGGGGCACTATCTAACAACATAATTTTACATCTTACTTGAAGTATATTATTGTATTACCCTCAGAGAGCCTCTACTAACCCAAATGATGATCCGGAACGACCATAAAGTGGCCACTTTATAAAAATTGTCGTAGAACCTTGCGATTTTTTACATATTGTTCAGAATAACGAGATGAAAGCGTGTTTAATGTGGAAACTATATTTTGTGGGATAGTGCTTTGGATAATCCAGATTGACCGATAAAGTGGTCACATTTAAAAAAAATTGTCCTAGACGCTTGCGGTTTATATTTCTATGTCATTCAGAATCATAAAATCAAAACGTATTTAGCATGGAATAGATATTTTGGAATATATTGGCCATATCCTGGCTCACTTTTTATTCGATAAACATTGTGATATTTTCTATGCTGTTCAGAATCACAAGATGAAAGCATATTTAATATGGAAACTATACTTTGGGGTAAAGTGGCCATATTCTGGTTCACCGAATAATTTGGATTGAGCGATAAAGTGGTCACATTATAAAAATTGTCCTAGATGCTTATTATTTTTTCTATGTTGTTCAGAATCATGAGATCAAAGCGAATTTAATAAAGATTTTATATTTTGGGGTAAAGTGGCCATATCCAGGTGCTCCATATAATCTGTGTTGACCGTAAAAGTTGTGAAAACATGTGAACAGTCCTGCACAGTTGGCACAGTACTCGCTGACCAATTGAATGTCACTGGCCAATCCGACACTGTTGTTATCATTCTCTGGAAAGGGTCGGTCGATTCCAAGAATTGTTAAAGCATACAGTGGATCACTATCCGGTGGTTTCATGTTCTGACAACATCTAAAATGGAAATATATTCTTTATCAATACGTACCGTTTGGGATTGTAGCCCTTCAACCTTTCATTTTCATTTTCTCCAACATTAGAACCTGCTACGCCTTCCGTTGGATCGTGATGTAGGTACCGGATCTTTCTTCTTTCTGAATTTTTGAACTTCAAGCAGCTTTCAAATGACGGTAGTTCACTCAACGGAGGTGTAAGCCGCCAATTCCTTATAATTGATTGCTTCCAACAGGCAAAGTAAAAAATAGTTCAGTTCATCGTACACAAGTAAAAGTTACTTTCACTAGGTATCGATCCGAGTTTCAATCCTCTACTTGATCCACCATGACAAGTTTTTCGGTTTGGAGTTGGAAAACCACCAACTTGCTGGGATTAGGATACAAATTACCGTGAAATTTTGTAGAGCAAAACAAAAACAATAAAGAGTACCGTGTTATGATTATTCGTTTCGGTGACATTAGGTCACACACTGTTAATGAGCAGCACTAACACTTGTGCTTCAAAATTCCACCTTTGATTGTCAGAGGCGCTGTTATCAGTGACGTTTGATATTTGTATGGGAGAAGGGAACAGTTGCCAGTTTTCTTGATATGTAGTCTTCGATTTTATTCAAGACTGGCCCAATTCTTGTTTTCATAACAAAGGATTAATGAAGTTTCATGCAACATTTTCCAATCGATCAAGAATACATTATGTTCGGTTTAACGCGTGAAAATTTAGCGGATGTTTTTGTTTCACTTTATTTTGTATCAATGATTAAATTTGATTTGAACTTGTAAATGTAAAAATATAGATGTACAGTACCGGACAAAAGTCTACTACCTCGTGATTTTTAAACTCTTCAAAAAAGTTCAATAAGCTGTGTCTTTTTTGGATGGGCATTAAAATTTCCGACGCCTTGGCTGCTGGTACATCAACTAACGGGCGATAATTAAAAAATGAGAATTTTCATTTGGGGTCATCAAAAAACACATGTTTGAGAAAAGAAAAAGTTATTTATTTCAAATGAAGCTACGATAGGTTTCTACAAAAAAAATAATCAATGAACATTTGAATAAGGTCCGTTATCAGCTGTTTGGCGTACCTTTGTCATGATGTGAGAACATGAGCATTGTACAGTATTTAAATCGATTTTACGACTGCAACTTTTGATTGCACAGCAAATTTTTTTTTAATATTACATCCAAAAGGATGCACTTCAATCATGTCGAAAATCTCATGTAACTTTTATGGCCACAACAATAAACAAATGCAGGAAAGCAGCGTAATTTCAGTTCATGGACTGTATTAATGATAAGTTTGTCCTTTTTGGCAAGTTATATTACACCATATTTTTGACACGATTGAAGTGCACCCACTTTGATGCGATATTAAAATTATTTTTTTGCTGTGTATGTTTATCAGCTGATTGCAATTCTTGGCCCTCCAATTATTTTTGGACACCAACGAACTCCTATTCCAAAAAAAAAAAAAATCTTCAATTGGGCGACACTGAGGCAAATTTGTTGGATTGCGGGGTTTTTTTTTTGTAGGGGAAATGGATGTAATGTCGGCCTAAATGCCCCTAATTTGGGCCCATACATAAATTCAGTGATAGACTAAATTTTCAATAGCGACCAAAAATATCCATTAGTACCGTCCCAATGACGTGTTAATCAAGATAAAATTGATAAATAGCAGATTTTAGTGATATTTTTCAAGAAATGGAATCAATATTTTCGTCAAACATTGATTTTGGTACACTTCTTGATTGATAGCCAAACCGCTAGGCTTGAACCATGGCTTAGAAATTCCTCTCTCTGATATGGCGAAACACAGCATCACTTTCTGTTCAAACTTGTGTTTGAATTTGAATCGTACATTTGGAGATGTTGTACATTATCTGAATAATATCGATCATTTCCAGGAATGTGAGATTTTGAGAGAGGAAAGTAACTTTTACACTAAGTAATTTCTTGTCATCCAACGGCATTAGGTTTTCACGTTCGAAATAAATATGTTGATCGGTGTATTCTGGAGCTCTTGATTTCTTTGGACAAACTATTCCTACCCTTTTCAACGTTTTACAGATCCAGATAACTTCGAGATTAGGACGTAATTGCTTTTGTAAACTGCCATTTGCCGATTTCTCGCGAATTCAAGCTCAATAGAAAAAAAAACTAACAACACAAACAGGTAGATGAATGATTCCTCTATCATTTGGTATAGTTTGTTTGCGAGATTGTGCTTTTATTTGCGAGTATCAGCGATTTACGTGTTTGTTTACAAAAGCAATTACGCCCAAATCTCAAAGTTCTCTGGAGGTGTGAAGTTGCGTGCACTTACACTTTTTCGCGGCGTCCCGCTGATTTATCGAATCTTTGTTGTTGAACGTATTGTCAAATGATCGAAGTCCTTTTTTGTTCATTATTTTGGCAGGTTTTCCATTACCCCTCTTCGGAACTGTTGTCAAGGCTGCCAGAATACGACAAACAGCAGAAATTGGCAATTTCTCTGATTTGAAATGATCCACCGTAAACTTTTTCCCACGATTTTAGTGTGTTGTGAAGAACTGTATAATGCGCTCACGAAGTGCTTCTTGTTTTGATGCCAGTTTGAACACAAATGAGAATGTAAAAACAAAATAAAAGATTCTAGATTTTGGTGGAGAGAGAGCATTAATTTGCATAAGCTGTCTCTTTTTTGTGGACATTTGTGGTTTGGTATGAGAGAGTTGAAGTTGTTCTCATTTTTTAGTTATCACCTGCTAGTTTAATATTTTCAAAATTCAAATTTATGCTGAAAATTGTTTTATATAAACTTTTCCGAATATTCGGTGACTCTAATGCCAAGTTAAATCTAAGGAGTAACGTGTTACAAGCAGTTTACAGGATGCAAGAACAATTGTGATATACCACGAAACCTTTTTTTTGTATCATGAAAACCGCTTACACTTTACAGTTTCTTAGACTAAACATGGCATATATGTAAACTAATTTAATGAATTTGAAGGTTTATGTTTATTTATGTATATATTATTCAATTACTTGCCAAGCAAATGTCAATATTACATATTCGGAATTCACGGGATTCTCTTTAAACTTACCTGAAGATTCCCTTCAAACTCTAATACGATTTTTGTGGAATTCCCTTGAAACTCTCATAGGTATTTGCTTGCTATCTTTCCTAAAATTCCTTTACAACTTTAATGAGAATTAGATTTCTTTAAAAAATTTCTTAACATTTTCTTTGAACACTAAATTATGCTCAAAAATCCCTAATTTTCTCTTATAAATTGTCTTTTCCCTTCTCATTTTTTAATTATCCCCAGAATACGATTCCTTTGATATTTTTATCTGAATTCCCTTTGAAATTATTTTCCGAATCTTCCTGGGTATTCCTTTCGCCCTTTACATTTTTTGATAACTCTCATTCGAATTCTCTTCACATCTGCCTTAATATTCACCTGCCATTCTTCTCACGATTCCTATAAATTATCTTTTGAATCACCAAGGAAATCCACTCAGATTTTACTTTCTTCTCCACAGAAATTTCTTCAGATTTAATCTCTGAATTTCTGAGAATTTTATCTCAAAATTATCTTAGAATTCTGGTCAGAATTCATTAAAAAAAAATCCGAGGATTTGGTAAGAATGTAAGCATTTATTTGAAATTAAATTAAAATTCTTTTTAAATTTCCTAAAAATTCCATAGGTATTCGCGTCAGTAAAATCTGTGATCTAAATTTTTTTTAAATCATTTATTTTGGGGATTTTTCTCTGTCCTGAATTCATGAAAAAAAAAATCAATTTCTGTTTCGTTTTTCCTTCTTTTGGATTTCTCGCTCAAACAAACAAAGTTTTTTAAATTTGTTCCATGTTCCATATCTTCTTCACACTAACGCAGAAACCTTTAGGCTAACAATTTCGTCTTTCACACTTTTCAGATCACTTAATTAGAACTTAATGTGGTAAAAAGTGTATTGACAGAGTTAATAGTCAGAACTAAATTAATTTTAATGTGTATATATTAAAATTTTATGAAAACTGTCACTGAATAGCTTAAGCTTACAGTATTAACAAGAATCAGAATTTTTGAGACATTATTGTTCATTTTCTGTAGTTGTGAACGTTGAACGAAAAATGACACTGAAAGTTGAGCTCAATCGTACAAACACTTTGTTCTACGAAATTCATATTTATTTTAGTTAGTGTGTTTAATATTTAAAAAAAAATATGTGGCTTGTTAAAATTGTATTTAAAATTGTGATTTAATATTTCGTTAAAATTACATACTGCCTCAAATACATTTCATATTAGTTTTCCCATGTTTCTTATAAGTAGAGCTTAAAACTTGTCGAAGAAAGTATTAGGCTTAGTAGTCAACTAATAGTGTTGTGACTGAAAGCATGCGTTCGTTTAATAAACTGAACAGTCCTTAGTCTAAGACTCTAAACAAATGTCAAAGTGTCAGAATCATTATATAAGATTTATGTTATTTTATTTTCTTGCTTCGAGGATTCCAAGAATTTTCCCTAGATCTTTTTTGAAATCAAGTTAAAGACTTTGAAAACAAAGTTTTACTGCTATCAGTCTACACGCTATTTTGAGGCTACTCATTTTTCAGTCGAAAATCACTCAGTCCAGCCAAAAGGGAAGTTACCCTAAAATGAGTAAACATGCTTTAACTCAAATTTGAGTAAACGTGCTTATGGAGGAAACTAGGTAACGGTTACTCAGATGATGACATTTGTCAACTGAGTAATCCTTACCCATTTCGATAGAAACAAATGCATGCCCCATGAATGCTTTATGCGGGTGCCTTCCATTCATTTTGAATTAAAAAATGTTTTAAGAAATTATGGAATAATAAGATATTATGAAAATATTTTGATTATGTAAACAACATGAAAAGATTGTTAAGTTTGTGTTTGACACATAAAACCTGCCAATTTTGCTCCATGAGAATCGCAATAAGCGATTTTGTAATTTATCTCACCCACTCTTCGCTCTTCATTCTTCGCGAAGAGGCGATCAGAAAAACGCTCATTGTGACTCTGTCAAAGCTAAATTTGCAGGTTTGATGTGTGAAACACAAACTTTACAATCTTTTCTTATTACTTACACATTCAAAATATCATCATAATATCTTACTAATCCATAATTTCATAAAACATTTTTTAGTCAAAATGCTTTATGCATAAATTATCTCGTCTATGAAAAATATTAAAAAAATATCAAAATGATAATTCATTTTGATACCAACCTATTTGTTAGAGTTGTATTCCTCATCAACTAGGTATGATAGCTTTTGCCATTTAGGCTATTAAGTAGCTATTGATTTTCACTGCTTCAAATCTAAAAACAAATTTAAGACTTTCTGCGCAAAACTCGCCTGCTCACAACTTCAAAATTCGCCATTATTAAGTTGATATCAGAACCATTTACTCAGAATCTGGGTAGATTCCACTCATAGGAGCAAATCAAGTTTACTCATTTTTTGACAACTTAATACAGCATGCAAAAATGAGTGCGATCCACCCAGTCACTGAGTAGCCTCAAAATAGCGTGTAACAGTGAGATGTTTTCAATTGTGTCTAATGACCCATTCAGTCTGATAGTATTCGGTCTAGTGACCTAAACAATTTCTCATTTACTTTTTGTATCTTTTATCAAAGACAGTATATCAAGAACAGGGGTTGAAACTGTTGACGTTTTTTACTACACTCGCTTCGTTGTCCTATGCGACAGTCTGTTTGTTTTCGTACTCTCATACTCTACCGTCGTCTCTCTTACACAACGCAAACGGTAGAACAACATTCGAGCTAAAAGAAAATTTTCAAATAACTATTATATGACATGTGTGATTTCGTTCTTATTCCTCAATTTGGTGTAAATAAAACCTTTTCTGATCAGAAATGCTATTACTAGAACATCGTTGCTTGCTATTTTCAGAATTCACACAAGCACAGCATCAGTAGCTCCTATTATAAGAAAAACTAAAATACATACATTCGTGACGGTCTTCGGAGACAATGTCGTATGACAGAGCCTTTCATATGACATTTTAGTTTGGTACTGTAATTTGATAGCTTGTTTTGCAAGTGTCGGAAGCAAAGGCAGTCGATTATCATAGACAATGTGCCGACTACGGTGACCGCTTACAAGACTGATCAAGAAGACTGGCAAATCTCCCGTTTTCTCATAGGACCGCCATAAGATAGGCTCAATCGTGTTATTTACCGCTCAATGGGGTAAATTTTACGAACGAATTTGATACCATAGAATCCAATATTAGAAGGGAGATTTGTGTATTTGCTTATTTTACTATGCACAGCTTCTGTCGTAGCACAAGCGCAGCGCTACTGGATCTATCCCTTGAATTCTGGCAAAGTTGCCAGTCTTCTTGATATGATAGTCTTTACCTTTACATGAACGCTGCCCAACGTGCGGCCCGCGGGGCGGACCTGGTCTCTGGATCTCAGCAATGATGGAACTCTAGTATAATTTTAAAACCGAACCGGGAAAACCGGGAATTTTAATATAAAAAATCCTTGGCCACCCTATAGATAATAATGCGAGAATTGTTACAAATTTTATGAGAAATTCTTAGAGTGTTGTGCTCATAGTTTCTATTGCACAAATTATGCAGCAAATTATAAAGCAAATTTTCTGACCTTTTGATATTAAATATCATACTGTTTTTTCTGACCTTTTGATATTAAATATTATTCTGACCTTTTGATATTAAATATTATACTTAAAAAAGCTTGCCTCTAGAAAAAAATAAAAACAAAAAATAACCATGAATTTAGGAAAAATATCCAAGATTCAGGGAGTGTTTTTAAATATTAGAAACTTTTAAAAATGTTAGTTCTCAGATTGATATTTCTTAACGCAAATTGCAACTCGGCAAATTTAGATTAATATTCCGGAATATTATTTAAACATCTGAAAATTTTTCGATGAAATCCTGGAAAAAACTTGAAAAACTCTTGACATTTTATTAATCAAGACACCCGGACTAGATGCACTTCTACTGTTATTAATAGAAACTTTTGTATACCAACCAATGCAAGAATTTGTATATCGTGTGCCAAGCACAATGTTACTCTATGCCCAGGGAAGCTCTTTATAGTCACTCCGCTCCTCTGACTAAATAACAATTAAAAAAAAAAAACAACGAACTCGAAAGTAAATCAGAGTAGCTACTCACTAATTGATCGTTTTCATAGGTTTATGGAGGATTTAATCGTTTTAAGGATAGGTTTACATAGTGTGTACATTCTTCATTCTGATAAAACCTTTTGATACGCTGCAGTTATTCGTGAAAATGATTCAGTTTTATTTCCCATGATAACAGTCGATGTTGCCGCATCTACGAGCATTTGGTGGAAATTTGGTGAACTATTAATATTTTGCCAGGATTATAAGTTTAAAGCTGGGTTTAGACAGGGCAAGTCAATTAATCAAGTCAGTTGATGAAGAGGTTTGAGTGGGTTGGTTTATTTCCTTTAAATTCCGTTATAATTGCTTATCTTCTGACAGATACGCGTATTTCGTCTACTACTTGCAGACTTCATCAGTGCCAAGTACTCAACACCAGTAGTACTTGGCACTGATGAAGTCTGCAAGTAGTAGACGAAATACGCGTATCTGTCAGAAGATAAGCAATTATAACGGAATTTAAAGGAAATAAACCAACCCACTCAAAGCTCTTCATAAAGGGAACCGTAAAGAGGTTCGACAAATTTAAAGGATTAAGTCAGTTGAATTCAACGGACTTGAACGTGAATTGAACGTGTAAACCATGCCATTCAACTGACTTGATCAACTCACTTGAATTGAGAAAAAAAATTCAACCAGGCTCAACTTTTCAAGCCAATTGAATTCAACTGAGTTGATCATTTGACTTGCCTAGTCTAAACCCAGCTTAAAAGTGCCTTCAGTCCGTAAGTCAGGGATTTTCAGATGGTGCTCCGCGGAGTACTTAAGGCTCCAACTAACCTCTAATAATGCTCCGCGGTGCTTCGCTAAAACTTAAATCAAGCTACTGATTTTTTTTTAGGTGGAATCATGATTTCAACAATAGCCAAATTCAATAATAAAAACAAACAAGTTCAAATATGCAGGTTATAATTAAAATACCAGCAACACATCTCCAATGTATTTAGTTTTCTTGTGCTCTGCACTGCAGGGATGGATTCACCTCAGAGCAGAAAAAGAGAAAAATAAAACTGCAACTTCACTCAGTTTTCAATTCCGTGCGTTCTTCTCCGCTTTGCTTCGACTTTCGTCTTTAAAACTAAGAACGGCTGCTCGGATGGCCTCCTCAATGTAAAAAAAACTGAGAAAACCACAGTTTGTTCCTCTTCTTGATTGAATCCGTTGATGCGATGAGTCAAAGAATGCATGCTTCTTTTTTGGTTTTTATCGCAGTGTTCCAGCAAGCGTCGCTGGCCTAACTGGTTAGGTATACGCCAATAAATCCCAGAGTCCATGGTTCGAAACTCGGTTGTAACTTTTTTTTGCAATGTCTTTTGCTACTTTTTTTAATTCATTTAAAGAGCACATTAAGGAAAGTAACTTCTATCCAACAGCACCACTCTTTCACCATTTCGTTTTGTGTTTGTTCTAATGTGAATGTGTAATCGGTCTCCTCAATTGGATAAGCTGTAAAGTTTGCTCTTTGCGCTCAATGCGTGAGGAAGTAACAAGACTGCTCTGCAGTTTAAAATCATAAACTGTTTTTAATATTTCCCTTAGATTGTTCAGACACGTGAGAAGCTTTGAATGTGATCAGATAATCAGGTTTGCAATCTTTAAAATTTACGGAAAGCAAAACTAGTGTGAGATGATTTTCTAGACGTAATGCATTAGGGGAAACAAATTATGTTCGAAATTAAGCTAGCATAAAATTTACAAAAAACCTTCCGCCGACCACAGTACAAATTATGTTCATGTCACGAAACATTGCAAATTCTGCAAACTTTTCATGGATATCTGTCCCAATAGAATCTTACAGTTCCCGGCTATCGTAGACATAAATGTTGATTCTCATATGAATAAATCCTTGAAAGTAATTAAACACTTATATAAAATGTATTAGTTTGCTCGGAGTCGGAATATTTTCCACCGACTTCACAGCCCTGGAGAGAACCTTCCCAGAAAGGTCTAATTATTCGGATTAATTATGTAGGTTGCATGGCTATCTTTCAAAAGGTGTATGCTGGGATAATGGTCTCCAATGGAGCTATTGATGCAATGGAGCTAAGACTTCGAATGAAAAACCTACTGTTTGATAGCATCCCAATTGGGAACTCCAAACTCTGCACTCACCAGCTCCAACTTCGCCCAAAATCCAATCGGTCTCTGATGCATCATTTGCTCCCGAAAACTTTTTCCATCCCTCGGTATTCCCTTGCTTCATCGTATCCGCAGAACTGTGGTAAACGACTCTACGTAACAGACAAAAACAGTCCCACCGCGAGTACGGTGCATGTCCTTTCTGCTCCTACCATCCGTTTGCTCTACATATGCTGGCAACAACGCCAAAGTGGAAAACTGGAAAGCAAACGGCACAAAAAGCGAGTAAATCGCAACCGAAACGCGGAGATCATTGTTGTACGGAGCGGCAGTATAGCAGAGCGTGGTAGACACATGTGATGAAGTCCCTTTGCTCTGCTTCCGTCGTCGTACCGCGCCTTTGAACAGAGAATCTCTTTGAACAGTTTTTACTGCATCCTCCGTCCGTCCGTCCGTCCGGTGTTCGTGTTCACAGAAGAACGATAGGTGGTATCCACTTTCGTTCTGATATGCATCCACTTCGGCTTTGGCTGCATTGTCCTTGTCCTTACGATTTTCCAGAGCTTCATCCCATGCGCTCGATTGTGGCGAGATTTAATTCTCCCGCGTAAGCACTCGCAAGTCCCAAGTATGTGTTCCTAGGGCTGGTACATAGCAGGTCCTACAATTCATCCTCTCTTTCTCTTGGAATTCTGAAAACCACGACTGGTGGTGCTCCGAAAGCTCTCTGTTTTTTATCGAGTTTTGTTTTGCTCGTGCAATTCCCTGGATTTTGCCGTTCGGGATGAGAAGCACACTACCTTCCACCTTCATGCATCTTTTCCGACTAACGGCAGTCTCGGTGGTGGTTTTTCCCATGCTGCCGCTGCATATCGAAAGTTTCCTGGAGAGTTATGTGTAGGTTTTTCCCTTATTTCCTAGCTCCGGTTTCTATTTTTTTTTCTAGGAAAACTGTTATTCAATTTCGCTGCCAGTGTGTAAGAATTAAGGAAATGTTGTTTTAGTATAGTAGGTAAATTTGGCACTTCGCTACTAGTCAATGCTAAAATGTTTGTTTTGTACAAGCTTAACAATCGTGATCGTGATTTCAAATATCACGTGGACTTTTTGTACGAATAAGCACTAATTTATTTAATTATTTTGTATTTGAATAATATGAGATTCTTTAACGCTTCTCTATTACGAGTGGTTTTGAAACAACATTCGCCTTCATGATAAATCTAAAATCCCAAATCCTTCCATCTCCCCATGGCGCAAGTCGAACAAAGTAGAATTTATAGTGGGTGTACGGAAAAGTCGATTCACCCCACTTGCATAAATATGGCTTGAGTCTTTATGGCCGTGAAAAACCCATAAGAAGATTGTTTAACACATCTATAATCGTTTATAAAGCTTACCACTTGAACATATGATCTATTGATCTGTGCTGATTCTCTTCCAAATTGACCTTCCCTCTGCGTAATGCCTAATTTCTGGTGCAAACCAACCATCTTTCAACGCTCAGACATATTTCTCACATTAAACCAACATTTTTCCTCGACCCGCAAACTAGCAAAAAATAAAATAAAAATAAAGCGAAACAATTCAGGAAGCCAACAACATTCGAGGGAGGACAAAGCGTCACAGGACGAACGAACAAACGAACGATCGAACGAACGAAACGAACAAACACGGGGAGTCACCCAGTGAAAGGAAGGAAGCATTTGAATAAAAGAAAAATTTCTTTCAGCATGCTTCAATTCCTTTTTTATTGACCCTTGACAAAAGAATGTTTCAGCGAAAAACACAAGCTTTCACTTCGTCCTGTTCCGCATGCCACTCCGTAGCATGTCGCTTCTCTTTCGGCAAATGTGTATCCCCATCCTGAGTGAGCACCAGAGGACAGCAAAGTCCTCCGCAGTGCCTGCCCCCTCTCATAACGCACTTTTTTTTTTGACAGTCTCTAGGGCCGAACGACCCCGTTATTTTCTTCTTCATTTTATTGTATTTGCCTTTTCCGATCCGTTCTCTCCATGACAGCAGCATCCTTCCACTGGGTACATGGTTAGGAAGCCTTGAGATACCCTTTTTCGTTCCAACGGTACCACGCGAACACGATATAGCTGAGCTATCTATCTGCTGTTGTAGTTGTTGTCGTTTTTAGGAGGCAGTGCAAGCTTGGCTTGGGAATTTTTGCAAAGAATAGCGTCGATTTCAAGGCCATTGTCGGCAACCAGGCGTCCGCCGCCGGCGTCGCCACCTTCATCTCGCTGTTTGCGGGTGTGTTGTTTGAGATTTGGGCTCGATTTCTCATGATGCTCGCTAAATGGTTCTATTATTTTAAGTCAGTGAGAGATGTGATATTCGATAGTCGCACAGCATTATAGGGTGTTCCAGAATGTCTTAGCACTATTTAAAAAAATGTTCTCTAAAGTATTCTCTTAAAGTTCAACGTAAAAAATCCGATCAGTCGTAAGCCTAGAAGCGGATTTTTGGTCTTACGCTACTCATCAGCTTCAGCACAGATGCCTTTCTAACAATTTTGGATACTTTTTCCCAGTCATTTCCAAGCGTTGTAACGAAAACCGCTGCCTTTACATGTTTCCGCAAATATGCTTTGGTCAGGGACCAGAAAGTTTCGATTGGCCTGGCCTGGGGACAGGCTTTATACCAGGTCGCTGGTTAAACGTCATCTTAAACAAATTGGGGTGCTCCAAAATCGTGCTTAGACATTCTGGAACATCCTATAATCGAGTTCAAGAGCTATTATCATAAGTATTTTATCGTTAAATATACACACTTAGATTTTTCTACCGAGATCGGCTGTACAAATCTCGGCAAAAAAAGTTTTACTGAGATATCAGAGAACATTTCATTTGTTTGCTGAGATTCAGCTAAGCATTATCCGAGACTCAGCAATCAAATCTCACTTTTGCTGAGATCTCAGTGAAACTTATTTTGCCGAGATTTGCACAGCCGAGTTCGGTAGAAAAAACTAAGTGTGTATATATATCAGAATTAAAGCAAATTTAGGTAAATGTAAAGAATCTTCCTGATGCTCTGTTAAGATCAAACCACTATACAAATATCGTTAAGTAAAGTTTAGCCCGTAACGCAAATAATTTCGTCGCATGTTTACACGGTCGATGAATCTAACTCATATTTGAGTTCCGTTTAGTCAAATACGCAAAAAACGCAGGTCAATCATAGACTGACTAAATTTTCTTCGATCTTCTAAAAAAAAATGCTCAAATGTGAAGAAAATAGAAGAAAATCGAAGAAAATTTTAATCAATCTTGAATTTTCCCAGAATGTCCTGAACAGGGCTGGCAAATGTCAATTTCAATGAAAGATCTCACGCGATATTTACAGAGATACGTCTGTCACTATCATTGGATGAGAAAACGATGATAGAGATTTTCTTCAAAATCTCATCGAATGTTTTGTCATGACAGAACGTGACAGTGTTCTAATCATCGTAATTACTAGTTCATTCAATGCTATTAAAGTTACTTTTACCGAGGAAAGCTTAATAATATATTCACTCTACCGATTTCATACGGTTGTTTGCTTAAATTCATCTAAATCAGTTAGAAATGTTGATGTCAAAACCGAATAAGAATTATTCTCATGAGTGCTTGATCATTGAAAAATGACTAGAAAGATAATGATAGGTAGTTTCGTCTCGTGATAGTAAGAGGGCCTGTTTTCTCTTATTCACATGACTATCGTGATATTTACCAGCTCTGGTCCTGAACATTTACAAAGTTCACAGTTTGGTTCACTTTATGTACTTCTCTTAAGTTTAGAATGCGTTTCTGATGTTCCATATTTCTGAAGTTCATAGAATAATGGATCAATTTGTCGAGCAGTTTTGGCGTGGTTTTCTACCGTGATTTCAAAAAACCGAACCAGCAATGTACTATTTTTTAAGAAAGACTCAAGTTTTGGCTGCTGGTTCTGGAAAAATCTTTTATTTTTTTATTTCTATGTTCAAGTGACAGTGAATGCCATTATAAGCCAACCTGATATATACAAGGTGTGGAATTGATGGGTTTTATGGCTTGGGTGTAGTTCGTTTTTCACTCGGCTTCCATTCGGCTTCGCACGATTCGCTTCTTTCGTACGCTCAAACACACTCGTAGTGACGTCACAACATTTGTTTCAATCACACGGCGAATGAGAACGACCCAAATTTGAGTTTAGTTCACTCATAATCGCCAAAAGTGCAGGAACTCAGCGATGAGTAAATTTGCCTCATGTTTTCCCAGGTGTTTCCAGGATTTTCCAGGGAAAAATTCCCAAATTTGAGAAAAGTAAAGATTGGATTCACTCAATCTATTGGTACTACTCCGAGACTGAATAAAATTTTCGTCAATTTCCTCATTTTCCGGCAGATTTTTTAGGTTTTCCACAGGAAACCATGAGACAAATTTTACTCATCGCTGAGTTCCTGCACTTTTGGCGATTATGAGTGCACTAAACTCAAATTTGAGTCGTTCTCATTCATATTTACATTTTTCCCTCTACCAACACCTACGGGAGGGCTAGATCTCCACACCTTGTATAGACCAGATTGATTTTAAGCAGCTCAAATGAAGTAGTCATTTTTAAATCCCTGGATTGACTAAATATTATGGATTTTCTTTAATTGTTTCTAAGGTTCCCTGAAGTTTTCTTAGGTTCCCTGATTTTCAACGTTATCTAATGTGTTTTTATCTAAGGTTCATTTGAACTCTAAATTCCAAATTCCTCTGAGTTTCCCTGGACTACAATGCAACTTGCTGCACTTTCTTGAATTTTGCTAAATTTTCCTGAAATCTACTAGTCTTCATAAAATTTCCCTAAATTTCGTAATAATTCCCATACTTAATTTCGCTAGACTTTTCCGGCGTTCACTAAACTTATCGAGGTTTTCTAAACTACTCTGTGGATCTCTTAAGGGGGTAGTACACTTTGAACGTCCAAAAAGTAAGGCATTTTCGTTAATTTTTTTAAGCAATAAAACACTCAGGGAGGGCAAATATGTTATAACCCATTTATTAGTCATCCTTCGAACTACAATTTGTATTTTTTTTATTAACTCGATTGGCGTCTCCCCGTGGCCGGTGCACCAGGTCGCGCGGGCTTCCTCGCGCGGAAGTCGGAAAACGGCGTGGGAAAATACTCCTTTCCATGTGATCCTGGAACATAAATCGAACAAAAATCCTGATTAATAATGAAATTTGGGTTAGAAATACGTATTCCGATTTTTTTTTAAATTAATTTTTTCAAAAGTTGTGGCCTTAGGAAAAAAAAGTCCATTTTTTCACCCTAAAAATGCTGGATTAATGCGTGGATTAAAAATCCATTTTTGACAAAATCGAAAATGTGGATACGTATTTCTAAGCAGAATTTAATTCTGAACAAGAAAACCTAGGCGATATCCAAATTTGATGATAACTGGTTAGAGTTATTTCCCACGTTATTTTGAGATAAACGCGTTTAAAGATAAAAATGCTCTCTCAGCGCGCCGGTATATGTTTTAGGAAATCGCTTCGTGAGGAATATTCTGGTGGACTTGGAGTCTTTTCTAAATTAAAGTATACATCCCAAGGAACATTTTAAGCCAAAAAAATGCATTTTTTTTTTTTGAAAAATCAAAGTGTACTCCCCCCTTAAAATCACTGAAAACTTATGCGATGATTAGAAGGCTTCTGAAAGGAAGAAGCTGTGAAGCTCGGTGAAGTTTTGAATAATTCAACGAACTACTCTACTACTACTGGATTTACTCAAAGGTGAGTTGAACTTGTCGGGCTTTTCCAGGAAAAACTGCTCTAATATGAGGAAAATCGATAGAAAATTCACTGAGTCTATTGGTAGACTGAGAAAAAAATCATGGATTTTTCTCATATATTCTAGAAATTGCAAGGAAAATTCAACTCACTTTTGAGTAAATCCACTTTTTATGAAATTTAGTCAACTCGACTCAATTTTGAGACGATTGTGTGTGTGTGTGTGCTTCAGAGTTGTTCAGCAGACTTCGTAGGAGTCCAAAGAACATTGGAGGTTTGCAGTAAGCTCAGGATGAGCACAACACACTTTAGTGTTCAGTTAGCTCCTGAAAAGATTGTGGACGTTCTGAGTTTTGAAAAGTTTCAAATACGTCCTGGGTTCAACATAAACGTTCTGAAAACTGAGGAAAGTTTTAGAAGATTTCACAAAAATCGTTCCCTTAAAGTCATTGAAGGTCCTCCTGAACTACCATCTTTGAGTCAGCGAGGGATGAAAAAAGTTACTGAAATGTGATCTGCTACTAGCTCTGCAGCATTTGACAAGTAGAAGTGAGTAGGCTATCCTGAGTAGAATTTCAACATATAAATGAATGATTTCAGAATGTCATACTTTTCATTCTGAGTTCAATCTTCTGATCATCTAGTCAGATTCGGAGTTTTAAGAAAAAAATTAAATTCTACCAAATGATAAAATCCCTTGCAGTTCAGATTCTACGACCCTGTTACAGCATTTACAGCTTTACTGCATCAAAAAATGGCGATGTTCGTTTTTGAAACACTCCGTTTATTTTCATTTTTGAAGAAAACTGTAGCATGATCCACTTTCTTCAATAAAGTCGTGAGAAATAGTTATTGGTTCTAAACGATTGGGCTATGATGTTTCTGGATGGGACATGGATCTCAGTCATTTTTTTTTAAATTGCTTCAAATATGGCTCATGAAAAGCAGATCAAGGGTTAGTATTATATGGGTTCAGTAAACCGAACGCCATCCATATTAATTCACAATTTATCATTCGGCATTGATATTGACCCACATTGAGAAAAATATCAAACAGCAATACGAGACGAACCAGCCAAAGGCTGAAAGTCTCGTTAATTAAGAAAACTAACCTAAACTAAACTAATCAAACAATAATGAATTCAAGCGGTCAAACGTTGGCGAGTCTCGATCCTCTCGCCAGTGCAGAGATGAGGATCTTGGTGCTAACCAATGTGACTGCAAAATACAGCTAAAGGGTGGACGGGATTGAACTAGGGGATTCAGCATCAAGTCTTTCTTGAAACTCTTCGAAACATCTACCATACCTTGCAGCGGTTGTGTCTGATTATAGAGTATGGAGGGGGGGGAGATGTGTCTAACTGCCAGCAATTCCATACACATTTCTTGAAACCTTTCAAGCTCTGGCTACTTGAAAAAGTTTATGGTATTAAGATAATGTATGTCAAAAAGTCGAAAGAACAAAGGGTCTAAAAGGCAATAGCAGAGTGTCGACTACCTGTAAAAACCTAGAATATCAGGGAATATCAGGGATTTAAATTTTGGACCTGTAAAATCGGGTAATCTCACGAATTTATTAATAAGCTTGACTGATTTCGCTAGTTTCAAACAAATTAATTACTCGGTGTGGTTTGAGAATGGTTGTTCATTTTAAATTTTAAATAGTGTTGCAAACTTGTGGTTGATCAATGCTTAATGCTGTATTTTTACAAGTTGAGCGAAAATTACTCAAATAAAAGGGTATTGCGATGATTTTGGGTCTATTATAAATTCAGCTCCAACTGGTACATTCATGAGTTGAACTGAGATCCTGAGGGTATCCTGAGATACCTCCTAATGGGTATGTGCCTCTCTTAATAGATGTTACACCTGATTGCGTCTTACAAAATTTAACCTTCGAGTAGCTTGGTGCGTCTGTTCGATCCAGCAGTGCCCAACAAAAATCAATCCTTTGAGCGTATTTGAGTAAATGCAAGAATGGTAAAGAGTTAAGAGAAGAGGGTGATTTTTTTTCTGAATAACTACTTGTAGTTATTGCTCCTTATTGTGTTCTTAACATCCTGATTAGCTCAGAAAATCAACTAAATGAGAATTAATGGACAGCGGCGCCGGTGGTGTACTGGTAAGCGTGATTACCGCTCACCACAGCAGGCATATGTTCAATCCCAGTCGTGAGGCATAACATCTCTGATCACGCCTTTGGTCCCCGGTTCATGAGTTGATGGGTCGATAGGTAGGGTCCTGATGTAAGAGCTGCCTCCCTGGCGTCGTCTTCTTTCTTACCATAGGCCATTGCTCGAACTTTTCTTCGTACACGACCCATCATCTTTTGCACGAGCCCTGGTCCCTCTTGTTTGGCTTCCAAATTCCATTTCCGCTTGAAATCCTTCATGTCACCTCCTTGGGAACTACTGTGACGCTATTTTCGCTGTATCACTATTTGGTGGAACGCGAGTAGTGGCAGCTTGCCATGCCCGTTTCAGAACGCCACACACCGTGGATTTGTGACGTGCTTGCTCCGGTGAAGCCATGATGTAAACAAATGAACTTATCCTGACAACCAATGTCTACTGTGATTCTATACACTCTTAAAGTGTATAGTGTTAAAGTTTACTTAAAATTTTACTCAAAAAATGCCTTGACAGCGTTTAATGATTCAAAGATACGTAGACAAGCATTTTCTTGACAGCATTGAGTAACTAGGTCTTCATTGTTATCCTGGTTAGCTTGGAAAATTAGCTTCTGAGTGAAGTTTTATACCCCGTTCACATTACAGCCTATATCATTAATATAGGCTGTCTTGCAATGAGCACTCATACATAGGATTTCCAGTGAAAACTAGATGTATGAGTGCTCATTGCAAGAAAGCGTATATTACGTGATATATGCTGTAATGTGAACGGGGTATTAGTATTGTGATGCTGTTGCAATAGAGATGGAATTAACGGATAAAATTTTTGAGGTGAAAACGCTATTTCTACGATTTCCCACCGGAGGAATCCGGCCACGATATAATTTTCTTGCGGAGCTGGGTCTCACAATATAATGGTATTAAAGAAAAGTGTTTCATATGTAAGATGTGGGAGAAGTGTGAAGAATCCAATGAAGCTCAATTTGCGATTCAATTTGAAAATATTCAAGAAAGACAAAAGACTTTCGAATATTTTAGTTAGATTGCTCGAAAGCTTTTATCACTTAAAGATCTGCTCATGTTGTAAAAAAGAAGTCAACTTTTAGAGAAATCAAATCAAATTTCAGGTGAATTTCTCAAATTGCGTCTCAGTATGATTTGACTACTTGCTTTATTCAGTATATTGCGTTCGTACCTGATTTAGGTTTGCCATGAATTCGGTTAGCGGTTCAGACTTTCTACTGGACGAATTTAACATGTTTTCATAATTGTGGTCAGCTGGAATTTGATAAAATATTTTGAGGCTGTACTACAAATAGCGTTACTCTCAGAATTCTCAAAAGCAATGTAATTTCTTTCTACTGTAAAACGAAACCAATTGCAAATTCTTTGTAAAACGAAACCAATTGCAAATACGTGGAAAGCAGTCTTCACGAAAACATGTACCATGTTGAGCTTGTGTACAAAAATCAAAGCGAATGTTCAGCTTGAACTTTCGTGCAATTTTGTACACAGGTACAATTCATACAATACACTCGGGTGTATCGATGTACACAGGTGTATTCGCAGACGTTTGCACGTGGGCTTGACACGGAGCAAAATTATAAAATTACAAAAAGCAATGTAGACCGGGACTAGAACCATGAACCTTCTTATCACCAGGCCTGTGTCTTGACCTTTCGTATATTTTAGAATGATCCCTTGTAGAGTCCACAAATGGCCGCCACGTAGGCGTTACATGCACTTCCACTTCGAATTTTCAATTATACAAATCTCGGAAATTAGAGCCCCACTATACCTGAAATTGCTACTGCATGTATGCTGCAGTGTAGCAAACGTGTAGTAACAGTTTAATTGTAGTACGTATCGTGAAAGCTGATATTTGTGCGCTTAAAGTTTCGAAGTGGTTACGAGAATAAGGATTGTACAGCGATTCATCTTAAAACGTGGGTAAGATTAAAGTTAAAGGCATATAAGAAGCACTCATAGTAGGTAAAGGAACTAATTCGTCTGCCGTTTATCGAAGACAACATATCAAGAACACTGGCAACTCTTCCATTTTCTCGAACGACCGCTATGCGGCAGGTACAATAGCGTCATCTGCCGCTCAAAGGTAAATGCTTCGAACGAATTTGATAGCAAAGATTAAATCCTCAGAAGAAAGGTTTGTGTATTTGGTAATTTTTCTATGCGTTGCTTCCACATTCGCTCAAGTGCAGCGCTACGGTATCTGTCGCTTGGATTCTGGAAAAGTTGCCAGTCTTCTTGATATGATGTCTTCGCCTTTATGCAATCCCTCTCCCATATGAGCAACAAGCGCATGAGTTTGCACATGGGTGTAAACTCGTTCATTGCACTTGAGTTCAAACTTGTGTACAAATGGGCTTGTACATATTCGCACATAGCAAGCGGAGAACAAGTGAGTGCAAAACATTCGTGTACTTTACACACAATTTGTACCGTGAAGACTGGTGGAAAGTATTAGAGATCTTTGAGTCATAATGAACCCAGGACATACTTCCAGGTCATACGACAAGGACATGACACTTGGATTTATTCTGACGAGTTTTGTGATCCTCTCGGATTGCGTGCACTGTACTGTTTACGAAACAATTTTAAAAATTAATGCAATATTTCGCAATGTGATGTCGTCAACAATATTTACACGCTTCACCTTACATTTCAAGATGCGTTAAACCTGCCACCGTATGATCATCAAAGACGTCGCTCAAATTCTATTCACTGCTAAATTCCCCAGGGTTGACATAGACTTCGCTAATAGTTTAAAAATTTAGCTGAATCGCTAATCCGCTAACTTAAATTTAGCTTCCTTATTTAGCGAATTTGCGAAAATCTCCTCACCACTACAATTTGCAATAGCGTCATCTTTGAACACGGTTTATACCTCATTTGCTTTTAACAATCTTATTTCAGAAGCACTGCAATTGCAATTACATGCAAGCCTGCAACAAACCATAATTTTAGCACACATTTTACTTCTTACCAATTCCCTAATAAATACATAACCTTCTGTTTCTCATGATAAACATGGCCCAACCTACGCTACATACGACTTTGGCTATACCCCGCAGTATCCAACTCCCATCGATTCAACCCAAATCATCATTTCAGGCTTTCCCTCCTTAGACTACACTAGCCCCGAAGCCTAAATCGTTATCATTTCCCACTTTCTCCCACGAGAGTGACAAAGACTATCAGAATCCATTTGTGTACCCTTTCGCTCCGAAACTAATCCCCTGCGAACCATCCCCAGGCCGTCACCAACGGCACCTAATCACCGCCGTTCACAATGTCAAAAAAAAATTAATCATCGCAAAAAATAACGAACATCACGAATGGGTTTTTATATGATTTCAGCTTTAAATTACGCCCTTCCCGACCACCACCGCCACCGCCACCCGCATTCGCATTCCTCCGGGCCTGAACCAACAAATCCTCAAACCGTGTGTAGGCTACCATCAAAAAGTGTTCAAAACTCTCTTGTTGCTGGATCCCATCCATCCGTTCTCTAGCCCCATAAAAGCATTTGTCAATGTGTGCGAATGTTTGAAATGTTCACATTTTGCTGCTGCTGCTGCTGCCACACTTTTCGGTTGTTTTTACAGCTGCACTTTCTGCCTAGATCATGATAAAATTTTAGCCATAGCAGCAGCAACCATCGCATCGGGGAGCTTTTGCAAAGTTCTGTGCTCCACTCTGCGGGTGTGTGTATGTGTTTGTTGTATACATTAGAGTAGACACCTCCGCCACCCCCCCAGCTAGCTGCCTGCCTGCTCGACCGTCTCGTTGTCCTCGTCGTCGTCATCGGTCGTCTATGTCATGTGTTTTTTTCGAATGCGTTTTTTCTTGCCTCGTTCCTTTTGCTTCAACGAACGAATAAACGATATTTTATACAGCAGCAGCAGCAGCACATTCGTCGGTCGTCGTCGTCGTCGTCGTCGCCATCGCAGAACAGCACCAGAATGATCGTATTTCTCCGGGAGAAATACATAAGGCACTTTTTTTTGTTTACGCCACACACCATGGCGCTTTTTTTGGGGGGCCTTCGGTCGTGCGAATGAATAAGCGGGTTTGGCCCCGCTCTCCCGGGTGAATGGTGCACAAAGCTGGAGGGGAAGGGGGAGGCAGAGTGCGTGCAGAAAGTGTTGCAGGAAAGTGGGTTCCCCCGTGGAGGTTGGGTCATGGGGAGCAAAGGAAGGGGTTTGTACGTTTTTTGCGTACTTTTCTATGTGTTCTAAATTCTAGGCTCACAGTGATTCGACGAGTGGAATTCTTGGGCAATTTGTTAATATTCATTAAACATTATGGACATACTTGACATAGATGTTGAATAAAATACTCATCATGAATTCTTTCTTTCTCGTTGCAGGTATGAATATTTTCATCTTTAAATCATGGAAATGAGATTAATTCCTGACCAGGTATATTTTTGTAAGCAAACCCCGAGGGGAATCTACCTTGGTATGCTTAAATCAGCGTTTTTATTAAAAAAAAAATCGAATGTATTCTAAAGTTTAGTTGACCTTTTTGTTTTTAGATCATCCCTAGTTATGTTCTTTTTAGCTCTGAAAAAAATAAAATGTGTGATTTTGGGTTTGGATCACTTTTGTTTTGACCCAAATTAGCCTTCGATTTTCTTCTTTTATTTCGAACAATGTTTTGCTCAAAACTAGCTAAGTGGTACTCATGCATAAAAAAAAGTATTTATGAACTATAAAAGACTGTATATCTTTAATGTTATATACATCGGTTGATTATTTCAATCATTTGCGGACCATCATGACTTTAAGGTGAATCGCTGTGACATCCTTATTCTCGGAACGACTTCGAAACTTTAAGTGTACAAATATTAGCTTCTACAACACGTACAGCATTCAAATTGTTACTTCACGTTTGCTGCACTGCAGCATAAATGAAGTAGCAATTTCAGGTGAAATAGGGCTCCGATTTCCGAGATTTGTGTAATTGAAAATTCGAAGTGGAAGTGCATGTATTTATAGCCTACGTGGCGGCCATTTGTGGACTCTACAAGGAATCACTTTAAATACATTCAGTTAGCAATAACATTATTTATTTATTTATTGAAGGATTTTTTATTATGAAATAAGATCAGTTATATATTGAAAGGAATTTATTTAACTGCTCTATAAGTGATAACATATTCCAGATATAAATTGGTTAAAATATTAGTCGTTGAAAATGTCCCACAAAGTTGTTCGTCGATGATTTATGAACAACTTTGTTGAACACCGGAAGTTTTTTCTGAATTCATCCCAAATACTTATAATTTAATGGACATTTTCGGATAATCGTCGCTTCAAAATCTCATAATCGCGATATCTTACTCGACTGGAATACACAGAATTGATTGACATTGTGTTTGATAATAGCGGTCCCAGGGACACAGGTGTTTTTGAAGTAAATGGTGTACATTAAACCGATGCAAAATTTGAATTTTTCGCTCCACAGTGCGTAAACGATTCCAAATCAAATTTTGACTAGCCTCTCACAATTTGAGCTCATTTGATAAGAAACTGACAAGGCACAAACTATTTTAAGTTTGTATGGGAATTACTATGGGAAAAGTAGTTTCAAACAATTCACCATATCACACTGATTTCAAAATTGATAGCTATGCCTGTAGTAAATTTTCAACTTTGCTGAAAACTACTTTTCGTTTAAATGTAAGGAACAATAGTTATAGTTGATTCAAGTCGCTGTTGTCTTATTATTATACTCAATCAACTGCTCAGCAGGCAACATCGGTATTTTTAGCACGTGGAATAGAGCACAAAAATCATGGCTACTATGTTACACTGCATGATCATACCATAAGATTATCAATCTATTAAATAATTAATAACTATTTAATTTGATATTTGACTGAAAAACGATCATCTGCAAAGTTGTTGTAAATTTCCAATAAGAATAGCTAAAAAACGTTTTAACAGTGCAATATGCGAAAAGGCTAGAAGATAATGAACAAAAAGTTTAATTTTCCCATAGTAATGTCCATACAAACTCAAATGGTTTGTGTCAAAAAAGCTTATTACCAAATGAGGTCAAATTTTGGAAGGCTGATCAGGACTCAATTTGAGGATGTAAGATTTACTTACAACTATGAGAGATTCATCATGGCAGGATGTTAGCGGAGACCGCATGAACGGAGGATGAGATATACCGAGCTTCGGTCTAATGAAAGAAAATGGAGAAAGTAAAATGTGGAGTGTATTAGTGAGTGAAATGAATCATGTCGAACGAAATAGAAAAAAGTTTGCCGACTGGACTCGAACCACGAACGTTGCAATTATCAAACCTTTGCTTTAATGGGGTGTTCACATTTGTTCGGATTTTCTTGCGCTAGTCTACAAGCCAACTAGCACGAATTTCAGTTGCTCCTGAAATATCATACTGGTAGACGCTGATGCTCTGCCCACATAATGCTGGTGAGCTTTTTTACTAGCACATTAGCGCTAGTGAAATAGCATAAGTGTAAACACCCCATAAAAGCGAATAAGAAGCGCCCAAGTAACATTTTAAGTTTTATGAAATACTACAAAACAACTATAAAGCAACCTTCTTAGAACCCCGGTCAAGGCTATTTTGTCATTAATGCATCCACCCAAAACCTCATTAAGGCTAGAATATGTCAAGATTGATTTACTGCAAAAGGTTGTATGACGAACGCATTGAGAACCACTTGAAAGCTACAACAAAAGCTATTTAGCAACAATAAAATCTCTTTCCGAGCCATTTCCCCTAACCTCTTGCTAAACCCACTAGAAAAGCATGAATCAAGATAGAAAAGGATTTATGAATCCGATCTTATCAAAATAATTAAAATAGAAACTCCAAATTTATTACAATAGTTTTCAATAAGTGGCCTAGTTTCAAGTGCCTTATTATATTTTTATGTGAAATGTACGTGAAAACATCGAAAAAAATAAGTCCGCCCTTGTAAAACGTCGGTTTGACTAATTATTTTACATTGAAAAAAAAAGTTATTGTACAGATCGAGCTTGGCCGAGATTTTTTTTTTATGATTTTCGCATTTAAATGTTTGCTCATTGCTAAATTTACCAAAATGTAGTTGTATCCAAGGAAATATAGATTGAAAATCGAACATTGTAAAAAACAAGCAAACTAATTGTAACATGGCGGTGGCATAAAAGTTGATTTTCATAGGTCATTTGCGAAAAAGTTGTTTTGCTTTCAAGAAATCCTTAACAAATTCATAAGGTTTTAAAATGGCTTTTATGAAGAGAACTTGCAGGCTGAATTGTATTTATCTAAAGCCTTTTTGCTTGATCCTAACCCATTCAGATTTATGGCAGCTTTTATGAAGGCAAAGTCGCCTGCAAAAAGTTAAAGGTCAAAGTTTGTTTATCTTTCGATAGTTGCGCTGTGGGATCCAGGGTTCTTCCAGGCGGTTTTCTCCCGATGGATTGTGAGCAGTTAGTCAGATAGTTTGCGATACTGTTTTACAACATTTCGCATTTCGAACAGCTGAAAGCGCAATCGTTCCCGAAAAAGATTCCCTTCTTCCGGATGGTTTCAGAAGTGCACCATCCAACAATGCAGGGATGTACACTTGAATGAAATTTTCGAAGAGTTCATTCTTTCGTCGAATAAAATCGCTGCTATGGATCGGAAAACCGCTAATCTCCGCTAAATAACAGTTTCAGTGGTTTGCTGTCGGTTGTTACTTCGATTGCCATCTATTCAAACGATCTGGAGGAGGCTGGTATGTTTTTAAACTTTCGACAATGTTTTATGCATTCGAGGGCCACGCTCACTTTACTTTTCTCCGCCAGATGGTCAATCATTGATGGTGTGCTGGTTCTTCTAAAGAAGTAAATTTTGCTGAAATCGACTTGAATTTGTCATCCTATTTCGTCTATTCTTCGAGATTTCCTTGCCATAAATTTGGCTTATATTAACTATGAGGAACCATCTTTTTACCTCAATTTGTAAACAGAGTAATTGGCGAGTTTATGATGCATTTTAAAAAGCCTACCCAATGGTTCTATGGCTGCTTTTATAATGATAGAACACGTTTATGAAGTATTTTATCAAGACATTAATAAACAATTGCTAATGACGTTTATGTTTGAATTACAGAACAGTTCTAAGGAGGGATTGAGAACCATTTTTAATTTATTTTTAAAACAAAACAGTTTTTGACTTTCTTGTGAGATTATAAAAGGTTTTTTAAACTGCAAAAAGCTAAATTACTAAGCAGGAACGTTTTACACTTTGAAATTCTGTATTTAAACTAAATGGATTGTTCATTGCCGTTTTAAAACCATCATACATTCAAGTGGATGCCAAATGGTTACTGAATTGTTACTTGGGGCGCTAATTTTCTCTCATACTCGACTTCTTAGGCTTTTTCTGCTGACCGGGAATTGGAGAGAGTCGTGGCAAATGTGTGTGTGTCGTTCTACTTTGTTATAAATAAAATACTTGCTAGTATAGTCGAAAACGTAGACACAAAATTAAAAAAAAAGATAAAAAATTATAACATTGTTTGCAATTTTAACTTATACCGTTCGCTGTGATATTTGCTGTGGTATTCGCTGTGGAAAATGATAAAAAATGCAACTAACATTCAATGTCATACATTTTTGCTTAGCGTGTATAAGTTAAGATACACGCGAAAGTTTAATTTAGTACAAAAATGCAATTAGCCATATTTTCCAAATTTCACATAACTTTATTTATTTATTTACAGACTGATTACTTAAAAAATAATTTAATCTATACCTCTTATTCTGGCACTAAACTTAGGATTCTTCCGTAAAGTCAGTTCTAGAAGTTCGGGACAGTCCACGTTGCCAGTTATAAGGTCGAAGATAAACAGTCGTTGCAATTTTAGGTGCCTGGCAGAAAGGGCTGCCAAATCATCAGCTTGCATCGGTCGGGATAACTAGGAAGATTGACTGGATCGTTCCAGGGGAGCTGACGCAAGGCATAGCTTATAAAACTTTGATGGATCCGTTGAATCGCAAAGATATGCGCTTCATAAAATGGAGACCATAATTGCCATCAGTTATTCGTCTTATTTTAATTACTCAACAATTTTTCAAATTGATTTTTCGTCCCTACACTGAGGCTTACGAATTCCATAAAGCATGGCTTATGAACCTGGGCAATTTGGAACCCCGTGCGAGCGTTGTTACGCTTGCAACTAAATGAACGAAAATTTATTAAAACATTTATGAATATGTATGTTTCATTTGTATGGGAACACCCCCTTACAGAGAAGGGAGGGGTCTCAAACCATCATAAACACCTGCATACAAATTTTCACGCCGATTGGTTCAATAGTTTCTCAATCTATAAGAGTCAGACAGACAGACAGAAATTTATTTTTATATATACAGAAGATTGGCTGGACAGAACTAAATAAATGAGCTAATTATTTTTCCTAATTTCATATAATGATAATCCTGCCCAGAACATGTGATAAGTAACATAAAAATATGATTGTACGAATCGGCGTTCCATCCATTCTTCAAAAATCCATTCTTCATCGGCGTGAAGGAATTCAAGAAAAATAAGAAATATTGAATAGCATTGATTTTCCACCAGAAAGCTCAAAACTACCACTCACTCATCTGGTTATATCTCAAAAACTATTTGTCCAAATCATTTGCCCTTGGAAACACATCAAGTAGAAGAGTTTTCCAAAGAGGGGTGAAAATTTGAGCCCAAAATATTAAGAAATAAAAAATACCGCCCATGGTGAAAATAGGCCATTTTTTGACAATTTTGATACCTACCGGTAATCCGCCAGTTTACTGTAGTTACTATAACAAAAACAAAATGTAGGTACACCTATGTCAATCTACATAAAAAAATCGAGTGTTCTTTCGGCTGTCGACAAAAGCAGGCCACTCTCGATGTGTGCCACGCGATCGTCTGTTTTCTCGGCAGCAACCATTGTGTGGTCCTCCTCATTGTTCTTCATCAGCAGTTCTTTCGGTCGATGCGTCGTCGACTTTGGAAAGCAACCGTTTCGTGATGAGTGTGTGAGTGTTGACCACATTTTGCGTCCATTGCTGCAATGGAAGCGCTCTGATCCCCGTTGGCGTAACTGTGAAACCACTGGAAGCGGCTCCCGTTCTGATGGAGGAGGCCTTTTGGATAGCGGAAGATAAAGTATTTATTGTGTTGTACCTTTTGACTATAGTTTTAAGATGTATTGTATAGTGAACAAGAATCACTCGGCTCTGTAAAGTTAATTCGTTTGAGCCTTATCAAATAAATAATAAACAACATACATTAAAAAATCTTCAAATTGACGTTTTAAGATCACTTATTTGGTTGTGGAGTAGCCTCTTAGAGACGCCAGTGGTGTAGTGGTGCGCGGTATTACCTCTCACCCCAGCAGGCTTGGGTTCAATCGTTGTCGGCGCCGCCGGGATGTTCTGAGGCATAACATCTCTGCCGTTGGTAGCATTGGTGCTCAGCACGGAAAACAAGATCGACGGAAAACAAATCAAGGAAAAAAAAGTAATCTCTTCTGAAAGAAATTTTTTTTAAATCTTGAAAATCCAGAGTTGTAGCCGAAAGGGATCTAGTTACTTCAGAGCAAAATCAAAAAAAGCGTTTATTCAGAATGCCAAAATAAGCGTTTTGGCCAAGTTTGGCTCAAATCGGTGACATCGACCACACATGGTGTAACCACTTGAGCTAGAATGACCCAAATAGCAGATTTTTAGCGATGGGCCCAATCTTAGATCCATAGGCCAACATTAGAGCCATTTCCCCTATAATGTGTTTGTTTGTATATATTTTATATGCTTGCTGTTCTATCAATTCCAATCGACAGAATTGTCCAAAACCGGTTTAAAAAGTTTTTTCAACGCTCCAAACTTCTCAGGTGAGTGTGACTATTGTCAGCCAGTCGGAGACGAGCCAGCCAACGGCTAAAAGTCTCCTTAATAAGAATATAAAAAAAAAAAAAAAAAAAAAAAAAAAAATATTGTCAGCCGTCTTTTTTTCTTCGGTAAACTTTCCATTTGAACTGCGTGTTAACCAGCTGTTCTATTATGGACAACTCGAAATCAGCCGTATTTTGTAGTAAGTATATTTCATTTCAAGAAAAATCTGGCATAACAGGATTGCTCAGTCGTAAAAATGTAATCAGACGGAAGCTCAAAAACTAAGGAATCGTTTGAATACATTCAGCAAAGAATTCATATAGTGAAATTAACGTTTAAATTTCGAAATCAGTCAATAGGCTCTGAAGCCATCTTTACCCTATATATAAATATATTGCTGCGTAATATTAGTTGAAAACGTTAACTATTAATTTATCACGCATCCATTTTTATTTGAATTGTTATTGTTACAGCTGTTTTTAGCCATTCAACAACACCCTGCACCCATTATGCAAGCTTTTTTTCGAACATCCTGCATCACACGTTTCACCGCACCCGCTGCTAGCCATATCGCATTCAGCATGATCAAGGAGCTTTTCTCTCTGTATACGTGAAACACGAAGCCGGAGTTTTTTCTTGCCGGCTTTCTCTTAGCACTATGTTCTCCCCTTAACAACCCCACCTACCCCCTTCAGTACTTTCTAAACCCAACTCCTCAACCTTGCAGCACTAGCCGGAGCAGCAGCAGCAGTTGACCGAGTGTGCCAGGCGCTGGTATTGGTGAGAGCACTTCAGCTGCTTTTCCTTTTCCCGTTCCGTTGTTCTACCACCCAGCCTCCTGCCTGCTGTTATGTACCAATGTTGTGTGTTATCGGCTCTGCACGCGTGCAGAAAAACGCTTTCTGCCAATTTAGCCTCTCTCTGTTTTTATGCACGCGTTTCTATGCTTCTCTCATAAATAATGGTTTTTTGCATGCTCCACTCTCTTTCTCTCTCTGGCCCACTGGCCGCTCGCTCCCGATGCTTCTGATGATGTGTAGTATACCGTTCGCCTGCCATGCGGCCTCTCCTACGTTTGTATTGCGTTGCCTTCGCAACCACCCACCAAACCACCTCCCACCCGACCGCCAAAATCCTATCATCCGATTGTATATTCCATGTTCCCGGTTTTCGATTGTGAATGCCATTAACTTTTTTAGCTCTTGCTTTTTCTATACACTTTCTATACAAACCCTCACCAACGTCGTCGTCGCCGTCCGTACCGTCGTCGTCGTCGTCGTCGCCGCAAGTTAACGGGCGAGACAGGCAAACGGGCGACGACGACAACGATGGAACCACATGTTTCTTCCTTTTGGCTTGAATTTATCGCTATGTTGGATGAGAGCGGCCAATGTCGACAACAACGTGTGCCTCCCAACATGATGTTTGTTGCTCCAGTCGGTCGGTCGGTGGCGGTCACACTCTGTTGCTGTTCTGATCTGATGATGGCATTTACTACGTGTGAGGACGACCGTTTAATGTTCATCTCATGGGTGGGTGGCATCGCCCAAGCACCCCTTCTCTCTCTCGCTCTCTCTCTCTCTGTCTATGGTTCGATCTGCATCCTTCCTTGTTGGTAACGCATGGCAATGCTTCTGCTGTCACTGACGGTGTCCGTGCATGAAAGGCCATGTGCTGTGTTTTTGCTCAAAGGTGTATCTTTCGGCCTGATAACGGTCATATTTTCCTTTCCTGGACACATAAACTATGTACATAGACATTCGTATTAATCCCGTGGGAGGCAAACTGAATGTGACTTTAAATGTAACCTTTCATATGTTCGAGCGAAAGGGATTACTGAATTGTCGCGTGGATGGGTTTTGTCCGATGCTTGTTTGTTTATTTGGAATGTCGGTTTTATCACTTTACCAAGAAATACTATAAATATTATGATTATACAATCAACACGTAACGCTTAAAACATATTTACTAAAGCAATTGTCCACGAAAGCAAAGTCTATGTTCTATCACACTAGGGGCCAAATTAATCGCACCTTTCAATTCACGCATAAATCTTTCTGCTGGTTCGTGCATAGTGCAGTTGCAAGACCGTAGAGGAGGGTTGAAGATTGTTCGTTGCCGTAACGTGGTTGAATTCCCATTGAATTGTATTCTTTTCAGGAGACATTGACTGTTAACTCGACCAGATAAAATGTTCGTGAAGACGACTACATGTCATGCGAACATCGTATCAAAGTTCACCAGTCCACACAAATCTTGATAACATGGCAAATAATCTCCAGTCGTGGCAAATTTAACGTTGAATTTGACCAGTATATTGGGGTCTCCAAACAACACTCGCGAATTTTGATCTCACCAGTTCAATATATACAGCCAGCATCGCGTGCGGGTTGTCAAACTGTCGTCCAAACCTTGTGACCAAGATTGCGAACGCTTTCTGCTCGCGGTAAGGCCAATTGATTATTTTGACTGATAAATATGACGGGCTGTGCTTTTCGTGTGTTCCATGTTATGAAAACAAAATGCTGCAGCTATTCTGTTGCTATCATTTTCTGTGCTTTACGGTAAATGATTGCACTGGACCACGAACGTGGATATGATTTGAGATGTCATCTGTTTTTAGATAGCTATATACGAGGTAGGGGAGATGGATGTAATGTCGGCCTAAATGCCCCTATAAAAATTTAGAATTTTAATAGTGATGTAATCAGTCATTCACGTAAACTTGTGTTTCATTTCGCGCAACCGAGCAACTTGTAAACAATGTTATTTACAACAATGGGCTTTTGTATACAATATTTGTTACATTGTATGAAATGTCTCAGAACTTTACATGATATGTAATGTAAACTTATATGATATATGACGCTTCATTTATGTGCATTTTTTTTAACTAGTTCGTTTATTTGGGAGGCTCAATCGCGTTAGCTTTACGGAGCCGATAGTTCATTGTTCTTTGTTTGTAACAAAATTCACTTAATTCTATGTCTAGTAGGAGTTGGGCCGAATACTCGCGGCTTACTCGAGGTTAGAGAGGTACATTGTCGAAGGATAGGATCAGGGGAGGAGTTTGGGGGTAAGGTTTCGTTGTCTCATCAGAGCGTTGTCGCCAGTATGAATGGTAGTGCGGTTCTAGTTTCGTCTGGAGTTCGACCGGCTATGGTGACCAGTGGGCGACGATGAGACTCATCGAGACGGGGGGACAAGACAAACAAAAACTATTAAAGAGAGACAAAAGACAAAGGAATTAAATTCTTATACTAGACATTTGAAGAAACACATAAACCGACTGCATATAGCAGATATCGCGAGTTCCCAACACGTCTCTGATAGGAACATAGGGTTGTCTTCCTTGGGCCTCAAGGGTATTCAAAAGTCGCTCTCTGGCGGCGTCATTATCCGTACATTGCCAAACTGCGTGATCGATGTCATCGTAACCGTTTCCACACCGACAGATGTTGCTGTCTACGAGGTTTATTCTATTGAGATGAGCATCTAGCGAGTAGTGGTTGGACATAAGTCTACTCATCACGCGAATGAAGTCACGACTTAAGTCCAAGCCTTTAAACCACGCTCTCGAAGAAACATTAGGAATAATTGAATGTAACCACCGTCCAAGATTTCCATTGTCCCAATCGGTTTGCCAACTCGAAAGGGTACTCTGACGCACTAAATGGTAAAATTCATCGTGTGAAATTTGCCTGTCATAAAATTCGCCTTCCTGCGCGCCCACCTTTGCGAGAGAGTCCGCCTTCTCATTGCCTGGGATTGAGCAATGAGATGGGACCCATACAAAGGTAATCATATATGATCTTTCGACCAGTACACTCATCTGCTCCCTTACCTTTGAAAGGAAATAAGATGAGTGTCTACTTGGTTTCATCGACCGAATAGCCTCAATCGAACTGAGACTATCCGAGAAGATGAAGTAATGGTCTGCGGGCATGTTGGAAATCATCCCCAATGCGAAGTTGATTGCTGCCAGCTCAGCAACAAAAACGGAACAAGGTTCCTGGAGTTTGCGGAAGGCGCTAGAGTTTTCATTGAAGACACCGAAGCCAGTGGATCCACTGAGACGAGACCCGTCTGTAAAATATATGTTTACGCAATTGACGTGTTGGTACTTTTCAGTAAAAATACGCGGGATAATAATAGTTCGAAGTTGATCTGGAATCCCGTTAATCACTTGTTTCATGGACAGATCATATTCAATTGAGGAACTGCGATTGGTGAAGTGAGCACGGTCTGGAGTATAACAAGGAAGACACATATCCGACGATATGTAGTGGTGGTAGATTCTCATAAATCGAGATTGTGAATTCAGCCCAAGAATTTCTTCAAAATTTGCAATTATAAGTGTGTTCGTCACTCCGCATTTGATTAGTATTCTGAGAGAGAGCTCCCAGAAACGGTTCTGGAGGGGTGTTACTCCTGCCAGAACCTCGAGACTCATGTTATGCGTTGAGTGCATACAGCCAAGAGCAATACGCAGACAACGATATTGAATTCGTTCCAATTTTATTAGGTGACATTTTCTTGCCGAGAGAAAGCAGAAAGAGCCGTACTCTAGAACAGAGAGAATAGTTGTTTTATAAAGCGTTATGAGGTCTCCCGGATGAGAACCCCACCATGTGCCGCAAATTGAACGGAGAAAGTTGATCCTCTGCTGACATTTTTGCTTCAAATACGTAATATGGGTATTCCAAGTGCACTTTGAATCAAACCAGACCCCAAGATACTTGAAAAACAATGATTGAGTAATGTTTCTGCCCAAAAGATTAAGATGCATTTGGGCTGGGTACCGCTTTCGAGTAAACACTACCAGTTCAGTTTTCTGCGGCGAGAATTCGATCCCTAGATTCCTAGCCCAAGAAGACAAGTTATCTAAGGAACTTTGCAATGGTCCTTGCAAGTCCACGGCATGTGGACCTCTTATGGAAACCACACCGTCATCTGCAAGTTGTCTTAGCGTGCATTGTTCTGCCAAACAGTTATCGATATCTTTGACATAAAAGTTATAAAGAAGAGGGCTGAGACATGAGCCTTGGGGCAGACCCATGTAGCTAATTCTGGAAGTTGTCAGTTGTCCAAGGGAAAAGTTCATTTGCTTTTCTGACAACAAATTGTACAAGAAATTATTTAAAATTCCGGAAAGTCCACATCTGTGCAGATTGTCTGACAGAATTTCAATGGAAACTGAATCAAAAGCCCCCTTAATGTCCAAGAATACTGAAGCCAATTGCTCCTTGTGCGCAAAGGCCAGTTGAATATCTGTGGAAAGCAGCGCTAGACAATCGTTTGTTCCTTTGCTCTTGCGGAACCCAAACTGTGTATTTGATAGCAAGTTATTTGTTTCGACCCACTGATCGAGTCTCCGAAGGATCATTTTCTCCAACAATTTCCTAATGCACGAAAGCATAGCAATCGGACGGTATGAGTTATGGTCAGACGCTGGTTTGCCAGGTTTTCGAATGGCTATTACTTTGACCTGTCTCCATTCAGGCGGTACAATGTTGTTTTCTAGCAAGGAATTGAATAAATCTAGCAAGCGTCTTTTAGCGATATCTGGGAGATTTTTCAGAAGATTGAATTTAATCATATCGCTTCCCGGTGAGGAGTTGTTCGATGAAAGAAGAGCCATAGAGAAATCCAGCATTGAGAATGGTCTATCCAGAGAGCCGCCGCTAGGAGACGCTTCTCGAAGAATATTTTGTGCTGGAACTGAGTCCGGACAGACCTTTTTAGCGAAATCGAATATCCATCGGTTGGAGTATTCTTCACTCTCATTAGAAGATGAGCGGTTACGCATGTTGCGAGCCACCCTCCACAAGGTGTTCATTGAGGTTTCTCGTGAGAGTCCCTCGACGAAATTGCGTCAATAACCGCGTTTTTTTGCTTTGATTAATTGTTTCAGCTTTGTCTCAAGCTTTGAATATTCCTCGAAGTAAGTGGAGGTTTTGTGTCTACGAAAAGCTTTGAAAGCATCAGATTTTTCTACATACAGTTTTGTGCATTCTTCGTCCCATCCAGGTGTGGCTGGTCTCCTTTTGAAGGGCGCACTTGGAACTTTTCTTTTTTGTGCTTCCAGTGAACTTTTGTAAATCAAATCGGCGAGGAATCGATATTCTTCCAATGGTGGAAGCGTATCTATTGATTCGGCACCGATTGTCACCGCCGTTGCATATTTATGCCAATCTATGTTCCTTGTAAGATCAAATGGAACTCGAGATGGTTCTGCAGAGTGAGGGGCACACTTAATTGAAATGATGATTGGCAAATGATCGCTACCATGGGGATCATTGATAACCTTCCACAGACAATCCAATGATAGCGATCTTGAACACAAAGATATGTCGAGTCGGCTTTCTCGAGCCGGAGGTTTTGCTATACGTGTCACTTCACCAGTGTTCAAAATAGTCAAGTTGAAATCGTCGCATAAATCGTAAAAAATAGCCGCTCTATTGTCATCATATAGATCGCCCCACCCAGTACCATGGGAGTTCATATCACCCAGAATTAATACTGGGGATGGAAGAATCGAAACTAGATTCCAGAGTTGACTACGATTTATGTGCATCATACTGAACAGAAATTTCTCTACTGTTTCGAACTACGTAGATAAAATTGATAAATAGAAGATTTTTAGCGATGGGTTCAATCTTCGATCCATAGGCCAACATTAGAGTCATTTCTCCTATATACATGTACATGGACCAATACATTAGACAAAGATAACAACAGAAGTTTTCGATGCATTATAAATCTTATGTGAATCCTTTACCTCAGAACAAGTTGTAGCCAAACATGCGATCAATTTGCACCCACAAAATCATAAAGCATAGCATCTATCGCTTTGCTGTATGAAACATTACAACATCAACACAAAACATGTGGATGACATCAATGAGTACATATTTGGGAAAAGCTAAGAAGAGCTTAGAATAGTTGACATTTAAAGACTGTACTCGAAATAAGTCAGACACACAAAAATGGTCGCCAAAAATTAATTTTAGGTCAGATTTTCTTCAGGGAATAAAGTACAACATTATGGCTAGGTTTCTACTTCATTGGAACTCCACTCCAAAACTGAATGCCCGCGCCTTGCCCTTGACACCACTTCTAAGGTTTTGGGCCATGGTGGGGCTGACTTATTTTGATACTTATACCCACTGTTTCTTCAAAGCCAGCTCGTTCTCCAACAGCTCAGGTGTTTTACGAAGTCTGGCCTTTATGATTTCCCAAAACTTCTACATCGGGCGAAGTTCCGGCGAGTTCGGTTGGTTCACGTCTTTTGGTACAAAAATAAGATATTTGTCTCTGTACCAGTCTAACACCGGCCGCGTGTAGTGGCAGGATGCCAAATCCGGCCAAAACAGCCTCCATGAGACCGTAGGAAGGGTAGGAGGCGCTTCTGGAGGCACTCGTCCCGGTAGATTTGCCCGATGATGGTAACCGTCGTGATGTATGGCTGGCTCAACTTGCCGCATCCGCAGATGGCCTGCCAAACCAAGAACTTTTTGGCGAATTTGTCCACCTTCTTTTTCTTTACCTCCTCAGGAACGGCCAACCGTGACGTGGCAAAGTAAAACTCCTGCCCCGGCAACTGCTTTGTGTCCGCCTTGATATAAGTTTCGTCGTCCTTCACGACGCACCTCGGTTTTGTCAGCCTCGCCCCGTACAGCCCGGTGCATTCCGGACCTTGTAGTCGTGGATGAAGGCCCGTTTTTTTGACAAACTAGATGGAAACATCAGCCTTCTTCGCCGCATAGTTGTCTACGGGTTTCCGCCGCAGCCTGCCTGCCGCTGGGTCATCTGGGTCTCCTTGAATGACTTCACCACCCGGGAAATCGTCGAATGATGGATTCCCAGGTGTTTCCCGATCCATATGTGGGACGCAGTCGGATTTTCCAGGACGGCGCACAAGATTTTTTCACGGATCTGCTCTTGCTTCGATGCCATCTCAATAACCACTTGACAGATTGTGATGAAATTTTACTAGCGTAAACATTACACTCTTAGCTAGTTTCAGTCAAAATTTCATCAATTTTACCCACACGCTAAAAAGTTACAAACTAATCAGTGTGTCTCACTTTTGTCGAGTACAGTCTACAGCGAAAATTTCATAGCTTTTTCTTTTCATTCAAGGAGCCCTTTTTGGTTAGCAAATGTTTGCTCAATTGAGTTCTTTACTGGTAATGAGGTTATTGCATTTTCGTAATCTGCATTACAAATGGAAACGAAATCCAAAATTTCATCACTTTTGGAGCACTGGAACTATTTTAAATAATTGTGATTACATTAGGAAAAATCACCACCTTAGCGCCCCTTGAAAGTACTTTGTATGGGAGCGAGCTGTCATTTTGTTAGGCTTGTGTCAAACAGTGAAATGATTATTTTGCTTAAAATCTTGATTTAAAAATCGACATGGATGTAAATGGGGTCGGAAAAAATATCGTTATGCTCAGAAAACGAAGCTTTTTCAGATAATCGATAAATACCGATATTTTTTTTCCAAATTAAAGAACCCAATTCATAGGGGACGAATGTGTATTAGTGATACTGGCGTGAGGTATTCGATTGGTTGAATATCGTTTGCAGGAGATTTTAATTTTCCTGTGGATTTCACGTAAGTGTGTCCGCCTACGAGTCAGCCCACTTGTTTTTAACCCTTCATACAGCAATATTGTGAATTCAGAGTGGTTTAACAGAGCTTTAACTCTTCTTCTATGATTTTTTTTTCGAAATCTTTGCTGCTGGATAATCAAGTATTTAAGACTAATCGGTATACTTTTGAGCTTGATTGACAAAATCTGTATGGAATGAGCAAATTTTAGTAGAACACCTCTTTTTGGTATATATTTTTGAAGCTGAAATTTCTTGAACCATATTAGGGTAAAGTAGTCAATAGTGAGACAGTTTCAACAATTTTTCAGATTGTTCGAGGAAGACTACGGACAAACCCTTAATGGTATAGGTTCTTAGTTGACTTAAAACAAGTTTCAGGTGTATTGGTTGTAATCTAATTTAGTTACAACCAGAAATGTTAAAGGTCAATTTTTGTCTCATTGTTCCTGCCTAACAGTGAGGCAAAGAGTTTCGAACATTGAGACACATGTTTCAAATCATTAAATTATTGTTCGACCACACCTTAAATAATATTTCAGATGTCGAGTGATTTACAGAAAACAGTTCAATGCAGATCACAATCTTCACCAACTTGAGCGGTTCATCATTCAAGAGCTGCAAGAAACGAATTACCAATATATTTTTTAGCGAAATGCTCCGTATGTGTCCTTCTTCCTGCTTGCTCCATTTTATTCTAACCTCAAGTACTCTCCGTAGGACGCTCTACTTGAAATACAAATTCGAGTGCATTCTAGGTGGTGGGAACAAGAACTAAACAGAAACCTTCAAAAGTTTGTGGTTTGTAAACCGAGCAACTTTGTTGAAGACCGTAGACCTGTAGAAAATATGCCCACTGCTCTAGAGATTTTGGCAACGCTACCAGCCTAACCGCCCTAATGTCCTTCTGTAGTCTGACAGTATATGTGAGAGTCTTTTATTTTTCTTTTCATGTTATCAACATGTATGATTTATTGATTTAAGTTTTCAAAGCTTTAGTGTTCGATACGAATACAAAACTAGCCAACGATTAATTTCTTGAAACATATTATTAAGAAGGATCCGATAAATACGGCAGTTTACCGATAAAACGCTCTATTTTTTCTAATCCCTGAGTGGTCTACTAAAGCAAGGTGTCATTAAAAGGCAAACCCTACGTTAAGCATAATGAACGGCATAACATATTATTTTATTTAACAAGGGTTTAACATGCAATCAAAATAACACATTGGTCGCATTTCTTTGGGTCAACTTGGTCGTTAACGCGTTGAATTGACACTGTTAGATTTTTCTAAAAACTGACAAAATATGCTCTTTTCCAAGATTTTTGAGAAATTTTATGTGTTTCAATATTTTTTTCTATATCAAGCCAAAAATTTGGTTAAAAATATAATCGGAAGGACGGGTTGTCATAATCTGAGACCTCGAATTTTATTTAAAGTATGAAATCTTCAAATTTTGTTAAAATCCTAGTAATTTTCCTAGCCGGGATCGGGCTTGTTTCTACTCATTTGCTATAAAAAAAATATTTTTTGAAATTGCGAAATCATTAGATAATATAATGATAATTAGTACTTGTAAGTTACAAAAAAGGGTTGCAAACTATGTGTTTGACACAAACAACCTGTCATTATTGCTTTCAGTGCGTCACAATCAGCGATTTTACGATTCGTGAGCGCTCACTCTGAGTGAACGCTCACGAGTCATAAGTTTGATGATTGTGACGCACTGAAAGCGAAATTGACAGGTTTTATGTGTCCAATACATACTTCTAAGCATTTTCTTGCATCTGACAAATACAAAATATCATTATAATATCTAATGATTTCATAATTCAAAAAAAAACATTTTTTTTTATAGCAAGTGAGTGGAAGCAACCCTGAATCTAATGTCTCTAATTTTGAGTGATTACAAATTACAGAGAGGTGAATCTCGTTTTTTAAACTCTTTGAATTAAGAGACAGAGAAAAATAGTTACACGCCTCAGATTCGTGAAAATTTGATGATTTTTTTAAATCTATAAAAAATAACTGCTTGACTAAGTTTTTTCAAGCTTAATATGTCAAACAATTTCTAAATGCAATATCTCACCTTTAAAGTTTTAAGTCACATTCAGGTCAATTTTAATCGGGCTTGTGGTTTCATTATTATATTATTATTATAAAACAGGAAGAAAATCTTCGATTCTCACTCAATTTGAAAAAAAAAAAGTTAATCGAAAGGACGGATTTTAATGGCTTTTTAATTTAATTTTTTATCATGTTGATGATGAAAACATAAATTTTCTTTCAAACTTGTGTAAAATACTGATTAATCTGTATAACAGATGTAATTTTCAATATTTTTATAAAAAAGCAAACAACTACTAGATATAAACTTTAAAATCCCTTCTGCTTGATATTTGGCCAATGAATATTTGATGACAATGAGTTGCTTATGGAATTGTGCTTGAAAACAAATTGTACTGGGTTTAAGTGATTCCGATGAACCGGTGAATTGATTCGGATTCTCTTTATGCATAAACCAGTTCTGAGGTGGCATAGAAAATCATTTACTTTCATTTAGTGTATTTATTTACATTAAGTTGCCTCCAACTATTTTCATCAAAGAATTCCGTAAAATGCATGAAGCTGTTGTAGGTTTTGTCGAAAGCTTAAACTTTTATCAACAACTTAAATCTGTTTCTTTTGTGTATGCTGAACCAGAGCGAACAGAACTAACCATTGTTTTTCAGTGAATGTTAATTACATTCACTGAAAAACGATAACGAGTTCTGCCCGCTCTAGATCGTCATGCATAAGAGATACAGTTATTCACAAAAGTTAGATAAGAGTTATTCACAAAAGTTGTATCTAATAATAAAACCTACGAAAGCTTCATACATTATTTTACGGAATTCTGTTGATGACAAAAATTGGAGGCAAATGAATGTAAATGAATGTAAATGATTTTCCATGCCTGGTTCTGAGCCGTTCACCTAAGTGACCGTTTGCACATCTCAAGTGGAGCCCCTCGATCTTTCATAAGGATCACTTGTTTTTTATTCCGTCATAAAAAAAAACATTCCTATTACTATTGAATAAACTTCACGTTTATATATACACCTTGCACACCTGTATACATGCTGAGACCAATCACGGCAGGGAATTTTTACCGGATGATATGCTTAACATTTTTGTATTTTTCCAACGCCAACGCTATTGTACAATGCCCTCCACAGGGAACAGGCGTTCCACATCATCATATTTTTTTCTTTATTAGATTGACTTTCAGTCTGTGGTGCATCATCATAATGTTAAATTAATTGCCCACTGACCCACTGTGCGAAAATCTATAAGTTCGCAACCTACAAATTTTTAATATACATGATGTAAGGCCACAAAAATGGTATTGAAATTTCTAAATGATTTTGAAACGCTAAAATATTTAATAAAAAAAGATTATTCTAAATAGGCTTTTTTTCTATTTCGTTTATTTGATTATATTCAACTGTCGTTTAAAAAAAAATTACGGAACCAAAAGTCTATTAAAATTTGTTTTAATTTTCGGAAATTTTAGTAATTTAAATTTCAGTCTTTTTTACTAGCACTAAATATACTCAAACTAATAGATTGTTCTAATAATTCAATTTGGATTATCTCGACAAATTTAAAATTCAGATAAATTTTGTAAGAATTAAAAAAAAAAAACTTATGACCAAGTTGTCACGATTTCTACGACCCACCTGAGGGCTGCCCACGACCCATATATAGAGAAACGTTGGCATAGCGTATTCAATGTAAAAGAAGTTGAAATTCACAGGTCTTCAAAGAAAACTAGGTTTCAGTGGACCATTATATTGGGTTCATTCAAGTTTCATAGCACTCCTCTTTAAACAGCGCGTCCGTAGTTTATGAACAGTCATTGGCGTAGCTACAAAATTTATCTGGAGGAGGCCTAGGGGGAGCCTGTTGCATTTTTATTTATTTTGCTACAACGGTTAAATAAAAACTCGCTTAGATACTTCTCAATCAAATTGTATAAAGTATAAATTCATCGAATACAAATGTAAATAAAAGACAACGAAACTATATCAGTTGTCATAATTCCAAGACTAAAATAAAATTGCAAGATTCTTCTTAGACAGTCATTTTATACTACCAAATTCTACTAAATGAATACTAAAAACAAATTAAATACGATTTTTTTAATTTATAATATGTTTGATTAAATCAAAAGTTTCATGAAAGCTCCACATTCGACGAAATTTTCGTTCAAAATAAATTTTAGGGATTAAAAAAAGGTTTCGATACCATAGGCTTAGACAAGCCTTGAATCTCCTAAGCTTCAAAATTCATAATTCAAGATTTTGAGAAACTTTCCTAGATTCGGAGACTTACAGCATTTTCCAAAGAGGAAAATTCTTAAAGATAAAAAAATAAGAAAAAAAAAATTGAGACCTAAAATTTTTTGAAAAATCTTAATATCTGACAAAAATTATGAAAAAGGTTTTTAAGAAACCGGATTTCGAATGCCATGATTCTATTATTTGAAGAGATAAGAAAGTAATAAAGCATTTATTCAGAACAATTCGTTATTCGATGCATCGGGCTAACTAACATTCGGAGTTATATTGCTGCTTGCATCGAAAATTGGACTGCTCCAAAAAAGAAAAAGTGTGATAAAAGTGCACATGTAGGTCAAATTGCCTTGAGGACTTCAGAGCACTTGTTGTTTGCATCATAAGGAATAAAGACACCAAAGACACTAAAACGATTACACGTAAACGTGCACTTTTATCACACTTTTTAATTATAAAAAACGCGCCCCTTAGTCCAAGTTGGAATGTGCAATACATAAAATCGAGATTTAGAATGATTGCGTCCCTGTTTGTAACTTGATAATAATTGAATTTATTAGTTAGTTTTGTCAGTGTTTTTTATGAATTTTATAAAAAAAAACAAACGCATTTTTTATGTTCTAAGTCATTTAAACAATCCTGCAGCTGAATTCCGGGCATAAACTTCATCGAAAAGAATAAAGTTTATACATATTACGTGCATGTAGAAATGTCTATATTTTCGTTGAAATTTATGCCCGAAATTATGATGCTGTAGTGCTAATTCTTGACAATAAAGCTAAATCACCAAGGCATGGGTCTTCCCTATAGAGAATGTACAAACATGTCCATAAAATAGAGATTCATCATTCAAGATTCCTTCAGATTCGATTAGTTGGTACACTTTTGAATACTTCCTAAACAATCTACAGTCTTGAGAGAATATTTATTTTAATTTTTAAATAGTTGGAGATCCTCAGAATTTGATGAATCTGAAGTCTTGGAAACATATCCACAGAACTTTACTAATATCTTCGTCTATATGGAGATCTTTTGAATATTTCCTGCTGTCAAGGAAGGTTGTCCTGTAACTTGTGCAACGTTTCCTGAACATCTACAAAACTTCCGTAAGCTTTACCAAATTTAAGGCTGTTACAACAGGCGTGGATTACGCGAATTTCGCGATTTTCGCAGATTTGTCGCGGATTTGAACTTTGAACATTAATTTATGTCGCGAAAATTACGAAGGGACTGATGTGCTGTCACAAAAATTGTGGAATTCATTGTAACCTTTCCGTCCCGGATTATTTTGCTGTCATCAATTTTGTTGTTCATTCGGCTATCAATTTTTTACCGGTTCAAACCAAACACCTTGCAAATAATCGAGAAATGGTCTCAATTCCATAAGTTACACCGGATTGACACGGGAATTCCCTGGGGTCTGTTCAATGTGAGACATTTTCATGTTTTTTTATTTCCTATATAAACATAGCATTTTTTGTTGTCAAATCATAAACGAATCGTATATATGCGAGTGATTGCCATGAATACCGGATATTCTAGGTTCTCCAAATTGTCCTGAACTTCAGTTGATTTGTTCTACTATATCAACCAAGACTGCAATAATGTCTGTAGTATCGAAATATGTCCAAACAGATTCAAAGTGTCTATGTAGATCGTGCCCGACCTATTGCTGCGTATACAAGATGTTATAGGTTCTGAAATCATTCTGGAGATCGGTTTTATTTTTCAACTAGATCACTCAAGACTAATTCAATATCTGTGGTATCGAAATATGTCCAAACCAATTTGCAGTGTCTATATGAATCATTCCAACCAATTTTCGTGTATTCCAAATGTCCTAGGATTCCCATATCGATATTTCGATACTACAGATATTATCCCAGTCATTGTTGATCTAGTAAAACAGATCATCTGAACTGCAGGACGATTTGGAGAACCTAGATCATCTGGTAAACGTGGAAATAATTAAACATTACCCAGATAGACACTATGAATCTGTTTGGACATGTTTTGATACTACAGACTTTATCCCAGTCATGGTTGATTGAGTAGAATAAATCATCTGAACTCCAGAACGATTTGGATAACTTAAAACATCTGGTATACATGGCAATGGTTTATGCATGATCCACATATACACTGTGAATCTGTCTGGAAATGTTTTGATACTAAATACATTGTCCCAATCTCGGTTGATCTAGTAGATCAAATTATCTGAACTCCAGGACGATTTGAAGAACCTACAACATCTGGATTACTTGGAAATATAGCATGCATGATCCACATAGACACTTTGAATCTGATTGGACATTTTTCGATACTACAGACCTTATTGCAGTCTTGGTTGATCTAGTAGAATAAATCAACTGTTGTCCTGGACCTATAATTTCCGGTATACATAGTAATAAGTCGTGCATGAAGCACAAAGTCACATATATACGATTCGGTTATGATTTGAAAACGAAAAGGCTCATATTAGAAATAAAAAAAAAATATATAATGAAAATGTCCCACTCAAGGAATATCCGGGAAAATACAGAACTGCGACGTTTGCTGGTGACTTATGAAACTCTGGTAATTTCTCGATTATGTGCAGGGTGTTTGGTTTGAATCGGTCAACTAGAGCAACTAAACTAGAGCCAAATTAACTTTCAATATTTAGGATAGCAAAATACGTCAGAGACGCAAAGGTTAACTTTCAGGAAAATTTGCATTTCAAATGAAAATGCATTATTTTTTTAAAAATAATGTTTCATCAAATCTAGGTCAGTATTATTCAATAGAATCTCAGAATGTAAGGGTGTTTTATTATGTTCACTAATTACTCACAATTTATACTATACATAAATAACTGAAGATGGTACATTGTTATTTTTTATTTTATTTTTTTCAAATGTTACAAACGATACTCCTTTAGCTCAGTCGGTAAAGGTGCAGCTACAAAGCAAGTCCATGCTGGAGGCGACTGAGTTCGATTCCCGTCCGGTCTATTAATTTTTCCGGTTGGAAAATTTATCTAATTCCTTGGGCATAGGATGGTACATGCATAGAAGCTCTCAATTAAAATGTGAAGATACTTCAAAGAACACTAAGTTGAGAGCAGACAAAAATCTAATATGCTATAAGCAATAAGCTTGACATGCCATGTAGTAGTATACAAATGGTTTTTTTAGGCAATGAATTCAGTTTTTTTTTGTCGCGGATTAGTATTTGAAGTCGAGTAGGGTAGAGCGCTACTTCGACGTAATCGCCCATTTCCGTTCTATCGATCAGAAAAGATCAATAATATCAATGATTTTACCGTACACAAATCAATAATAGGTTTGTTCCCATGCGTTAGTTCATAAGCTACAACATAAATCCTATTAGAGCGCATTGTATGAATATTTACGCTCATTGTTCTCAAAACAAAAGAAGCGCTCCTAGTGAATCCCCTTTTTCTACGTTTATCCGTAGGACGAAGAAAATCTTATGGCGTTTCAATCAAGGTTGCATAGACTCATTTCAGCTAAAACAATGTTTTTCTAAATTATGAAATTATGAATTGGTAGGATACAAGAAGAGGTTGCAAAGAATGTGTTTGACATATTAAACCTGTTTATTTCACTTCATGAGAGTCACAATCAGCGATTTTTCACAAACTCACTCACTCACTCACTCACTCACTCAGCGATCAGCAAATCGCTGATTGTGACTCATAGAAAGCAAAATTTACAGGTTTTATGTATCCAACGCATACTTTGTAACCTCTTCTTGTAAGTTACAAGTAAAACATGCCATCATACCATCTTTTAGTTTTATTATTCCGAAAAACATTATTTTAGCTGAAATGAGTCTTTGCAACCTTGGTTTCAATGCATTAGGACGGAATTGAAACTCGTTGAACGAATTTAGAATCAAGAAGTAGTATTAGATTTTTTAAACAATATCTCAACAATGTGTGACTCTTTATCAAATCCAACGGTAAGGAAAAGTGAATAAATTTGGGAGTCATCTTTGACAGAAATATTCCATTTTTTGTGTAAACTCGTTCAGAAACGAGAGTTAAAGCGCAGGTTGTGCATAGTAGGACGGAAATTAGATAAAAAAAAAACCCTATTTCGCAGATCAAATTTAGAAAATCTTGTAACAGCCTGAAAATTTTATCAACTTCTACGAAGTTCCCTGAATTTATACCAAATTTAATATTTGTTTTTCATCTTTCTTAAATCTTCGCACTTCTGGAGAGACACATAAAACATCTACAAATATTCTTGAACATCTAGAAAGTTCCTTGAAATTTATCGAAGTTCCCAAAACTTCCAAGAAGTTCATGGAGATTTTAGGAAGTAAGATCTCTGACAAACAGCAACTATTTTTAGATCTTCTACAAAATTCCCATATTATTTTCAAAATTCTTTACACTTAAATAAAGTTTTACGCAGCCTCTCAAAATGCTAGTAAATTCGCAAAACTTCACAAACAAAGTTTCCTGCACTTCTACGTTTCTCGTTTATTTCCCGCGAAGTTCTACGAACGAAATTTCTTGTATTTTTACGTAATTTCCACAACTATTACAAGTCTATGAGGCTTCAAAAAAGTGCCCTGAAATGGTATAGAGGTTCCCGATCAATAATGAGCTTCCTTGAAATAAAATAATGTTCCCTTAAATTCTACGAATCTTGTCAAACTTAAATAAATTTTCGTCTTCTTCGCAGTTTTCAGAGCTACGAATTTTTCTGGAGATCTATGAAGTTACCAGAATTTCTACTAAGTTTCCTCAATGTCTACGATGTTCCCTGGACTTCTTAGAAGTCCTTGAAGTTTTACGAAGCTCCAGGAAGTCAAAGAACCATCCCTGGGCTCATGACCAATTTGAGAGCCTGAACACGTCTTATTATGCCATTGATTTTCCGTCGATCTTGTTTTCCGTACTGAGCACCAATGCTACCGACGCCAGGGAGGCAGCTTCCACACATGGAACCTACTTATCGACCCATCAACTCATGAACCGGGGACCAACGGCTTTACTTCCCAATGAAGGCGTGATCGGAGATGTTATGCCTCAGAAAATCTCGGCGGTGCCGACTGGGATTGAACCCAGGCCTGCTGGGGTGAGATCTAATCACGCTTACCTCTACACCACCGACGCCGCATCGATATAACATAATTTCTCCAAATTGTTTCTTCTAGACCAGAGCATAAGACAAGTAGTCAACATTAAGGATTTTAATAAAATCTTTGTTTGTGGTCAAATTTTATAAATCGCTGTTAAATAAGAACGTCGAACTTTATAAGCTTGACTAAATACTGATGAGCCAAAAAAAAAAACACACCAAGAAATCTCGGGTATATTTTTTTTTTTTTTTTTTTTTTTTTTTTTTAACTCTTTATTTGTTCCAAATTCAAAATAAATTACATTTCATTTTGACCTAGGTGCTCCAGTTACTGCAGTAACTTACCAGCCTTAATTGTTATGATATATATCTAAGTGTTTTTACATTGTTCATGTCTTGGCAATTCAGTATTTTAAACAGGTTTTTTAACCTGCATGTCAGTATAACAATTGATATCTTAAAACTAAACACTAAAACTAAATCTTATCTAAGTATAAAGGGAATTAATCGTTGCAATTGAGGATTGCAACGATTTTTGCCTGAAATTATTCATTATTTTGTTGGACATTTGTGCTAAAGTCTCAACATTCGAAATTCTATGTACTTCGGTTGTACTGTACCAGGGAGGCAACTTCAAAATCATTTTCAGAATTTTGTTCTGAATCCTTTGAAGTGCTTTTTTCCTGGTAGTGCAGCAACTAGACCATATTGGTACAGCGTAAAGCATGGCCGGTCTAAAAACTTGTTTAAATATTAGAAGTTTATTCGTCAGGCAAAGTTTGGATTTCCTGTTTATAAGAGGATACAAACATTTAATATATTTGTTACATTTGGCTTGAATGCCCTCAATGTGATCTTTAAAAGTTAATTTTTGGTCAAGTATTAATCCAAGATATTTCACTTGGTTTGACCAGGAAATTGGAACTCCGTTCATAGTGACTATGTGACTACTACTAGGTTTCAAAAACGAAGCTCTAGGCTTATGTGGAAATATTATAAGTTGAGTTTTGGAAGCGTTGGGAGAAATCTTCCATTTTTGTAAATAAGAAGAGAAAATATCTAAACTTTTCTGCAGTCTGCTGCAAATAACACGAAGACTTCTTCCTTTAGCGGAAATGCCTGTGTCATCAGCGAACAAAGATTTGTGGCAACCCTGAGGCAAATCAGGGAGGTCCGAAGTGAAAATGTTATACAATATAGGCCCAAGAATGCTACCCTGAGGAACTCCTGCCCTAACAGGTAGTCGATTAGATTTGGAATTTTGATAATTTACTTGAAGAGTTCTGTCAGTTAAATAATTTTGAACTAATTTCATAATATAAAGTGGAAAATTAAACTTTTTCATTTTAGCAATCAAACCTTCATGCCAAACACTGTCGAATGCTTTTTCTATGTCTAGAAGAGCAACTCCAGTTGAGTGGCCTTCAGATTTGTTTGAACGAATTAAATTGGTAACTCTTAAGAGTTGATGAGTAGTTGAATGCCCATGGCAAAATCCAAACTGCTCATCTGCAAAAATTGAGTTCGTATTGATGTGAAACATCATTCTATTCAAAATTATCTTTTCAAAAAGTTTACTTATTGAAGAAAGCAAACTTATTGGACGGTAGCTAGAAGCTTCAGCTGGATTTTTATCCGGCTTCAAAATTGGAACAACTTTTGCATTTTTCCATTTATCAGGAAAGTATGCCAAATGGAAACATCTGTTAAATAATTTTACCAAGAAAGACAAGGTACTCTCTGGGAGTTTTTTGATGAGGATATAGAAAATTCCATCATCACCTGGAGCTTTCATATTTTGAAAATTTTTAGTTATAGACCTTACTTCGTCCAAATCAGTCCCCCAGGAATCATCAAAAATATTTTCCCGAGAGAAAATATTCAGAAAATCCCGAGCAACCTGATTCTCAATAGGACTAGTAAGACCCAAACTGAAATTATGGGAACTCTCGAATTGCTTAGCAAGTTTCTGAGCTTTTTCCAAATTTGTGATCAAAATTTTACCACCTTCTTTAAGCGCTGGAATAGGCTTTTGAGGTTTTTTCAAAATTTTTGTGAGTTTCCAAAAGGGTTTGGAACTCGGGTCTAATTTAGAAATATTATTTTCAAAAGTTTTGTTCCTCAGGGCAGAGAATCGCTTTTTAATTTGTTTTTGCAAATCCCGCCAGATAACTTTCATGGCAGGATCGCGTGTTCTTTGATATTGTCTCCTACGGACATTTTTAAGACGGATTTTCTCGGGTATATAATTCTGGAGGGTGCCTGGCCACCTTGGCACCCTCATTAGCTATGTCAGTGTGAACAGCCCCTTAATGATTTCTACTGCGCCGATCGCCATTAGACTGAACGCCCTTAAACCGACACAGGGGTAGACAAATTGATTCCAAAATTTGGCAGTTAAATATCAATCACAAAAACAATCAAACGTACAAATATTGACTGGAAAAGCTTGCGCCAAGTGGTCATCTATTCTTTTCGACACGACACGGTTGGTTTACTATCGTCGCCCCATGACCCTTTTCCGCAGCACTTAGCGCTAGCTCCGAACTGCTTCGAAATGACGGAATGACCCACCTCCACCTCGTCGTCCGTTGCTGTCCTCCCGGTCAACGGTCGGCGGTAATAATGATGAGTTTCTCTTTAATTCTCATTAACTGTTAATTCAACTTGGTTTGTTTTTTTTTGCGCCTGTTTCTAGGAGGATGATGATGGGAAATGTGTGTATGATTGTGTATGACGCGGGCGACGGTGACGTTTTTTCCCCCCGCTCAAGTCAGTTCATTCGTCCATCGTAACCCGGGCCAAGTGCTTAAGTGCGAGTACTGAAAAGTTTCCTTTTTTTCTCCCGCCGTGCTCCTACACTTGCAGCGCTGTTCGGGCAGAGCGTACCATGTTCCAGTTCTTGTGGAGATGGTTTCTTCTCCTCAGAAGTAATAAATGGCCCAGCACTAGAGATAATGATGCTTTAAGAGAAATTGCCCCGTGTTTTTTGTGAACTTAATTAATTGCGCTTGCTTACCCTAAGGGGAACCAACGACGGGGGTGTGTGATGGCGACGACGGTTCGAGGGGTAAATATATGGGAGGTAAGGAATGCAACATTGTTTGATAGGTGGTACCCGTAGTGTAGTCGCTTCGACTCCGGGGTGATAGTGACAGCTTAGGAGATCACACAGATAGTAGATTATTAAAGCGGTATTTTGCATTGTATACTCTACGAATTTAAATTGAATTTAAATGAGGCAAGCTTCAAATTTCCCACAGCACTGTTTTTAAAAATCAATTAATTTGCATATTACTGCTCGCTCGGTGGTAATATAGGCATCGACATAAAACAAAAAAAAAATACGCTTATATAAAATTAGAACCCCTCAACCGTGATTCGCGTGAAACCGAAAACCCACATTCGCACTGCCATCGCGCACCGCACATCAGGCGGACCAAACCACACAGCATCCGCAGTCAGTCGGTGTGTTTTAGTAAAGTTGCCGAGAAAAATTCAATTAGGAAAGGGTTCCCACCCTCTCCGGACCATCTAATTTGAGAACAAACGCCCAATCGGTGCACCGGGCATCGGGAAGCGGGAGTGTTGAGTGAGAACCGTGGAAGGGGGTTAATTTTTTCCCTAGTTTCTCTCGCTTTCACACTGCAGACACCAGCGAGGCCCACAAAGAGTAACGTCATTAAATTTAAATTCATCAATAAATCATTAGGTTTGCACAAATCAATCACGGTTCGGTACGGTTTTTTGACGTAACGCGATTAATTTGGCGCTTCAGGAACGGACCTATATGGTGTTGCCTATGTTTTGAGGAGTTGAGCTGATTGGTGGATGAAGGATCATTATTTGGAAATTAATGTATACCCATATGTGAACTGGGTCTTATTACAGGGTGCCTAAGAACTATGAAGATGATGATGGTCTCACCTCTTACCACTACAAAGGTTTGAGCTGGACGATTTATCTTTAAGATAATTAAGTATGACATCTTAACCAGATTAGCAAACAAAAAACGCACTGGTTGCAGTTACAGATATAAATTCCCTCAACAATTTTCAGTTGCTTTAGAGCGATATAAATGTGAAAAAGCCTAACTTTTCGTCCACTTCAAATATTCACAAGCATTCCCAGCGATCAAGAGCTCGTGAATAATCAACAAAGCATTCTAATACGCTAGTAACCCCGTAATCTGATGCTATTGTAATTTTCAACAACGTCAGGAATGCTCACGGACCCCCGACATTGAGCCAGAAAACTAATTCAACGCATGTTCAAAATAAGCTTCAATTTTTTTTTATCAAATGTTAAATTCAATCCTCTATATCTGTAATATGTGCGCGAGGCTCACACCTTTTTAGGCTGCTCACATTTTTTTTTCTATTAACTACTAATATTAAATCAAATATCAAATAATATATTTTGCAGTGCTACAATAATTATTAAAAAAAAAAAGTCGGTATGACAGCTATCCATACAAAATAATCCGTTACAAACTCCGTCAAGGCGCATAATTTGTCAATTAATAAAAATAAATTGCTAAGATAATTGTTCAAAAGACAGCTTTAATGCAATGCAATGTTTCATAAATTCTGTAATTGTAGTTGCATGTTTTATGTGTCTAGGCATCGAATTGAAAACATTTATTCTTTTAAAATATAATCAATTTTGAGCAACACAAGTCAAGCAATCTGGTGTTGTAATTTCAACCGCATTTCTAGTATTATATAGGGGAAATGGCCCTTATGTTGGCCTATGGATCTAAGATTGGGCGCATCGCTAAAAATCTGCTGTGAACTAGCCTTAGGCTAAAAATCTCTCTAATAAAGAAAAAAAAGAAAAGAAAAAAAAAAAAAATCTGCTATTTATCAATTTTATATAGATGAACGCATCATTGGGACGGTACTTATGGATATTTTTGAAAATGATTGCTGAATTTATGTATGGGCCCAAATTAGGGGCATTTAGGCCGACATTTCATGAAGTTCTCTACCATTTCCTGTCAATCTGTCTGCGACGAATTCCGAAATGCCCGGGAATCCAACAGAAGGAAACTGTATTTGCAATAGCCGTCAGCTCTGCCTCAATTAACCAAGGGTGACGTGTTGAATCAGCATTCATACCACGTAGGCAACTGGCGGAATCACTGAAGATAACTATGCGTTTGTTGGGATCAGAACTCATACTTGAGGCTTTTATCAGGGCAAAGGCTTCAGCACTAAAGATAGAACAAACCGACGGAAGTGACGAACTGATTCTGGAATTGATGGAGATAGCAGTAATACCATATCCAACTTTTCCATCAGAAACCGACCCATCGGAGTAGATGTGATAATAGCAGGGTTGGTAGCGATCAATGCTGATTTTAGTGACCATGTTGAAGAAATAAGTGACCAAATAGTGACTTATAGTTGTAAAAAAGTGATCAAAAAGTGACCTAAGGGAAGACAGTTAGTCGTTCTGAAGGCATACCAAAATAATGTTTGATGTTTTAGACTTATTAAATTAGAATCTCATAAACACTTAAATATGTATGATAGGAAGCTTTAAGTGTCTACTACTTGGAAAAAAAAACATGGAAAACCGGGAATTCTCAAGGAACTTTATTTCTCTTGAAAATACCTGGAAGTCTCAGGAAATCTTATCATTACTCAGGAAAATTAAAAAACTTCTTATTGAGGATGTTCCAAAGAAAATAATGCATTTTAAAATAAAATCATTTAATATGTCTAGTAATTTTCATTCACACATTGAACTTTATAAACCCAGAATGGATTGATCTTCAGTAACAAATACATTTTTAAAATTCAGAGGCTTCGAATGATCTTTTTTTTTTGGTTGTAGAATATGCATATTTCCCACAAATTTTATAAATTCTGAACTGAGTCAAATTCCTTGCACAGTTTTAAGGCTCATTTTATTATAATTTCTAAGGAACTCATTCCACGGGAGTTCTGGGAAAAAAAATCTATGAGAAAAACAAGTACAATCTGCTTTAATGGTTCTGAGGAATTTTAGATTTCAAAAACATTCCTGAAGTTACTGAAAGTGCCTTAAGGGGAGGTTTACTTGGATTTTTTCAAAAACAATTGATTTTTTTTGCTCAAAATGAAAGCTACAAGTGTGTAGAATATGTGGCCAAAAGGATTTTACGATCCGAAACATATTTAGCGAGTTATGGCGCTTTGAGTGAACCTTTGTCATGCGCGCTGAGGGACGCAACAAAAACTTTAAACGCGTTTTTCTCGAAACCATAACCAACTTAGAGCATAGGGCTTGAACAAATGATCCGATTTACAATCGGAAAATTGCGCTTTGAAGGATACTATTTTTTGTATGGCTTATACCTAAAATGAAAAAAAAATTGTTAGTTACTATTTTTTAAGCAAGGTCAAAGTGAGAAAAAAGAGGTAAAAAAAAGCACTAAATTTTCAAATGTCCATAATTTGGTCAATTTTTGTCGGATTTCGTTCTAGTTAGGTATAAGCCATAGGGAATATTATCAACTTTAACCATTTTTAAATTTCATTTCAGTTCACCACCAGAGCGTGTGCACTTTAAGTTCTGCAGCAAAACCTGACTGACACTCCTCCACGCGAGCCGCCATTTTGAGCCGCCATTTTGTTTTTTTACCTTCAAAAAATTTCCAAGTATTCAGGAATAGTGGACAAATATAATTATCGAAACCGGAAGTTCGTATGTCTTTTCATTCTCCTGAAAAAAAATTCCAAAGTTCAACTGTTTTTCAGCCAAATCCAAGTAAACCTCCCCTTAAGTTCTATTGTAGCTTGAGATACTAGCCTGATACTCGCAATACTTTTCATCAATGTTTTAAACTGCTCTAAACTTTTTCGGACTTCCTAAAGTTTCCAAAATTTTCCTAACGATCATGAATCTTCTCTACGGTTTTAACAATGAATGGAATTTCTCGAAACTTTTTTATTAAATTTATGTAATTTTGCTACTCTGGAATATCTTTGCTCTGAGGATATTTGTTCTTTCTTGAAGTTTTTTTTAGAGCTTTATTAGCGAGATCAATATGTTTTTGCTATCGAAACTTCTCTAAAGTGTTTGCAGTTCTCGTGAAGCTTGTTGTACCACCCTGAATTTAATTGAATTGTTCTACAAATGTTTATGCTTTCGTGAACTTCTGGACTAAAGTTCCCTGAAAATCTGGGAACTTTTTTAAATTTTTCGCTAATTTAGTGAAACTAATGGAACTGAACTCCCTTGAAATTTCCATTGTTTTTGGTGCAATACTAAACTTATTTGAAATACTTCCGAACTGTCCATATAAGTTTATGAAGTTCTCGGATCTTCCCTTAAGTTCCATAGACTTCTATGAAGTTATCTGTGAAGTTTTCGAAGTTATTCAAAAATGTTAGGAACTTCTTTAAACTACCGCAACGAAATAATTAATATTGTTCGATGATTTTCACTAAAGTTCTCAAGATTTGTCTGAAGTTAAAATTATCGAAACTAATTCATAACTTCTTCAATAGTCTAGAGTTTCCTGATGTTTTTAAAACTGCCCAAAATATTTCCCAATTTCCTTAAAATTCTCTATACTGCCCTGAATATCTTAGTATTTTTTTAAAGAACCCACAATTTTACTGGAAATGATTGAATTGCCTTTCAGTTCGCTCACGGAAATTTGCCTTAAATCACTAATTTTCCCGGGAAAGTCCAGCCCTTAAATTTTCTATGCTTACCTTAATTTCTCTAAATTGATCAAATGTTCCGGTAAATTTTTCAGATCAATCATGAAATTCTCGGAATATCCCAAAATTCCAAGGAACTCCTTGTAAGTAGCAGCAAGTTTCCTTATGTTAATGAGATTTTTCTGATGTTATCTGATCGTCCTCGAAGTACTCGGAACTTCACTGAATATAAGGAAACAATCTTAAAGTATCTAAATTTCTAAGAAGTTCTCTGGAATTTCATGAAAATATCGGTGCTTGCAATACTAACTGGAACTTCGTTGATGTTCTCTAATCAACTTAGCTAAATTTCCGAATTTTTTTAGATCTTGAAATTTCCATCATATAAAACCCTTGAAATACTCTCACATTTTCCGGATGTTCATATAATTTGTATTGCGTTCCAGAAATTTTCTCTCAGCAAAACTGAAGTTTCCGGAAATTCCCGAAAATTTTCTTGAAACTTCTTTAAAGTTTCTGCAATTTCCTTAGGCACCCCTAGACACAGACCCTTGTACTTTTTTAACTGCCCTTTAATGATCTGTCTTGATGTTCTTGGAGCTTCCCTAAAGCTTTCAATTCTAATGAAGATCTCGGTTCTGCTTTGGAAAGTGGAATTCTCGTAAACACCTTTAAACTTCCCTGGAATTCTCTATATTTTTGTGAAGTTCCTGAAATATTTCTTAAGTTTTCAAGGTCTCTGTACTTCCCTGAAATTTTCGAAACATCTTAATTCTTGATTTTATTTCACCACATCATGGAACTATCCTGAATTTGTCTAAACTCACGCTTATAGCTTTTTAAACCAATCCAATAGTCTGGACTAAAGTTTCGGAAACTGCCCCTTAAGATCTCTGGAATTACCCAATGATCCATAGATCTAGTTTTTCTGAGATAAATAAAACTTTTTAAAAGTTTCCACAATTTTGCTAGTACGACTTATTAAAATTAGGTAAAGATGTTTCTTTAAAATTGATTGTCTTGTCTTAAAAACGTTTGCGTTAATTGCTTTCTTATTATACACCTGGAATTTTTCCGCCAAAGTTATGGAAAAACCTGGAAAACTCAGGAAACTTTATTTAGCCAAATGAGCCCTGTAGATAAAGACGATTAAATGTCAAAAAATTCTATACAACTTCGAATTGTTCAAAAATTAGAACAAAATGTCCTTTACATTGCAAGAAGAATGATCAATCTTGAAATAAATTTTCGTTAAAAAAAGTTTAAAATAGTGACTGATTACAAGAAAAAGTGACTGTAGTGACTTGGCCTTAAAAAAGGAGACTTTTTAGTGACTGGCTTGAAAAAAGTGACCAAGTCACTAAAATGTAACTCGCTACCAGCCCTGTGATAGTTATTGTATTTGTCTGATAGAAGATTGTAGAAATATTTTTGAATATTGGAACGAAGATCACCGGCTTTCACTACGTTTAGAAGGGTAAGATCTATTGAGGGAGAAGGTTGATGCCATGGACGAGCTTTTTTTTTTCCTTTATTTAGGAGATTTTTAGCCGTAGGCTGGTTCAACTCCGATGGGCAAGCTTCTGTTCTAGGTAAAATTGCTTGCTGCAGTACCAAGTGCCACAACGTCCGAAGCGGTAATGAGCAGAGGCACGACAGCGCTGTTTTACATCTGTTCAGGTTCAAGCAGAACGATGTGCAAAAAATTGATACTCGATTATGGTGACTGGGTTTGGGAAAAACGGTTATTTCATGAAAGATAAAATTATCATTTGTAAAAATACCAGGGATAATATTATCATTTGTAAAATTTTCTTAAGTTTTTTATGGAAATTTGGAGAAGTATTTATTCTATGAGATTTGTAGAGTTATGTCCCATCTATTTGTGCATTTGGATTTTAATTTCATCTATAAATGGCAAAGTTACAAGCGGTCAAAACCTAACACTATTTCATCACACATATCTTTTGATTTGCACCCCAGTATAGTCGACAAAGACGTAGTTCTACGTCAAAATGAACACCCTAGTCAAATATACAATTCTTTGCTTCACCAACAACCATTTTAAAGCGTCTAGCATCAAAATTGAAGAAGTGAATCTAATACATCTCAAAATCAAACGCATTATTTTACTCTGCAAGTGCTGCAATCTCGATATTTGTGTTTCATTAGCCAGATATAAAATGGAAGGGCAAAAGTCAGGATGAGGTGAGATAATTGATTTGTATAGCTGTATTTTACTGGCAATAGTTAAATCGTTTTTCAATCGACATAGAATTCCATACTTCTTGTCAATTTTCATATCAATCATCAGTTTAACTTAATATCATGTTCACAAACAACATCTCAATTATGCGAATGCGAAGGTTCATAGCAAACACATGCGTGTTCTGTGAATAGCAAGGAAGCTGCGATCTTCTTTCGCTGAAACTGTTAAATTTCTAACGTACAACTTGGGTTCTTTTTGGAAGGTGCAAAAGCACCCTTAAACAATTCTTGTTGCAACCGACAGTCGCTGCGTATCGAACCATTTTGCGTTATTTGCTTACTTATTTACGACCACCGTTCACTACACAACGACGACGACGCTCCGTTGTTGGGTAGGTCATTAAGGTCGAGCAATTACTTGGCACAAAAGTCAATAATTCACCTGATGAGCACCACCGAAGGATTACTCCATGACGATTCGATTCGTAATGGTCAATCACCCGCTATCGAAAACTGGCGATGGTGATCGTTTTTTGGGATGTAATATGCTTGTTCAAATACCATCGCCATCAATATCGCTCTCGCATCTGCGGTGCACGTTTCAGTGAATGTCGGGGTATGGGAAATCAAAAGAAGATTATCCTTATCAAAGGACGCAAAATTACACTCATGGTTTGCGTGACGTCGTTACAATGTTGAGAAATGCCGGATCACAAACAAACAATCATCAGCCCATCACTAAACCATCAATTTCCGATTTCGGCGATATGTGTGATTAGTACCGACCGAAAAATGGTGGTTTTGACCATAGCACGTGCGCCGATCACTTGACGCCTCAAATCCACAGATCATCATTTCCGTCTGTACACTCCCACTGCCTCTGGAACTAGAACCTCTCACGACTCGTGCCGACCGCAGTCGGCAACTGTAATGACTCCGTTAATTACTTTTTTCAGTATTCAATTATTAGGTTACCGTTTGAATTCATGTGTTCCGTTTTATGCTGTTCTTTCATCGGGCTTTCACGATTTACACTTTTCCTGCAAATTAGCGTGTAGTTTCGGCTTTTTGTGTGGCTACATTTGAGTTTACTGGCAATTCCAAGCGAATCCGAAAATCCGTGACCCTGCTGTTTGATATATATAGGATGTCCAGAAACTAGAACTCGCGGTTGCTGATTCGAAAATTATAGCTCACTCTACCGCCAGCGAGCAGAATTGCCCTTTGATGATAGGCGGTGCTCTCTGGCCGCTTGCTCCTATGCTGATTAACTTCCCAATCGCTTCAGTGTACTCTTTTTTTGAACTTCTTTGTTCAAATATGGTAAATTAGCACTATTTACACTTCGCACTGCGCGAGCCGAAAAAAAAACGATGAAGGCAAATTAACCTAGGTACCAGGGTTATGTCGGAACATTTCCAAATAACCGCTTGATACCGAAGAAGGCGCCATGTGGAGTAACCGCCACGAGAAAGTCAATTACCAGCATGGTTGAAACATGGGTGCCAACAATGAATACCTACCTACATTATATGCGTAACGATGAGCATCCATCTATTCGACGCCGACGATGGGGAGGTTGGGAACGCGGAGATTACTCGAACAGAATGGAACAAAGACGATGATAACAACGCGAAGAAAGATATAAGAATATTAACAACTAACTCACAAAGAAGGGCGAAAAATTAAACTTTTTTTTATTAATTAAAACACATGATTTCTCTGCAGGTTCAGAATTTCATTTCTCCTGAGTTTTTTTTTATTTTCTGTACTGAGTACCAATACTACCGACGCCATGGTGGCAGCTCCCACACTTGGACCCTACCTATCGACCCATCAACTCATGAACCGGGGACCAACGGCTTTACTTCCCTTCCGAAGAAAGGCATGATAAGAGATTTTATGCCTCAGAAAATCCCGGCGGTGCCGACTGGGATTGAACCCAGGCCCTTTGGTGTGATAATGTATCACGCTTACCAGTCTTCTCTTGAGCTGTTGATGATTTCGTTGTTCTGTACTCAAACTCCAACCAACATCGAGTAGCAAGTAGACTGAATATTTATTTTTTTTCTTTTTATTTTCAGCAAACTAGCCGTATTCGATGGGAAAAAAGCGATACGAGGAGGCATACCTTTTGTGTTTCGTAAGTATTTATCAAAAATTATTTGTATCATTGGGGCATCCTACATATTTCGGCACACAAAGAAAAACTACTGACGTCGGATGGAAGAAAAAAATTGTTCCAAGATAAGGGGCCCTCGGCCTCAGAGAGCCTAGTAAGTTAGCTCTTTCCTTCTCAGAAGGTTTTTCGTTGTTTTGAGATGCAAAAATGTGTCATTGAAAAAAAGTGCTAGAAGAAATGATGTTCCATACGGATTGAAGTTAACGAGTCCATTACAAAAAAGTTTTTGTTTAAAATCAATAGTAATTGCTCAGATTAATTCTCAAGAACACATATGGACGAGAATAGTGAGCACACGGAGGCATAAACAAGTAACAAGTATTTAGTGGTTGATTGATAAAAATTAAACGGACCGAAATGTTGTGGATGACCTTTGTTACCATGGGAAGGAGAGGGTTAAGGAACGTTTATCTTAGCTATCTGGAGGTGGCGGTTTCTGTTCCCGGGTTTGGTCTAGAAAATATTTCGGTTTGAAAATTTTCACGACTTCCCTGAGCATAGAATGTCATTGTGCTTACACGCATTCATGCATTGCACAGTGGGAAAAAAATTGACAAAACCGCGACGAATTGACAATATCTCGGCTGACAAACACTCACTTGCTATAAAAAAAATGTTTTTCGGAATTATAAAATCATTAGATGTTATTATGATGTTTTGTGCTTGTAAATTAAAAGAAGAGGTTGTAAAGTATGTGTTTAACACATGAAACCTGCCAATTTCGCTTTGAGAGTCTCACAATCAGCGATTTTACGATTCTTAATATCAAATACGTACCTTCCAACCTTTTCTTGTATCTGACAAGTTCAAAATATCATTATAGCATCTAAAGTTTGTTCCATTTAGAGTTTGGCCGCACAAAATAGGTCATTTCTCCAAGGGGAAATAAAGTACAAAAACGCTAAAGGTATCATTTTGTAGGATTTTTATTTAAGGGAGCAATACAACAAAAATTATTCGTCAGCTTTTCGGATGAATTTTCGAACTTTTCGTGGAATACTTCTCATCATGTCTTGCACAGTAGTACTGTCTACCTCATCTACCATCCTTTTCCACCACTTCTCCAAATCAGATGGTGTTTTGATTGTTTTGCCACATTTCTTCATACTTTGACTATATGTTTTAGTATTACTTCTACGTGAAGTCAACGATTTACATAGTTGAAGATGCTAATTTCAAATAACAGACTGTAGTGGTAATTTTTATACGATAGATGGAGTAGATGAAAGCATAGAGTTGATAGTTCCATTAGAGTACGGCAGTGTGAAGATTGCATATAGATATTAGAATAGCGGGCTAGGACAACTTTTAAGGAAGGTACAAATCGGTTTTTTCATCTCTCTTTACCAAACTCCCCCTTTGGAGAGGGATGGTGAGGGGTGTCCCCCCCCCCGCCACCACTGGCAAAAAGAGATGAAAACCGACCCGCTCAAGTACCAAGTTCAAACACACAGTTGGTACTTGAGCGGGTCGGTTTTCATCTCTTTTTGCCAGTGGTGGCGGGGGGACACATACATCACCATCCCAGAGACACTCCTCCTTGTAAAGTTGTCCATTCATAGTCGCTCCAGTCATGAAAATCTTTGTTTTCTGTCCGCAACTGCAGATGCCTTGCCAAATCATTAACTTGCGAGCGAATTTATCTGCAAAGACAAATTTGAATTTATCCGGAGCATCCTCCTTACGTTTAGCTAAGTAAAATTTTTGGCCCCGGGATTTGTCCAAAGTCCATCCAAAGCAAAAACATTATTTTGATATCACATCATAGTGGATGCACTTCAATCGTGTCAAAAATATGGTGTAATATAACTTGCCAAAAAGGACAAAATTATCATTAAAACAAAGCATAAACCGACATTACGCTGCTTTTACTGCATTTGTTTATTTTTGTGACCATAAAAATTACATGAGATTCTCGACATGATTGAAGTGCATCCTCTTGGATGTAATATTAAAATTTATTTTTTGCTGTGTATGTAAGTTTAACCGTCAATCAAAATTCATCCGTTATACTTGGTCAGAACTTGGTCGTACAGCTTCCTTGCACGGTTTTTGGCAACCAGGTTTTGTTTCAGCGTCCTGTTGGGATGTTTGCTGACATGGTACGACCGAAAACCTTCTCGCATACAGATTCGCCGAACTGTACTGTGTGCCGCACTGATCCTTTTCGCCAAATCATGACCGGAGATCCCAGGATTCTTTTGGACTACCCTTGTGACCTTCGCTCGTAGTTTTCGGTCATATGTACGTTTGTTTTGTTTTGCACGATCCAACGTTAGTGTTTCCCGGTAACGTTTAAGCACGGTATTTACAGTCGATTTTGGAAATTTGTGAGCCTTTGCAATCATTCCTCCTGACCACGCTGGATTTTGCACGTGAGGGTGCAGAATTTTTTCACATCTGTCACGTTCCATCTTCGATAACTTTTGAACAAAAATATGAATCCTGATGAAATTTCACTACTAAATAAACAATCCTTGCGGATCAAAACGCTGTCAATAGTTTCTTGCTACGACAACTAGAGGCGCTACAGTAATTAAAAATAAGCGGTCAAATACTAACTGGAACAGACTTTAATGATTCTAAAATTCCGAAAATCATCTTTTTATAGCAAATGAGTGGAAGCAAGCTTGCTGACAAACGGTTTCAGTCAACATGTCATGCATATTCTTAAAGGAAACACTCTGCTGAAACGATTGGTGGTAATCTAATTGGCCGGAGATTTTTTCTTCTGAGATAGAGGGCCGGGATCAACCCGAGCTCCAGTTAAAATAGGACATGTCACTATCTATTGACATAGTTTTACATCTGGCTTAGGCATATTATGGAAATTGATAGCACCAAGTATAAATGGTGTAACAACACGAAATACGCCCTCAGGTAACCTCTACTGGCCCAACGGAAGATCCGGAATATCCGATAAAGTGGCCACGTTATAAAAATTGTACTAGAATCTTGTGATTTTTTTCTATATTGTTCAGAATCACGAGATCAAAGCATATTCAATATGGAACTAATATTTTGGGATAATTTGGCCATGGTTCTCCGGATAAAACGGATAATTGATCGATAAAGTGGCTACATTACAAAAATTGTTCTAGAGTCATGGGATTTTTGACGTAGTCTTTAAATTCTTTACTGGGGGTCACATTAAAAACATCAAAATTCAGACATGTAACGAAAATTCCCAAACACGGACGCAACGACAGAGCATAAATCGAACAAACGACACATTGCGCATGCTCACATGAGCGAGCTCAATGCTCGGTTGATCGCTCACCACTTCACCAATGAAGGGAGGAGAAAAACAACGAAAATAAAAACGCTTGTTAAATCGTTTTCTTCGTCATTTGCTTTCGAGGAACGGACGGATAAGCGTCTGACACGACGTATGAGTGGAACAGCACGCATCACACCAATACGAAGACGAAACGATGACGAAAGCAACCACATCGACCGGAGGAAAGGCTTCCAGCAATAGGAAGCATTACTAGGCCGCCGTCATCGGTCGGCATCGACTTGCACTGGTGTGGCCACCATTTGAAAAACAACCGGCCCTTTTCAGGGCCACCAATTCAAAAACGGAAAGAGTTAAGAACTAAATGATCAACATATTTGTTCCGTCCACTAGCGGTCCTACGTCAAGCTCCCGTTCGTTCCCCTAGGCACAGACACTTCTACTTTTTTATATTGCTCAGAACTAGGGTTGACAATACCGGAGGCTTATTTCTAAAACCGGTTTTCGGTATTGAAAAATTTAATACCGGTAAAACCGGTAAAACCGGTTTTAGGAGGAACTACATAAAAATGCATAATTTTTTGAAAATGGGTTTATTGATAAATGATTCTGTTACAATTCAATGTGTCAAATTTTGTTTTTTTTTAATGAATTTAAAAAGTTACTTTTTACAACGTTTTCAAACACCCCGAGGCAAGATAAACTCTCCTGCGGTTGAAGACGTGCAGTCACAGCAGAATTAGTTTTTGTATGATTTTATTTAGATTTTTAGAATTATATTCCTTGATTAATCAAAACAAAATACCAGCCCCAGGTTGAAACATTAATTAAAAGTTGTTTTAAGTTATTGCAGGGTTTTAAGTTATTGCAAATTCTTATGACAATGAGGGATTTTTTTTTGTTGGACATATTTTTATAAATTTCTTGGAAATTATTGAATATTTTTTAATCATTTTTGGTTCGTTGCATCTTTGGACCATGTTTAAAAAGTACGTGTGTGCAGTTTATTAAAACCAAAGATTTTTTAAGTAAACTTGAAGGGTGCTCATCTTGCCCGGGTGGCGATCTTACCAGTCTACCCCTATGTACCGCTTTTTAAGTCGACATCAAGGCTATTTACATGGAACTCAAGGGAGCACACTCAAAACATTCATAAGTTTATTGTTTTTAATATTACAAACATTCTATTATTTATACTTCAGTCACTTTGGTAAACATGTAAAAAACAATGAAAAATGCTTGGAGAATCCAACAAAAATACCGAAAATACCGGTTTTTTATCGTTCCAAACCGGTATTTCGGCTGAGAGCAAGACAGCTATACTCAGAGTAAATATATTTGCAGCGAGTAAATGTGAGTTACTCATATTTACTCAAAAATGATCAAAGTAATCTCAAATTTCTGATCAAAGAAAATATCGTCTGACAGCATATTTCGTTTGAAGCATCTGTTCGCCCATTTGACAGATCGAATCGCTCGTTTGACAAATCGAATTGTGGACATGCGAAATGCTCCTGTGGTGGTTTGACTGCACGACGGTTTTACGGGGCTTGTCGTTCGTGTGTGACTTGAATGCCTATCAGCAAATATATCATATTAACATGCCTTTTCCAAATGTTGCAATGGCGACCCACAAAATATTGCTTCATGCACCATCTAGCGTTGAAAAAGGTCAGCAACAATCATTCAATCGAGGGGTGCGATTACAGCACTTATTACAAAAGTAAGAGTCAAATTATTTTCATTAATTACATTGTGTATATTACTTTAAAATTTGTCTAACATGTCACTGTTGTCATCAAATAAAATAAAATGCTGAAATACATTCATTTGAAATATTAAACAAATTTTTATTTGGTTTACCCCTCGTGACGATAAACAATTACATTGGTAGCCTTTTTGGCTACAGAGGTGCTTTCATCGCTAGAAATTCGGTTCGCCAGCTAAGCGAAAGAGTGGATCATATTGTAGTATTTGCTATTAGTGAAGTTTGACTCATTAACATGGATGAGTGGATGTATTTAATGGTGAATAAATATCGAACCTTAACATTAATAATCATGCCATGGCCAACAACCAAAAACAGTGCCGTACCGTTTTTCGAAACACGGCTTCATATGTTTATTTCCTCAATGTTGTGCCCAGAACACAACATTTCATGAAATATAAAGCGTCTAATCCCTAAAGAATGATCGAGTAATGTTATAAATCGAATAAAGATTTCGATGAATTTATAGATAGCATAATGGGGAAGGCACTGTATTCTTATCTTTTTGAATATCGTGCAGACTGTATGTACTTTATTAATTTTATATATTTGTGTAAATTACGTTTTCATTGAGTTCCTGGAAGTTAAAAAAAAATATAAAAGTGAACAATAGTGCTCAAAGAATTGAATTTATTGAATTAATTTAGCCTAATCCGAACCTATCGAACCACCCCAAAAGTCCCTACACAGAAATTCCAAGAAAGTACGTAAACTAACTTTGCTTGACAGCATCGGTTTCAACGTAATTTTCAGTACAACAATCAGGTTGCTATGTGTATATAAGATATTGAGCAACGTGAGTTACTCAGAGCTACTCAAAAATTAACTCCGGTTTTACTCATGATCGAAAGCTATCTTGCCCCAAGTATTTCGGTATTGTAAAATAGCACGGTAATACCGGTAAAACCGGTTAATCAACCCTACTCGATCAAAACGTATTAAACGTGGAATTGATATTTTGGGATAAAGAGATCATATCAAGCTGAACATTGCATTAAGTCCTTAGTAACAAAGTCCTAATTCTCTTCGTTGACTTTCTCTTTCATTAATAACTTGACCACATAACCGTTTCTTGTTGTGTTTGTCGTATTAGATGCTAGATAAAAACTTGTTTTATCGAATTGTGTGCTGAAAATACCTGGGCATGTCTTGACATGACCGTGGGAATACAAAGAGAAAGTCGACGAAGAGAATCTGTCAATGTTACTTAGGACCTAATGCAATGTTCAGCTTGATATACTGGATCAATTGATAAAAATCAATTGAACATTCTTGATGAAAATGAGAAAAGCAGCTATCCGCTATCAAAAGGGGCCTTTTTCGAATGGGTGTATCAGTTGCTTAGTCATTTGACGAAGGCATGAATCATTCTCATTTGAGAAACGCTTGATATTAAGTGTAACCTACACATAAACGGAGCTCTGGTCGACATTCCGGCGAAAAAGCTAGCCAACCCGCCACCAACCTGCCTTCTACCAAACCCCAACCCGATATTGAACCGACATAAACCAAAATTGACCCGACGACAACACGATATTGGGTCGACATCGACCTTAAATTTGCCTTACATTGATCCGACCTAGGGTCGTTAAGGATTTTTGCTGGGTTTCTTCCATAATCCACTGTGACTCAATTGACAGTGACGATGAGCTTCGAATGAGAAAGGGACTCTTCAAATTATGGTCATGTGAGGTTGGATTTAATGGTTGTATTGGTTCATCGAATGATATAAAAATTAACAGCACTGGTGGTCACACCATAAAAATTATCTTACAGTCTTGCGTTTTTTTAATCATTCAGAATCACGATATTAAAGCGTTTTTAATATGAAATTGATATTTTGAGGGTAAAGAAGCCATATCTTGGTTCTCCGGATAATTTGGATCAACCAATAAAGTGGCCAGATTATTACAAATCCTATTAGCTTGTGATTTTTTTTTCTATATCGTTCAGAATCACGAGATCAAAGCTTATTTAATATGGAATCGATATTTTTGGTAAAGATGTAAAACCGCGAATTTGTTTTCCTCACAATCTATTTGAAATTCAGATAATTAAAACTATTTTATGTTTTTAAAAAAATACCTAGTATCGCACTTCTTGCAAGGCCTTTACACAAAATTGGTATTTAAATTAGAAAAATTAAGCACACTTGTTGTTTTGTGGGGAGATTTCAGCTCAATTTATCATAAGAGAACAAAGTTATATTTCTGAGGCATAAAGCCGTTGGTCCCCGGTTCATGAGTTGATGGGTCGATAGGTAGGGTCCAGGTGTGAGAGCTGGCTCCTTGGCGTCAGTACACTGAACCAATATGACATATTCCTGTTATGTGGAAGTCTAATAAATTTGCGCTATAAGATAATCCATTGAAAATGATATGATTGAAAATATTTCAGCTAAATTCTATATGAATATCTGATACATTTACAATGCTAATAATTTGGTCACTTTTATATGATCGTCATATGATAAATGAAAATCGGTCAAATTATAATAATTAACTGAAATGGATTTGAAACCCATAAGCGTAAGCTTTACTTTTCAGCACAATATAATATATGTGTCATAAATCAATCGAAGTAAAGTTTATGTGAAAATCTCATGAAATTTACTTCGTCTCTTGACACATATATTTAATCGAATTCTAAAAATAAATCGAAAAATAAACATCAGGCAGTGGGAGCTTTCACAATTGTTTCTTTTTTTTATTGTAGCTGATTTGGGATTCGATCAAGAACTGTTGAGATGTGATGCTTTCGGTGTCTGCGCTCGATTCCACTGGGCCACGGCTGACTTCAAGATTGAGCTTGTTCAACTAGCATGAAGTAAGAACAGCTCTCCCGACATGGAATGTAGTGCAACGTTATGCTCGTTTAGCTAGAATGAAGAAAAATAGCACTGACAAATTTATGCTCCGTTTCGGTGGTGTCGTGTATTCAAATTTTTCTTAATGCTCCTGTGTGCAATAAAACAACGACTACATTATATGAGTTGATGGAACTGGCTCATGAAGTTCGAGTACTAGTGCTGGAATCTGAATTAGCCGTGTAGAAGGCTTACCATTAGAATCTTAGCAAAGTAAATATTGCAGTAGAATCATTTTTTTTTTTCAATTTCAATCCATTCTTTTCCGGAACCTCTTATCTTATGGAACAATAACAAACAAAGATTATTCAATACAGTATAATTGTTGTTAGCAATATTTAGTTCGACTAATCATTTTAATGAGTGTACGATAACATCGTTGAAAATTGTTTCAATAATTTATGAAGAACAATCGTGTAAGATGTTTTTATTGGGAGCGATATTCATCCCGGAAAACCATGCCAAAACAAATGTTTGCTGTTGGATTTCTTAAAAGGCAAATCTATATGACTATGTGATGATTGCGATAGATCTGTTTACAATCTTCAAACCTCAAAAATCAAAGGAAGCTATTCCAATAAGATATGAGATATACATGTTTTCCTATACTGCAAAGTTAAATGACAGTCCAATAATTTCTACATGTCTGTTTATACGCGTCAAAAATCGTTAAAAGCAACTCCAATAAAATATGCATGATTATCTTATAAGATATATCTTTTAGTGAGCAATATTCATCATGAAAACAGGTATGTTTTTCTGAATTTTATCATAGTGCAAACTCATATGATTTTCCATTAGTTTCTAGATGTCTGTTCCCACCCATTACATATCACCAGTTTTTCACCATGAAATATATCAGACAATATTCATATACATCTTACCTATCGCTAACCACGTTCGAAGCAAAGTTTTATCAAGTACTAAGTATATGAAATTACGATAGAAATCATTCCATATCGCAGTCACAGTTTTTAAGTGATAATCCGATGGAATCTATCCATCATCACATAGAATGAATAAATCTGCTGACATTTCTATGTTAAAAGATGGATCCAATAAACGGTACATGTCGATTTGTTTCAGTGTAGCAGTGGTGCTCAGCACGGAAAACAAATCAAGGGAAAAAAAACAAAGTTCTATCTACATATCTAGATAGAGCTGGAATTAGGGCGTAACAGCCTTTGTAAACAATGGCTTCTCTCGTTGATTTCTAGGAATTCAAGGCACGGTTACACAAACCAATATAAAAACTTTTATAGAAATACACAGTTTTTGTGCGAATCATACTCAAAACAACGAGAGAATTAACTTTTTTTAACCATATAATTAGTATTTTATCGAAGACAACACATCAAGAATACTGTCAACTCTTCCATTTTCTCATACGAACACTATGAGACAGATACAATCGCGTCATCTGCCGCTCAAAGGTAAATGCTTCGAACGAATTTGATAGCATAGTTTACATCCTCAGAAGAAAGGTTTGTCTATTTGCTGATTTTTCTTAAAGAGTCTGAATTTATAAAGAGACGACATGTCAACATTGGAACAATCGATTGTCTGTCAAAGTCATAGGAAAAGTCATTCCAATCGAGCAGAAGACCTGTCAAATATTCAGGCTCTTTAATTTTTCTATGCGTTACTTCCACCTTCACTCAAGCGCTGCGCTATTGTATTTGTCGCTTGGATTCTGGCAAAGTTGCCAGTTTTCTTGATATGATGTCTTCAATTTTATTCAAGACTTATCCGATCCTTGTTTTCATAATAAAGGAATAATTATACATAATCAAGTTTTATACAACATGCTCCAATCGGTCACGAATACATTAAAAAAAAATTCAAGACGTGAAAGTTTAGTTGAGGTTTTTGTTTCACTTTACATATATATAAATATAACTACTTCGATGATTAAAGCTGGCTTGAAATTGGAAATGTTAACTGTTCAAAAAAAAGTTCAATGAGCTGTAACTTTTCAGGACGGGCATCAACATTTCTATAATCGTAGCTGCTGGTACATCAACTATTCTAAAATAAGCGGTATGTTTTTATCAAACAAAAGCTTAATTGGCTGAGTTTGTGTGAAGTTTGTGCAATTTTAGGAAATTGCTTTTTATTTGATTACCCTTTTTCAAACTGCATTTTTTTAAAGTACATATAATGAATCGAATTAACTGAAATTTTGCATTTTTGTAGTCAAGATTTCAAGTTACAACTTATTGAACTTTTTTGAAGAGTTAAAAAATCACGAGAACTTTTGGCCAGTACTGTACTTCTCTGTTTTTTTTTTTTCATTTCCAAGTTCAAATCAGATTTAAGAAATGATGAACTAGGTATATTTTATTTAACTAAACATATTTTGAATTATTTGAATTTTAACTAGATTTTTATGGAAAGAATCATGGATATGCAGGACTGTTTACATGTTAAGACATCTTAAAAGTCAATCTAGATTATCGGGGACTCCAGAATATGGCCACTTTACCCCAAAGTATTTCATATTAAATACACTTTGATCTCGTGCTTCTGAACGGTATAAAGGGTGTCCACGATGAAATTGCCACACACAAAATTGATTCGCAAAATTCGAGTTTTCATCCGATTGCCATCAAATTTTCAGGGATTGAGAAATAACTATTAAACTTCATTTTACCATTTTACTCGTATTTTATTTACAGTCCATACGCAAATGCCCGCACCTTGGCCTTAACCCCGGCCATAAGATTCTGCACAACCTGTGAATCAACCGTTTTTTGCATGTAAACCCATACTTTCTTCAGTTCCTCGACTGTCTTCACTACCTTAGGTCGTTTAAGAAGGTGCTGCTTCATAATCGCCCAGTACTTCTCGATGGGGCGGAGCTCCGGAGTGTTGGGAGGGTTGAACATTTTCGGTACGAAATTGACCTTATTGTCCGCATACCACTTCAGCACGTCCTTAGAGTAGTGGCATGAGGCCAAATCCGGCCAGAAGATTGTTGGGACGTTGTGGGCCTTCAGGAGAGGAAGCAGCCGCTTCTGGAGGCACTCTTTTATGTACACCTGTCCGTTCATCGTGTCCTGGGTCACGAAAGGTGCACTCCGCTTCCCGCACGTGCAGATGGCTTGCCAAACCAGGAATTTCTTCGCAAATTTGGACATCTTCTGAGTGCGGACATGCTCCGGAACGCTGAACTTATCCTTGGCCGTGAAAAACAGGTTGCCGGGGATCTGTTTGAAGTCGGCCTTCACATATGTTTCGTCGTCCATGATGCAGCATTCAACTTTCGTCAGCATGTTGAGGTACAACTTCCTGGCACGGGTTTTGGCGGACTTGTTCTGCTTCTCGTCGCGATTAGGGGCCTTTTGTACCTTGAACGTTCGAAGCCCAGCCTTAGTTTTGGCCTTCTGGACAAAACTTCGGCTTAGGTGCAGCTTCTTAGCCACATCCCTAACGGAGCCGTTCGGATTTCGGTTGAAGGCCCCAACTACGCGGTTGTGATTTTTGGTGTTGTACGGAATACTTTTTCCTTCACTTCTGGGCTTCCGATCGGTGGTCAACCGTTCCTCGAACCGCTTAATCACTCGCGACACCGTGGAATGCGCGATTCCCAACGTTTTAGCGATGGAACGATGCGAGAGATCCTTGTTCTCGTGATGAATGCGCAAGATTTAATCACGCACGAGCTGTTCTTTCGACTCCATTTCCGCGAGTTTTGATCACAGGACTTTAAAACTTGCAGGATGTAAATAATGCACTATGAACTAAATCCACCCAAATTTTCATTAAATTCTACCCAACGGTTAAAAAGTTAGAGCAATTTCATAGTGTGGCAATTTCATCGTGGACACCCTTTAGTAAAAAAAATCACAAGCTTCTATGACAATTTTTATAATCTGGCCACTTTATAGGCCAATCCGGAATATCCGGAGAACCAGGATATGGTCATTTTATCACAAAATATGAATAGCATGTCAAATACGCTTTGATCTCGTTATTCTGAATGATATTGAAAAAAAACGTAAGGTTCTAGGTTATAATGTGGCCACTTTGTCGGTCAATCCGGATTATCCCAAAATTTCAATTCCATATTACGTGATTCTGAACGACATAATAAAATCGCAAAGTTCTAGAACCATTTTTATAATGTGGCCACTTTATCCGTCGTTCCGCATCTTCCTTTGGGCCAGCAGAGGTTCCCCCTGAGGGCGTATATGGTGTTGTTAAAGGGTGATACGGTCAAAATTTGGTCAATATCAACTTGACGTATTTCTTTCAATTTTGCATTTAAAAAACCTGAACACCCCTCATTTTGAAGGTGTGTGTGTGTAGAATGTTGCTCCTATTTTGATTTTGGAATTCACTCTTCAGTTGTCAAAATGCCGTCCAAGCAAGAAGAGCAGCGTATCAAAATTTTGCTCGCGCATCGCGAAAATCCGAGCTACTCGCACGCAAAGTTGGCAAAATCGCTAAAAGTTGCCAAATCAACCGTTACAAATGTAATTAAAGTGTTTGGAGAACGTTTGTCGAAAGCCAGGAAGTCTGGATCGGGGGGAAATCGAAAACCGGAAGCCGCTGAGACGACAAAGAGAGTTGCCGGTAGTTTCAAGCGAAACCCTAACCTCTCTCTCCGAGATGCCGCAAATAAGCTGGGTGTATCGTCTACAACCGTGCATCGAGCCAAAAAACGAGCCGGACTATCGACTTACAAGAAGGTAGTGACTCCAAATCGCGATGATAAACAAAATACGACGGCCAAAGCGCGATCCCGGAGGCTGTACACGACGATGCTGACGAAGTTTGACTGCGTGGTAATGGACGACGAAACCTACGTCAAAGCCGACTACAAGCAGCTTCCGGGACAGGAGTTTTATACGGCAAAAGGAAGGGGAAAGGTAGCAGATGTTTTCAAGCACATGAAACTGTCAAAGTTCGCAAAGAAATATCTGGTTTGGCAAGCCATCTGTACCTGTGGCTTGAAAAGCAGCATTTTCATAGCTTCCGGGACTGTCAACCAAGAAATTTACGTAAAAGAGTGTTTGAATAAACGTCTGCTGCCTTTTCTGAAGAAACACGGTTGTTCCGTACTGTTTTGGCCGGATTTGGCATCTTGCCATTACGGTAAAAAGGCCATGGAGTGGTACGTCGCCAACAACGTGCAGGTGGTTCCCAAGGACAAGAACCCTCCCAACACGCCAGAGCTCCGCCCAATTGAGAAATACTGGGCTATTGTCAAGCGGAACCTAAAGAAGACCAAAAAAACTGCTAAGGGCGAGCAGCAGTTCAAGGCAAACTGGCTTTCTGCGGCGAAGAAGGTGGACAAGGTGGCTGTACAAAATCTGATGGCAGGGGTCAAGCGTAAGGCCCGGCAATTCGGATTTGAAAAAGCGGAAGCCTAACTGAATATTTTTCCTGAATTTTATACTAATTGAACTTGAAAAAGAAATTTAATTTGATTTTTTAAATAAACGATTTCACCGATTTACACGCGTTTTCCCTTGACCAAATTTTGTCCGTATCACCCTTTACACCTAATATATTTTTATTCCATGATTTGTTTTCCGTACTGAGTACCAATGCTACCGACGCCACATTTGGACCCTACCTATCGACCTAACAATTCATAGACTGGGGACCAACGGTTTTACTTGCATTCCGAAGGAAGGCGTGACCAGTGAGGGAGAGGGGGGGGGGGGGTTACCAGAGATGAGATAGATTATGCTAATCAATTTCCATACCATTAACAGCACAATTCGGCCCCTGGAACTTCGGTCCACAGCACGGTTTCGGCCGGGTAGTACGATGGACTCTGGAACGAGCTCCGGAACGCCTACCGAGCGGTGATGTGGAAGCAGTCTTTAGCCTAATGGACAACGAAATCACACGATCTATGTGGAACTATCCGTAAGTCAATGTACATTAGGAACCGTACACTTACTACGTACGGTTTAAAAAATAAACATTCTTACGTTTTCTTACAAGGGAGGCAGGGAATCACAGAAATAGCTTACGAATCATAAATAATACAGAACATATTGATTTTCGATGTTAGATCTTGCTAAGGGGGACCTGTGATTCATAACCCCTATAAAAATCATACGTAATAAGCGAATGGTCCCTTACCGTCTCAATTTGCTAACGTGAACCATATCTAATAAATTTCTCAGATTCCGCATAACGTATCGATTGATTCTTCGGGAGAAGGAACTCCACTTTCACATCGGCGTGTACAATCCTAGTAAAGACCTAACGTTCTCCTTCAACCTGCTACTGCACACATACCTGAAGGTTCCGGATGTACGACGGTGTCAAATTACCGGACTGCACGGCTGTACATTTATCGATAAGGTAATAGAAGGAATTAATCTATAGCGCAACGTGGTTCAACTACTTTTCTCCCAACAGACTAGAGATGGTGCTATCTATCAGGAAGGTCGTGACGTAGTGACAATCAATGAATGGACGGACCGAATCTACCAGCACACGCCGCAGGAACACATCATCACGAATGTTGTTTCCGGCAGGAAGATGCGGTTGCAGAAGTACAACTTCCCCGATACCGGTAAGATTCCTGTGGTAGTAGATTGAAATGTAAGGTCATCTAATGATTTTTTCCTCCAAACAGTTGTGTGGAACCCTTGGATGGATAAAGCCCGGGAATGTCAAGATTTCGGTGACGATGAGTACCCGAACATGGTCTGCATCGAGGCGGGGCACGTGTCGACACCGGTCATCCTTCTGCCCGGTACCGCGTTCGAGGCGAGCCAAATACTTCAGGTAGTCGTTGAACATCAAATGCCCAATCTAGTACAGCATTTTTAAAACACGTGCATTTATCACCTTTCAGGTCATGTGAGTAGAAACCCAGGGAGGTGCTGTGACCCGCAGTAAAGGTTCCTCCCGAGCAAAATCCAAGAAGAAGCAACAACAACAGCAGCAACAACAGCAACCCCAGCAGCAGCAGAACCAGCAACAAAATCAAAACCAAGTCAATCAAAACAATCCTCAAACTCAAAGTAGTCACCAGCAGAGTCAGCAGCAACAGCAACAGCAGCAACAACAACAGCAACAACAGCAGCAGCAACAGCAACAGCAACAACAGCAGCAGCAGCAACAGCAACAACAACAGCAGCAAGTCACACTTCAGCAGCAACAGCTTGCCTCGAATGCTGCCGCCTTGTGGCAAGTTCCGGCTGCTGCCGCAGCTGCAGCGGCCTGCTGGAACAACTATGCCAATTTTCAGACTGCTGGTGTCCTGGCATTTAAAATGCCACCGTCCTGCGGGGGTCTCTGTGGTCCCCAGACCAATTGTGAGCTATGTTCGCTAAACACCAACTGAGTAAAGCTGGAAACCGAAGACGATCATCTGCTGGGTGATCTATCCGATGAATTAGATGACGGCTGTGAATAGGAAGCTGTGTCCGTGTGGTACTAGATTGTGGCGAAACATCGCCCGAATCAATGCTGGCTTAGGCCAATCTAGTACCACAATTCACAATCGCATCGCTGTTATGGATTTTGCTCAAGAAAGCGCAAATTAAGGGTATTTTAAATTAACTAAACCGAATCAAATCAAAATCGCAAAGTCGATACGAAAAAGAGAGAGAGAGAGAGAGAAAGAGGGGGAGTGAGCGAGTGAGAATGTCCGAGATATAGCAAATAAATCAATTAACTAAACCTAGAACCGTAATAGTAGTTTTTTTTAGATTTATTGTACGTGGGAAATGAAGCTACCAGTTAGATAATTTTCTTATGTTTTTAAATCATTTTAGTGCATTTCCTATTGCCGATATTGGTCGTGTAAATAAGAGGAATAAGAAGAAAACAACCATAGTTAGATGAGACGTGCGACGTACGACAGGGAGCGTGACTGCAGCTAGGGTTAGGTTTTATTAAACTTTTTTACCAATGTTAGGATGGCTATTCGTTAAATCGATTTCCTTTATCGTCTATTTTTCATTTGGCTTAGTCGCAAAGCGACGTGTTATATCGAATTAAAAAAAAAACTATTGAAACTGTTTAGACTCTAAGTAAAACTAGGTTTGGTACTAAAATTAACCACGAAAACGGACATTAATTTAAAAATTTACTAAACTAATTAACCACTTGGAAAAAGTGAACCTAATAGGTAGCGTTAGCGATTAAGGGGACAATTTCGATATTATTCGGCATTCTAACTAGCAATTTCCAATCAAGACATTAAACAAAACACGCATACAAAATGAGAACATACGATTCGGCCATTTGTAGGGTTAAGGCACAGAAAACAATTTCAAAATTACGTCGTTTTGGCAGTGCTTTAGGGAGTGATGAACAATTATTCGACAACAACATTTCAAAAGAGTGAAACTGCTAGTGTAACAAAGGGGTTTATTCGCCTAATTTTCGTGAATAAAAGTACACCCATGTAAACTTCCATAGTATTTAGTAAGTTTTGTTTATTTGCGAGTGTAAGTTCTGATTCTTGAGCAAACGGTGATTGAAGTCATTGTTCACAAAAGCCAGTTTCACCCAATTGAAATGATGCTACTGAATGACTAAAATGCGCATTCGAATGCAGATGGTTAACAGTTGAGTGGGGTTATTTGTTTGCTTTCGTTGTACAACACAGATTTCGTAACTGCCATATCAATTTTGTTCATGTTTTTTGAGAGGTTATAGGACAATGTATGAAGTGTACTCTATAAATATTTTTTTTTTCCAATTGAACAATAAATTGTTTAGGTTTAATTTTGTGGAGGTTGATCATCTGCTACTACCATTAACTGCACCTAATGCAAGGTTTAAGCAAATTGTATACGAAAACATTCTTGTAGTGTAAATACATACAAACGAAAATTTATGAGAGAAACTGAAATATTGACAGGCACATTTAACTTTATTTTTCTGGCATCTTATTTTATATAAATAAATTTTAAAACAACAGTCGACTGATCACTAGCAGAGAAATCCCATATCCATATTCCGTAGCAGAAGCCAAATAAAAAAAAAATGCTTAGTTCGGGAAATGCAAGCATTTTGAGTCTCCTATTTCAACCCATTAACGTTTCAACTATCTTTTCTCAAAAAGATTACACGGAATCATTCATATACTCATCGATGCTTAAAATTTAAACACTTTTATATCTATCTCTTTTCTTCTACCGAAAATTGTTAACCACCTTAGAGGAAACCCGCACATATTTATTATAACGAGTATTTATGCATATAGGGGAAATGACGGCTTCGGCATGCCAGGATATTTTCGGCAACCCAAATTGAAACACTATTTTCACTGGATTTTCTTACGAAAACACTTCGCTGAATGCATGCAAACGATTCTTTATGCTTTCAGCTTCAATTTGACTATATTTTTACCACTGAGAAAAAGCAATCTAGCAAGGTTTTCTTGAAATGAAACACACGCACTACAAATTGTAGCTGATTTCGAGTTGCCGATAATAGAACAGCAGATTTACATGCAGTTCAAATGGAACGGTTGCCGAAGAAAAACTGGTTGCCGACAATACTCGCTCTCACTAGAGAAGATTGGAGCTTTGTAATAGCGTTTCAAAACAGTTTTTGACAATTCTTTCGACTGGAATTGTTAGAGCAGCTGGCAGCAAAAGATTGTAAACAAACCAATACTGCATATGTGTACGTTCCTTAGAGAAAAGGCTATAGAAAGAAGGTCGCTGCTTAGGTTGCCGAGAATACGTAAATTCCCCTATGTGCGGGATTTCTAAAAAGTGGTTAAATATATACGAGATAGATATAAAAAGTTAGTGTTTAAGTTTTAATCATCGATGACACTGATAAAAAAAAAGTAGCTCAATTATAAAATCTACCGATATTTTACTCAAATCAACCATAATCTCAACAAATTGACTATGCTCTCCACAAAAACTAACTTAGTATTGCCAACAACATTAATGGTTAAAACAATTACTTCGACTCTACCATGTTATTAAATGCTATGGTAACATCAACAGAAAAGCTGTTTAGTTGGAAAACAAGACGTTTGATATTTTACGGATCTACTCCAAATACACAGAAACAAAATCTATTGGCAAAAATACTACATTGATGGTTTAAATTAAATACTCTTACCAATAGATTTGTGCAGAAACGAAATTCATTTAATTTTACTATTTTTTCTATCAAAACTACTATGCCGTTTGAGTAAGCATAGTAGTTTTGACAGAATGGTAGTAAATTTGATTATATTTTTAGTCAACTATACTGAAATTATGGTAGATTTAACGGCATTAAGCGTAGTTATATTGAAAATAAGTGTTTTCTGCAAAATAGTATTCCTAACTATGGTCTTTGTTTCAGTGTAGGGTGATGGCGACGGATACTTGAAAATCGGAACGAAAGGGGACGAAGTAAAACTCCAGCTTTGCACTCCGAAAGGCAGCGTGCCTAGTCGCAGATTTGAATTCAACCAACAATCAATACGAAGCTACCCTAATAAACGTGTACCATATACTGACGATATCTTAGATGGTGCGACCATACCAGATAAAATTGGGATGATATCCCGAATTGGCGGTTAGGCGCATCTTATGGTCAAGGTTGCAAAGACTCATTTCAGCTAAAACAATGTTTTTCTAAATTATGAAATAATTAGATGCCATGATCAAATTTTGAATTGGTAGGATACAAGAAGAGGTTGCAAAGAATGTGTTTGACATATTAAACCTGTTTATTTCACTTCATGAGAGTCACAATCAGCGATTTTTCACAAACTCACTCACTCACTCACTCACTCACTCAGCGATCAGCAAATCGCTGATTGTGACTCATAGAAAGCAAAATTTACAGGTTTTATGTTTCCAACGCATACTTTGTAACCTATTCTTGTAAGTTACAAGTAAAACATGCCATCATACCATCTTTTGGTTTTATTATTCCGAAAAACATTATTTTAGCTGAAATGAGTCTTTGCAACCTTGCTTATGGTTATTGTTTATGCGGGTAACGATTTTAAATTGGCTCACTACTTGACTAGCCTATTGGTCCCAAGCAAATCGATTAACGTACCCCATTCTAGTATAAATTCCAGTATTACACTATGTTTGTTTTAATTCGCTATGAAAGATTAACAGGTAAAATGAGGGGTTCGTGGATTTTCCTATTTTTCGAGGGGAATCGATTAGGGTGGGACCGAAGATAAAGGGTGATACGGTCAAAATTTGGTCAATATCAACTTGACGTATTTCTTTCAATTTTGCATTTAAAAAACCTGAACACCCCTCATTTTGAAGGTGTGTGTGTGTAGAATGTTGCTCCTATTTTGATTTTGGAATTCACTCTTCAGTTGTCAAAATGCCGTCCAAGCAAGAAGAGCAGCGTATCAAATTTTGCTCGCGCATCGCGAAAATCCGAGCTACTCGCACGCAAAGTTGGCAAAATCGCTAAAAGTTGCCAAATCAACCGTTACAAATGTAATTAAAGTGTTTGGGGAACGTTTGTCGACAGCCAGGAAGTCTGGATCGGGGGGAAATCGAAAACCGGAAGCCGCTGAGACGACAAAGAGAGTTGCCGGTAGTTTCAAGCGAAACCCTAACCTCTCTCTCCGAGATGCCGCAAATAAGCTGGGTGTATCGTCTACAACCATGCATCGAGCCAAAAAACGAGCCGGACTATCGACTTACAAGAAGGTAGTGACTCCAAATCGCGATGATAAACAAAATACGACGGCCAAAGCGCGATCCCGGAGGCTGTACACGACGATGCTGACGAAGTTTGACTGCGTGGTAATGGACGACGAAACCTACGTCAAAGCCGACTACAAGCAGCTTCCGGGACAGGAGTTTTATACGGCAAAAGGAAGGGGAAAGGTAGCAGATGTTTTCAAGCACATGAAACTGTCAAAGTTCGCAAAGAAATATCTGGTTTGGCAAGCCATCTGTACCTGTGGCTTGAAAAGCAGCATTTTCATAGCTTTCGGGACTGTCAACCAAGAAATTTACGTGAAAGAGTGTTTGAATAAACGTCTGCTGCCTTTCCTGAAGAAACACGGTTGTTCCGTACTGTTTTGGCCGGATTTGGCATCTTGCCATTACGGTAAAAAGGCCATGGAGTGGTACGCCGCCAACAACGTACAGGTGGTTCCCAAGGACAAGAACCCTCCCAACACGCCAGAGCTCCGCCCAATTGAGAAAAACTGGGCTATTGTCAAGCGGAACCTAAAGAAGACCAAAAAAACTGCTAAGGGCGAGCAGCAGTTCAAGGCAAACTGGCTTTCTGCGGTGAAGAAGGTGGACAAGGTGGCTGTACAAAATCTGATGGCAGGGGTCAAGCGTAAGGCCCGGCAATTCGGATTTGGAAAAGCGGAAGCCTAACTGAATATTTTTCCTGAATTTTATACTAATTGAACTTGAAAAAGAAATTTAATTTGATTTTTTAAATAAACGATTTCACCGATTTACACGCGTTTTCCCTTGACCAAATTTTGACCGTATCACCCTTTAGTACCAGAGCTGAGCCAAAAAGTTGAGCACGTTTCTTCAGGACCTTCTGGTCTTAGAGTTACCTCTATGATTCAACTGTGTGTATTTTCAGTTTCTCGTGGGGTTATCATACTGTATCTTAACAATCATCTTTTATCTTAATAATAATTACACAGAGATCATCGTTCGCGCATTTAACGATTGATTTGACTATCATTTCCGCAAACTACTAACCGCAGCGCTGGCATCGGATCACTTTCTGAGTAATTCTCGTTGAAACCAGGCCGCTATTGACACATGGTCTTTAAATATTTAAATACATCCGCTTGATTGGTTGAAACTGATGAAAAATGACATTGCAACTTTCCTTAGCTCAAATTAATGGACTCTTAGATCGCCAGTTTTCAAAAATGTTGAATTTCTAGCAATTCTTGACATATGTATCATGTTAAATCTTTGAAATTTCATATAGAACCCTCCTGCAAACAATACATTATTATGAAGAAGAAAGATAGAGCTTTCCGAGGAGCTTTCATTCGGAATGGAATTTGCTTTGACAACCATCTTGGATTTGGCCGCCATATTGGATTTTATCAGAAAAACGTAGTTTTCACTTTGTTAGCAACAACCGATTTTGATTCTGAGGTCACCATCTGAAAGCTGAAAAAATGCTATCAATTCTAGATAAAGCTGGAATTAGGGCCAATGTCGCAATGGGCTTGAACTGAGAAAAATTAATCTGAAGTTTTGAACAAAAATTATTAAATATAATTTAAACTATAAACCCATTCCTAGAAATGAACTGTTCCTAATTCTTACATTATTGGTTAGCATTATGGTGAGATAAATAAAAATATTATTATTTTTATTTACAGCTCGAAAAAAATGAAAATGTTGCATGTGCCCTTTTGATTTATAGTATCTTGTATCGCCCTGAGGTTATTCGCCCGGCTGCGTTCACAGATGCTATTTCGCCCATATGTTTCGCCTGCTAGTTTTTGACATTGTCTGTTTCGCCTCAATGTTTACGTTCTTTTTCCTGATGGTGTGTTACTATCGACCTATTGCAGTGTGTTGGATTCTAGATAAATTCATGTGTTGGGGTGTTTTCGCTTATTTCGATCAGATTAACAATATTTTCTTTTGATTACCAACCGGTAATTGCAAGGAGTAGTGAAAAGATTCTAATTATATCTTTCGCCTTGTATGGAGAAAATATGTCTGTTTCACCCCATCTATGTATATGGGAGGAAGCGGTTGTAAGAGCCAACTCAATTTGTAATAAAAAAAAAAAGTTGGTTTCGCCCTTATGTTTTTTGCGTTTTTTTAAGAAACTACATTATTTGTCCAAACATTTTTAGTATCGTTTTGTAGCATTTTAACAGTAGTATAACATGATGTATTAACCTCAGTTTGTTTACACTTCGACATTTGCCCTTATTCCAGCTCTATCTAGAATTACACCACAGAACAGAAGGAGAAGTGCAAACAAATCGGTGAATCAAAAAGTGTTCGTTTTTCTGCTCAACAAGCGATGTGTTGTGGTAGCGTTCCACACGGGCTTTCTATGTGCACTCACACTATCATAGCATGCTGCCTATCTTAACTGCAGGCAGAAGATGCCTTCTACCGCTAGGTGCGCTAGTGTTCGCAAATGACAAGTGGAGCCACTTTCTGATCCAAAGTTCCACTCCTGTGATTACACTCAACATATTTGGTGAGTAATGACATTAACCCTGTGAAACAAAAAAAATTTCTATAACGAGGTTCACAATTTTCCACGCATGACGCGTCATCAGACAAGTCTATATCATTCTACCACCATAGAGGTAACTCTAAGACTAGTAGGTCCCGAAGAAACGAGCTCTACTTTTTGGCTCAGCTCTGGTACTATCTACGGTCCCAAGCTAATCGATTCACCCCTCGAAACATAGGAAATTCCAATAACCCCTCATTTTATCTGTCAAACTTTCATAGCAAATCAAAACAAACATAGTGTAGTACTGGAATTTATACTAGAATACGTTAATCGATTTGCTTGGGACCAATAGGCTAGTCAAGTAGTGAGCCAATTTAAAATCGTTAGTTTCGTATTGATTGTTGGTACCACAGCTGAGCCAAAAAGTTGAGCACGTCTCTTCGGGACCTACTAGTCTTAGAGTTACCTCTATGCTGGTACTCTCTTCGGTCCCAAGCTAATCGATGCACCCCTCGAAGCATAACAAAATCCACGAATCCCTCATTTTAACCATAGAGGTAACTCTAAGACCACTGGGTCCCGAAGAAAATCATTATTATTTTTGGCTCACTCAGTACCAGAACAACGGTCCCAAGCAGTCCCAAGCTATTTCACTCACCCCTGCATGTTCTGCATGAATCCACACACCCCTGATGTTATCTGTCAAACTTTCATAGCGAATCAAAACAAACATAGTGTAGTAATAGAATTTCAACTAGAATAGGGTACGTTAATCGTTTGCTTGGGACCAATAGGCTACTAAAGTGGTGAGCCAATTTTAAATCGTTAGCTTCGTATTGATTGTTGTTTTAACTGTCAAACTTTCATGGCAAATCAAAACAAGCATTGTGTAGTACTAGAATTTCGACTAGAATGGGGTACGTTAATCGATTTGCTTGGGACCAATAGGCTAGTCAAGTAGTGAGCCAATTTAAGAACGTTAGTTTCCACCGGTTGGTAAAAGTTTGATGTGAATTTTAAGCAGATCAATGGATAAACATTAAGGCTTTGTTCCATTCGGTAAATTTTCAATTAATTAAGATGTTCGAATATCCCTCTGTTGTTGATCGGTCGATTTTCGAGAAGGTGTATGTCAAAATTGATTCCTTGTCGGTCAGAAATAAGTCTGCTGGAATAGCAGGATTATTTGAAAATTTTCCATCTGTCAAATTTAAGTGAAAATTCACCAAATGGAACACAACATAACTTACCGAAAATTGGTTAAACTTTTAATCTATCTTTGTTTAGTAATAATTTTTGAGTGTGATTGAAAGTAACTCACACACGGAACCAAATTTTGTTCATTTAAATCAAAAATAAAAATCTAGATAAAGCTGGAATTAGGGCGTAACAGCTTTTGTAAACAATGACTTCTCTCGTTGATTTCTAGCAACTCAAGGCACACCTACCCAAATCAACATATCCATCGGGTAGGGGAAGTCTTCCCTTATTTGATGGTAATGTTGATTTGCCACACGAAACGAAAATCAATTATTTAATTCATGTGTTTCACTTATACATTTTTGCCAAAGCATCAGCCTTATACATTCCATAAAACAAACCACATAGCCCTAATAAAAATTGTATGGTTAATTTGCTTAACGACGTGTTCTGGGTATCATCCAAACCATTTGTGGAATAGTTCAATGATTTGGGTTATCGTTCGTTTATGGTTATTTTTTTTAGGGAGGTCCTATTAGAATGCATAAAAGGTATGTGTGACCGCTTATACATTTCATTTGACACATGATCTTTATTAACTTTTTGCAAGGCGTCTGCTTATTAGTTGACTTATACATTTTATGAATAATCAGCAATGGAAATTTGCCAAAAGGTATAAGGAGACTTCTATCCGTGCAGGGAGAGTCATGTCTTTCGAGAAATCATCGAGATAACCCATTGTTTACAAAAGCTGTTACGCCCTTATTCCAGCTCTATCTAGAAATGTTCATTCTATAAACATATGGATAATTCAAAATAAATTAAAACCATGTTTGCAACAAAAATATAGATGTTTGAATTAAAGTCAGAAGCATGTTTATTTCAACAATATAGAATTTGGGTAAACGATTTTTAGCGTGTCCTGCATTTTTTCCTTCTTGTTTACATTAGGAAAAAAAATTGCCCCTAGCATTGCCAATCAACTGAAAACGGCCCGCAACAAAACCGAAGTCATGGATGCGGAAACCCACCTAGGTAAGTATTTTAACAAAGGGAAACGAAAATCCGAAATGGATTTTGAATCTATTCCGGAACCTCCAGCACCTCCCCCCCCCCCTTGAAAAAGTCATTTCTTCCTGTTTGCTTCGAGCTTTTGTCTTTGATCTTCTCTCCTGCCACAAGCAGATCCGAAACATGCTCCTCATTTACACCTGCCTTGTGTTCTTGCTCTTTCCGTAATTGCTCCAACTTCATCCGCTCATTTTCCATTCGCTTCGAAACTTCAGCAAGCTTTATCATATTCACACAATCCTGACTCGACTGATTAATTTCGACAGTGAGCATGCATAAGGGCGAATACGCGATGATCGATTCTCTTTATCGATTTTCTCTTTGCATTGCTACAGCTAATTTCTAGAATTTGTTCAATGCAGAGTAGTAACAGGTTGTATTGGCTATCAAAGGCAACAGCAGACGCACCGAGAAACGTTAAATCCAGCGAGTTATTAACAAAAGAGAAAATCGACGAAGAGAATCGATCATCGCGTATAGGCCCTTATGCATGCTCACTGTCGATTTGTTGGATCAACTTCTTACTAAAATCAGTGCTGCATTCATCCTCGTTCCTTACCGAACTCAACGGTTTCTCATCATCCTCATCTTCCGATTCCTGCATTTCCAATCCTACATTGCAACGAGCATTGCAATCAAACAGAATTCGGGATCTTCCTGCAGATCGTTTTTTCATCTCTTGGCAATCCATTTTTCTGCTTCATCTTACATTCAAATGCCAATATAGTTTAAGATTAAGTATGTTTCTTTCAAACATGAGAAGCATGTTGAAATAAACATATTTATTTTTGTTCGCATTGTTGCCAAATCAAACAAAAATATTCACGTTTATTTTCAACACGAATATTTTTAAAATAAACGTTAAATTATTTTTATTTTAAACATTAATATTACATGACTTCAAACATGGAATACGTTTGAAATAAACCTTGTTTATTTTTGTGGCCAGAACAAACTGAGTTTACGTTTAAATATACCTCAAATATCTTTGTTTCAACGATAAATTTTTCTGCGTGTAGTGGGTAAAAAAAAAATATACTTATTACTCAACCGTGAAGTGATTCTTTAAATGGGTATTTTTTCATCCATTTTATGATTTCAAAATTCCCCCATTTTTTGGAAAATGGGTATTTTTTTACCCATTTATGGGTTTTTACGAAACACCGTGCATGGGATTCTAGGCAAACAAAAAGTGACGACTATCAGCTTTAAATTTCAAAACTTTGATGACCGAATCCATTTCATATTGGACCGAGGGTTCTCATTGTGTGGTATAAACCTAGGTCAAAACTGATGAAAAAGTATGGACTTCAACAAATTCTTCGTCCACTGTTTTTCTTCGTGTAATAAAATTTGCATTTATTGCGGATTTCACACCTGATTAGACTCCTGCGCTAAAAATAAGTACACAGTAATATTTTCGCACTGGTCATAAAAGTTAAATATGGAGCTTCTTAATGCTTTCTAAAGCTTTAATTCAGCAGTGTAGCTTGCTTGTAATGTTCTTAAGCTGTTACTGCTTTCAAATAAGTCGATTTTTAAATTTTCTGGCCTGTGCGAAAATATTACTGTGCAATTATTTTTTGCACAGGAGTCTAATTTGGTGCAAAATGCGCAATATTTTAAATTTATTAAAATCGATTTGAAAAAATGAGTGTTCTTTTACCCATTTTGCGGTAAACACTATTAAATAAAATGGGTTAAACACCCATTTATTAACAGACCTGCAGAGTGCCCATCCTCATATCATGGATAAACTATGGTTTATTCATTAACGGGTAAAAGCCAGCGCATAATAGATACGTTTTCGGGTTTGGGCTAACTGTCAAAAAACCTGAAAACGTATCTATTGTGCGCCGGCCTTAAATGCATTTATCCGTTAATGCATAAACCATAGTTTATCCATGATATGAGGGATGGACACTTTTAGCGGAAATGGGTATTTTTTACTCATTAATGGGTTTTTACGAAACACTGTGTTGGGAAAAAGATTGAGTCAACTTGACTCAGCCTCTGAGTTACTTTCGACGGGCGTGTACTACAGTGCTACCATTTTCCCAGTAGGTGAAAAATCCATTTGTTAATAAATGAATAATCGTTGGAATTACCCTAATTAAATTTGTATGGTTATTTTTCTTAACGACGTGGTAAGGGTCTTATTCATTCAATTTCTTGAATGGTCCTATCATTTGAGTTATCGTTCGAGTATGGTAGTTTTTTTTACCTTAGAGATCCGTAGACCGAGAAGAAACTAATTTTAAAAATCGGCTCGACAACTTTGGCCACACTGAACTTGGCAACGCCGCGTGGCTGTCAGGTGAAGTGTCATTATTTTCTAGAAAATAGAAAATCTCGGCACGAGAAACATCGCAAAATCGCACCGAAAAAAGCAACATCAGCAGAAGCAGCTCAGCTAGCCATCGTCCATCGCTCGAACAATCAACGGAAGAAGTAGAACTACTTTTTGGCCATCGCCAGTACGTGAAAGTGACAGAATTGTAGTTTCTCCATCGTATTAAAAAGCAGTCACATTTAAAAGGAAAACTACAGGTTGTCGGCCAAACTAGTCGAGAGTGGTCTTAGAACCGAGTTCGGCAGTGCAGCAGTCATCACACAAAATCGACTACCAGTTGGGCGGAAGAGCACCGAAAAAAAGTAACCAAAACTCGTACCTCACCATTTGTCCGCGCGAAGGATCATTCGTTAAAACTTCCGGAAAATGACTCGTAAGTAGAGAATGCGGAAAAAATGTCTGTTTTGTCTTTCCTCGGTGCTGGGGGCTTGATTATGGGGTGTCGGTCGGATTCACATTATTTCCCCGTTTTTCAATATGGATGCTGTTCTAGAATGCATCTGCGCTGGATTTTGCTTTCTTCCTTTCCGTCACGGAAGACGTCATATTTTTTAGGTTCGTAATAGAATGCTGGTTTTTGTCGATTTCCCTATCCGTGACCTATTTTGTGGTGTTTCATTTTCATTTCACATGATGTCTGTTCGAAGTGTAGGAAATCAATGATCGTTCCCTAATAAGGATAATAGTTGAAAGGCATTAGATCATGATTGAATAGTTTGATTGAAATAAATAGGAATCAGAGCACAGCTTATCACCAGGCAGCTAAGCTGACAGTTTCGGCAAGAGGAGGTTCTATTATTAGGTATTTACGCTAGCCGCATGATTAACGCATGAAACATTTTCGCAGCTTCTTTCGTTTTTGTTGTTTTGTCGCTGTGTTATTATTTCCTTCGTTTCAGTACTGTTAGGTGAATCTCGAGGTGAATCATGCCCTACAGCGTAACGATGATTACCTACCTACCTACTTTTAGGTATTATAGCTATGGCTTAAGGGCGACAGAAAGCCGGTTTCTTCTAACTTGTTTCGCGTTGCTTCTACATTCATGCTTCTTATTCAGTTCAAGTGTGGCTTTGTTTATAAATAATTCGAGAAGCAAAACAAATTCATTAGCCAATGGTTTTGATCTATGCCTCGGATTTGGAAAATGTTGTTTGAAGAATTGATCTTATCTGAACTACTTCTCGAGGAGGTGGTTTCATTGCTGCATTGGTTGAATAATGATAGTAGTACTAGTGATTAAATCAGCGTAGTATCTAGTCTGTCCTATTCCACTCCTAATGTCGAATTGCATCTTTTTCTTCCAGGTGGTAACCAGCGTGAGCTTGCCCGGGAGAGGAATATGAAGAAGCAACAGCAAGATAAGAAGAAAAAGGAAGACGGGCTGACACATGAGCAGCGAAAACAACGGTATGTACGATATCAATCAATGTCCGATGTCGCAGCAGATAGCTGGTAGTTACCGAGAGTGCGTCTAGTTCCTAGAGCTTTATTAAATGTTATTTCCCGGATATGTTGTTTCAGTTTTAATTTTACAATGTTTGGTTCGAAGATACCATACCTATCATGATTTTGATGTGGCATCTTTATTGACCAACATTGGAAACAGAATTATAGGAAATAATGTTTTTTTTTCTGCTGAAAACGCAGCTAAAATGTTTGTCGGGTTACGGGTAAATGGAATTTAATAAATAGACGCGCTCACGGTAACTATTTGGCAGTAGGTAATTGATTTTCGGAATTGGAATCTCAATCATTATGTCCCACTCAGCTGAACCTACGTGGCACAAATGCGATTACAAATTTGAAATTTTACGTTTGTTGTCGGTTATGAAATTTGTACTATTTTTCAAGCATTACACGATTTTACGAGTTTGAAGAATGCAAATTTTCAGCTATAGTACGATAAATTAGTCTCGTTATAGGCTTTCGCTAGGAGAAATTCTTTTTTCTATAAATAATTTTATCATTTTACCTCAAGGACGTATGTATTTTTCGTATGTAATATATAAAATAATCAGCTAAAAAACATTGATTGTTATGAAATAGTTTCTGCGGACGGATTGCGTATATAGACAGTCTATATAAGTGAATATCGCGCTATTAGAAATGCTAAATAGTATATGGCACAGTGGCGTCTCCCTGAGTATCTGGCATACAGGGATCATCCTACCAATTCCTATTCTTAACTGCACTGAGACTGGACTTGTTGCTTTTCGTCCCATTATACTAATGAAATATATGAGACCAAAGTTACCATCGAATTTTTCAAAAATGTACATTACCTCGAAAAAAATACCCTTTGCAACATTTTGGGCTCAATCGGACATGACTTGGGGTAGTGCAAAATCGTCAAAGTTTGAACTAAAGTATTTAAAGGTAGGTACTTGAAATTTCGTAAATTGATGTCGCATGACGTAAAAATGCATTAAACGTCGAGATCCACTGCTAGCTCGAAACATTTCCTTTTAACGAAAATCGGCTTCCTGGGACTAAGTTAAAGTACAGAAATCGAAATAAAAATTTTGATGTTAAATTACTTCAAAATGCAAGCAGGCGAGTTCTAGTGTTAACTCGATTTGTTTGGTCATAAATCAACATTCAGGGACTTAGATTTCACAAAGGGTAAGACGTCGATTTTTTTCACGTAAAAGGTCAATCGCTCATGTACACCTCGCAATTTTAAGAGCACACATATCAACTCTCACGAAACAAACAACAATGAAACTGGAACTTAACGTTTGCTGCGAACAGTGAGTTCCAATTTCATCGGCGGTTTCGCAACAGTGTCCAAACATTGTTGTCTAGAAAACATGAAGTGATAAGGCATATCAGCCATCATGACGACCATCTTTGGACTCTTCAAGGAATCACCTTCTAGATATCGGCGTTTCATGCATTTTAAAGTCATTCGGCAACGAATAAAAAAGTAGAAACTATGATGAAGTGATGAAGTTGGGTTGTTAGCGGAATGCTAAATAAAACAGCAAAAAAGGTTATCTTCCATTTAATTCCACTTAATTAATTTTGGTATCTATGACAGATACGTATTTCGACTACAATGTGCAGTCTTCATCAGTGTCATTCCCACTAAAGAACTTATCAAAATCTAATCCCCTTAAGTACTCATCATGCCACTAGGTAAAAAAGTCAAGATCATAGGTATAAAAATGAAACTACAATGTGTTGAATCGGAACCTACCTAACTAATAAAAACCAAAGATTTAAGTAAGCTAAAGGAGAAAAAGTTAGGTAGGTTCCGATTCAACTTTTAGTAGGTTCCGATTGTAGTCGAAATACGTATCTGTCATGGATACCAAAATTAATTATGTGGAATTAAATGGAAGATAACCTTTTTTGCTGTTTTAGAAATTATGTCTATTTTGCGCCATTTAAAATCATGTCCGATTGAGCCTAAATGCAATCGAAGACATTATATCAAGAAGACTGGCAACTTTGTCACTTTGTCAAGCGACAGATACAATAGCGCTGCGCTTGAGTGTAGGTGGAAGCAAACGCATAGAAAAATGAACAAATACACAAACCTTTCTTCTTTGCTATCTTTGCTTCTGATGTTATCTTTGCTATCAAATTCGTTCGAAGCATTTACCTTTGAGCGGCAGATGATGCGATTGTACCTGTCTCAGATATAGTCGCTATATAAATAGTCTGGCGGATAAAATTTCGTTCTATCAAAAAGCGGAACCAATTCAAAATATTGTAGACCAAAAATTGAAAAGGTACTATCAACTTTTATGAACAAAACGTTGACTATTCTTTTCTCGCAAATCGAACGCAAATTACCGGCATCATCGGATAGGGGAAACTTTCCCCAACCCAAAGATGGTGTTAGTTTGCGTAGGCGATGAATCACGATGAGTCACGAGAAAAGTGTTTCCGAAGTTTTGATCGCAATAGCTGATGTGCTCTTTCCTGTTGTTGGTCGTGATTTGCTCGATTGGTTCCGCTATTTGACAGATCAATTGGTTCCCGAGATTCTATCCGCCAGACTATGAATATAGCGACTATAGTCTCAGAGCGTTGTATGAGAAAATGGAAGAGTTGCCAGTCTTCTTGATTTGTTGTCTTCGATGCAATGGTGCGTAGTGGGCTGAGTGTACAACATGCTGAGCAGGCTTCTCTCGGATCCCACTCAAGTAGCTGTAAAAATACAACTCTCACGTCTGTTCACAATGGAGGACGGAATGCAGCCTGTCTTTAGGGATGTACCGAAAGGAATTAGGGATCTACTTCATGCCGATGACAGCTTTTTGGTCGTAGTCGACCGACGAAAACAGCTCTTCGATCGGAAACTACAAATTTGGGTACTAAGGATCGATTTTATTTTGCAAGCCAATGGAAAACTGCCAGGAATGCTTGAGCCCCATGATTCTATCAAAGTTTGTTTACATACAATGAGTGCAGTTCGTAGTACCCAGTTTCAAATGGCCATCAAGCTAACTAGTAAGATGATTAAAACAACCCGCATAAACAATAACCATAAGAAACGCCTAACCACCATATCATCCCAACCTTATGTGGTATTGTCGTGCCATATATAAGATCGTTAGTGTATGGTGACCGTTTATTAGGGAAGTGGAACAAAATCTGGGAAGTGTGGGACACTCAAGATACTACGAACGAACCGATACGAAGCAGCAGAAGTTTGTTGGCATAACATTGTACAGCAGGCGAAGTCTCACCGTTAGACCAGGAATCGTCGTATGGTAATTTGCCAATTGTTGCACACTTCACATTGTTTACTTTGTGGCATTTATCTATGACCATAAAGTTTACCAATCATGGTGACATGGTAATCAGCGATCAATTGTTGAATGATTAAACAAGCGTTTTTGAGTATAAGAAATATTGTGATAAAACATGTTCTAAGTATTTTTGACATTGTGCATATGATTTCAGGCGATTTTTTAATTTTTCAGATAATAATCCTTAGTTGTAAAATAGTTATCTTTATTAAGGAGTCTTTCAGTCGAACGCTGGTTCGTCTCCGGAGTTGTAAAATAAGCTATTACTAGTTCAAAATGTAATTTAATTAATTAATCTGTACAGGAAGATGTTGGTTACTATTTTATCAATCGATGAATTGCACTACATCTATCAACCATGCAAAATTTACCGAAAAAGTAATAATGTTCAATAATTGGATCACATTTGGAGTCTTGGTGCTGGATAATTGTCTATATGGATAACGCCTAAAGGTATGCAACGTTTCACATAAAACAGCTGCTGCGTATATTTTGCTTCGATTGTTGACTGGTTCAATAAAATGAATAAAATAACTTATATCTTAATTGCACCGTACCGAATAGTTGCGTTTAATCATCTAAAAGAATCACTGAATGGTCCTTCTTGCTGAAAACATTCATTTTAAAATACATTTAACCACATTGTATGGGTGTGCAATAATAGAATTTCAATTATTATTATTATTTAGCTTTATTTAGGAGGCTTTCAGCCTTAGGCTGGTTCGCCTCCAAAATAGAATTTCAATGCAAATGATGCGTGCAACAATTGGGCTCTGAGCAACAATTGGCAAATTACCCTACATATTCAAAATTAACTCTTATGGAGGTAAGCTCCAACCTGTGTTATCCTAGGATTAAATCCCGATCCAGAATGTCCAGCTGCTTTGATGTCGACATCAGATTTAATCAAGGAAACACTTTGCAGATCATCCAGACAGGGACGGGATTAAAAGTTAATCCTAGTTAGAGCTTTCCGCCATTAATTTCTGCAAGCAGTACTTCGAAAAAATGAGTAAGACGAGTAAGAAGATATACAGCTATCCTCCGAAGAACGCGTTACCCACTGAGTTGCACCCAGCGCTTTTTCTCGGCGGGGTTTCAACCAGTCGGTCTAATTTTTTGCATGTGAGTAGTGCCAATGGAGAACTAGTCACTCGCAGAAAATCAGAGCGCTTGGTTGAAAACCCACCGAGACAAAGCGGTGGGTAGAACTCAGTGGGTAACGTATTCTTCGGGAGAAAGCTGTAGCTAATAGCTTTTCTGAAAGATACCAATGTGTACAATCAATTGGGTTCTTTAATTTTGATAAATTTATCGGTTACTATACCTCACCTGAAAGGGCTTCGTTTTCTGAGCACAATATTTTTTTTTACTTCGATTTTTTTTTTTAAATCAAGATTAAAAGCAAAATAATTACATCACTATTTGACTCAAAACTAACACATTGACAGCTCGCTCCCATACAAAATATCACCGAGGGGCGGTAAGGTGGTGAAAATAGTTCCAGCGACCCAAAATTGTTGAAATTTTGGATTTCGGGTCTATTTGTAATGCAGATTATGAATTTGCAACTACCGTAAAACGGGGTAACATTGATAGTTTTGTGAAGTAGGGGAAGATGGAGTAAGACCGCCGTCCTAAGCAAATAAATTTAGTAGCTCAAAATGAGCAAGAAGTTTTACATTTTGCTATGCTAAATAGGAATGAGCATTCATTATTATCTACGGACAAAAATTTTAAAATTTTCTGATTCATCACATTATTTATACTTTTTCATCATTTTTTTTAACGATCAAAAATACACGTTCTTTTACAAGCGGGGTAAGAAGGACCACGAATAGGTTAGCCGCCCTAAATGAACTATATCCACCTCTTCAAGGTGGTTTGTTTAAATGGACGTTAATAGATGGAAGCACCAATGGGGTAAGATGGACCATGACGAATTTTTCGACAACCATTGCACAAAATTGTACTCAACAAGCGCCTCGTGAATGGTACTATGGTCACATAGCTCATAACTTAGTATCTTTGGAATCGGTTAACTGGTTCCACAGATATGGCCGGAACAGGTTCCAGTCCTGTGAGCACAGATCTAGAAATGATACAGACCTATATTGTGACACATAAAATCGCATGAAAATTAGAAAATGTTTTCAATTGGAGTCATATTGTGTGCCCAGGGGCCTCATTTTCTACACCCTGATATGTTCCGGGTACCCCCGGGGCAGTAGTCAAAATCATATTAACTCGAAATCCATCTAAAAAATCGTCATTGGTGGTTAAATTGAGTATGGTGGACCACATTGGCCAGTCACGGACATGTTCCGGATACACCCCGGGAGCAAAACAAAATTTATTTTATTGTGGGAATGTAAATTAATGAGAATGGTCACATCTCACCATGGATGGATGAATCCAGGTGTTTATTCTTGGTTAAAGCTAAAAGAAATCAATGTCACATAATACTTGATCTGGACAAACCTCGGGAAAAACACCATTTCAGTTTCAATCAAAGTCATTTCGCAATAAAGAAGGGTGACGCTTTTACCCCGTCAAAAGTGGTCCGTTTTACCTCTGGTTTACATTTTTGACAATATGGTATATATTCACATGTTTCATGCATTTTTAAATACCTTTATCTACAGTCACAACCTACTGAAGGAAACAGGTACTAACAAACGTCAGAAAACATCGTTTGTTCATCAAAAAGTCTTATATTTGTTTCTTTCAAAATTAGATCGTGAAAGCCCCACCGAACGAGAAGTTTGCTTCATAAGGTTCGGGGACTACAAGTTGTTTCAGAATGATCAAAACATGTTGTTAACCTTTTCTGTATTAAGTATTGGTAAGAATCTTGAGGATTTCATATAGAACTGGCTGTGGTTTCTCTTACCCCGTCTTCCCCTACAAATTACGTGAAATGCATTTTAAACAAAACGGAATATCACGTAAAAGTTCCCAGTTTTCCAGTAGTTTTCACCCAATTTCACGTAAGCAGTACTTGGAAATCAGGTCTTATTTACCTGGCTAATCAGGAAGATGATCGAAGCAAAATTTTGCTCGGCTACGTGGAATTCATGTAAAAGATACGTGAAAAATAGGGTGGATGAAAACCACCTCCTCCTGGGTGGATGAAAACCTCCTGAAAACCATGAAATCGGACGTGAAGATTTTTCAGAGTGTCGTATTTGATGGTGAAAACTATCAGACATGGAAAATAATGTACATTCATTTACATTCATTTGCCTCTAATTTAACACATAAAAACTAGGACTTTTGTCTTGCTAAATTCCCATCCTGGACCACTGTGACTGGCGAGGCGATATCTGTCGGATTTAAGGGTGGAATCGATGTCAATTATACATGGTCTGGAACATCAGGCAGCTTGCTGGTGTTAGAAGCAAGAATGTTGTAAACATGGAGCTTTTTGGCGTTTAACAATTTAAATCGAATGAGATCGAGCAAGAGGGAAACAGATTAGTGGGAAAACAAACCGTCCATTCATCCATGTGTTAGATAGAGAAAGACGATTAAACTTCAAAAAGTCTATTGCTGAGCAAGCAAATGACGATGGCACGGCAGCACAACATTCCGTACTGTAAACGGCAGACGGACGTCACGGAAAACAGTTGTTTCAGCCTACCTGCAAGACGGAAAAAAAGCGAAAGTTTGGATTTTTTTTTCTCGAAAACGACGCAACATATTGAAAATCGGTTTTCTGCCGTTTATTGAACACACATTAAATGGTACATTTATCAGTCGATGCTGTAAAACGAGGTCCTGGTGCCCCGCACGGCTGCTCCCCGTGGACAATGTTCTAAAAAACGCTTTTTGCGGTGCCAACTGCGGTTTGTGATGTAATCATCTGAATAAAAAAAAACATGCCAAATCGTTAAACATGTGTTAAACTACCCAACAAACAATTTTAGCTGCAGATTAGCTTATACAGCCAAAATTTGCCTTATGCAGCTAATTTTTGCCTGTATAAGCTAAGTTGCATCTAAAATTGTTTGTTGGGTAGTCCTTGATCATTCGGTTTTTTTTTTAATTTTTTTTGACAAAATGGCGGCCTTGCAAAGTTGAAGTGCCGATTTTTGATCCTTAAAATTTGTCTTTGATCGGCTGTAAAAAATCGAAATTAAATGATAGACGAAATCCGAACGATCGTGGACTGCACAAAACAGTACTGAACAGAAATCAAAACGAATCGGACGAATCGAATGTATACATTTCGAGAAATTTTTGGCACCGGTTTTGAAAATTGATTCCGAGATAACCGCGTTTAAAGTTTCAAGTTGGGTTTATCCACTATAAGTGAATATTTTTGTACGTCGCATAACTTTCGCAGGTAGGCGTAACTCCTTAAAAAGATAAACATTGCTTTGAAATACGAACACCACTAAATATTTCCATATTTCACTAATACCAATAAGCCGGTTGGGCCAGACCTTGTATGATTGACATCTAAATAGTATTACCCAATTTCTGTTCCACAAAATACCATCAATTGAGTAATATTTTTCACCATCAAATCCAGGAGACTGGCAACCCCATATCAATCCTATACGTTTGACAGTAGGCAAGATCACGGGCCTTATTTAAATGCGGCCCGCCTTACGTACACTCAAAAAATTTACCACATATCTAATGGATGAAAACCATGTGAATTTTACATAGCTTTCATGTGATCACATAGCTAAAAATCCCACCACAAAATCACATGAATATTATGAGGCCGATGAAATTCATATGAAAAATCATATAAAATTAACGTGATCGCATGAATGTTATGTGAAATTCAGATGAATTCCATTAATTTTGTTTATGGATGAAAATCATTTGCGATCCAATGGAAGCTACATGAAAACTATTTTCTGTGTATACATGGTGGAAAGGGACGGATACTCGTGTTGTAAGCAGAAAGACAAGAGCAAATGATAGCATAAAAAAAACATGACCGCCAGGCAGCTCCCTGTTTGTGATGAGTGTTGGATTTGATCAGGGTCCTGGCTGGCGGTCATGTTTTTGATGCTATCATTTGCTCTGGTCGTTCTGCTTACAACACGATTTTCCGTCCCTTTCCACCATGTATACGTCAGGAGGGCCGTATAAGCTATTTTACGTGACGTCTTGATGACAGTTCCTGGCGGGGCACTCGAACGCGCTCGAGGCATTTACGTCTGATGTTTTTGTTTTGATTTTGGTCGTGGTATGTCAACAAATCGGCCCGCTGGTAAACGTCAAAATAGGTAAACAGAAAAAAAAAAACAGGTGATTCGAAACGTCTCGTAAAATGCCTTATTTAAATAAAGCCCGTCTACTGTCAAACGTATAGGATTGATATAGGGTTGCCAGTCTCCTGATCACAAATCTTCACCTCCGATATATGTTAGATGCACAAATGTTGTAAACAGAGAGCTTTTTGATGTTTAATAGGCACACAATACTGTACAATTGGGTTCTTTAAGGGTATTGAGGTAAATGCATATTCGTAATCTGCATTAAAAATGGAACCTAAACCCAAAATTTCATAAGTTTTGGTACACTGTAACTATTTTAAATAAGTACGGTTACATTTGCAAAAATCACCTTATTCGCGCCCCTCGGTGTCACTTTGTATGGGAGCGAGCTGTCAGTTTGCCAGTTAAGTGTCAAACAGTGACGTTATTATTTTGCTTTAAATCTTTATTTAAGAATCGAGATGATAGTGTGTGGGTTCGAAAAAAATATCGCTGTGCTCAGAAAACGAAGCTCTTTCAGATGATATATAAAAACAAATATATATTTCAAAATTAAAGAACCCAATTTAAATCGAACGAGATCGACCAAAAGGGAAACAAATTAGTGGGAAACGGGGAAAACAAACCATCCATTCATCCATGTGTTAGATAGAGAAAAACGATTAAGTGGTGGATAAACGAGTTTTTCGGAATGAAGATTTTCGAAAAATCGTAAATCCCTCTTTAATCTTTTTTTTTTATTAAAAGCGGCATTATGAAGAGTGCTGACACAAGTAGCATGAAACCTCAGACGATGTTTAATAAGAGACGCGGAGAGAATAAAAGTAAATCTGGTTGCACATGTAATAAACAATCCAATAAAAATACAATGATTTTCATGATATTTACTGTCAAAACAT